>NC_087287.1:12713750-13040625 GCF_015220805.1 Pogoniulus pusillus | reverse complement strand
AGAGGCAGCAGTACTGTGAATGCCATCTTAAACTGTGAGTGGCATGCACAGACCTTCAACTCGATTACTTTACGAAGCAGCTTTTAGAAGGCACAGGGTTTGATCAGAGTGGTTACTGTGTTTTTTTGCTGCTTTGTTTTTCCTTTTTTTAAAAACAAACTACTGCTGTTTCCACTTCCTTACTCTACCGAGTAGTGATCTTGTGGTAAAGACATTCAGTGCAGAGAAAACAGAGCATGGAATGCACAGGCAGCCAACGTTCTGCACTGAAACCACAGGAAAGCACATTAGCTTCTCTCTTTTTTATAGATTGGAAACAGGTTCTTCAACTTCATCATACTTAGCATAATGGACTATTCACATTTCCAGTAACCACAGGTTAAGTCTCCAGACGGGCAGCACACCAGTACAAGCAGAAGCCCCTCAGAACACCTTATCCTCTCACTGGGCAACTGGTGCATAGCCAAGTGTGAATGCACCTCCAAACACTCACAGATCTGCCAGCTTTTAACATGCAGCAAGACTCATGTTATTTACCAGGACAGGGTGGATGCTAACAATTAAAGGCAAGTATTTCTTCTTTGGAGCTTTCTTTCAGCATTTGAAACACTGTGGCCAGCAAAAACAGAGAGGTGATTGTCCCCTGTACTCAGCACTGTTGAGGCCTCACCTTGAATATTGTGTTCGGCTCTGGGCCTCTCTATAGAAGGACACTGAGTCGTTGGAGTGGATCCTAGAGCACACAACCTGCGAGGAATACCTGAGGGAGCTGGAGTTGTTCAGTCCGGATAAAAGGAGGCTGAGGAGAGACCTCCTGGCTCTCTACAAGTCCGTGCAAGCAGGCTGGAGATAGGAGGGGGCCAGCCTCCTCTCCTTGGTGGCAAGTAACAGAACTAGAGGAAATGGATAGGAGCTGCACCAGGGGAGGGGTAGGCTGCATGTCGGGAAATAGTTCTTCACTGAAAGGATCACTAAACATTGGAATGGTCTGCCCAGGGTAGTGGAATCACGACCTCTGGAGGTGATCAAACAGCATGTAGACCTGGCACTTATGGACATGGTTTCGTGTTGCCTCTCTTGTACTGGGTAGAAAGTCGGACTGGATGGATCTTGAAGGTCTCTTATATTCTGTGTATGATGATGTGAGTATTTTAATTGAAATTCTAAGTTTTGTAGACTCATTTCCTGTGCATGTGTTAAAACACCTTTGGTAATGACCAGCACTCAAAACTGATGAGATGGGCTGTACGCACCACAAACATGCCCAGAACCAAGATCGCATCCACACCTTGTTTGGTTTGACTTTCCCCTCCTCTCCCAGGAAGCAAGCCAAGTAACAACAAAGTCCTCTTCAAATATGTTTTGGCATGGATTGTCTACATGGTTTAGGAAATGACTGTCAGGTCTTGAAGGTAAGACCTGCAAATAAACCTGGGGCTACCTTCCAGTAGCCCACTGCTAGGAGAGGAGGCAGCCACTGGTTTGTGACAGTCTACACTTCAAAGTGCTAGCGTGGAATGTGCCAAAGTGCTCCAACCAAAAGGTGTTCAGGCGGTGTGGCTGCTGCAGCTAGATTGCTAGCTTAGACATAAAAAAACCCCTCAGAACAGAGAAACTTAGAAGTGGAAGCTCTGAGTGGACAGGTGAACATTCTAGGGATAGGCCACATAATGGCAACAACAGCTAAGTTAACATAATTTCATTGGAGCATCAATGGCTTTCTGTCTGGAAGCACAGCTTGTATCTGCCCCCTTGCTGCTTCTGCTGCGCCTGCTGCTACCTTCCCCCGCTGCTGTTTTGGCTGCTGCTCTGCTGCTTAACTCCTTCCCAATCTCCCTTAAAGTTATTATATTTCTGTAGTAGTTTATTCTCCTTATACTGTTATATTTAGCTTAAACTATAAGAAACACAATTTCATTTTTCCTGACATTGCAAAAATCCCCGTTGTAGTGAGTTCACTCTACTAGGGGAGGGATCCAACCTACTCTGCTACAAGTCAGCAATAACAGAACTAACCAGAGGGTGGGAGTAGCAAAATCCATTCAGTGAAAAAGTTACAGCAAGATGATAAACACATAGCCAAACACAGGCAATCACAGCAGCATCTCATAATAACTACTAACACTGGGAAAAGCTGACATACTTAGACATTTCCCAGGCTCCCCAGCTGACAAGGAAGTCCTCGTGTCCAAACCAGCTAACTGCAGTACATACCCCGCAGGAAATTTTAAACTTTTAAGATAAGCTGTTCAGCTGTTAGAAAACTCAGTCTCAATTATCCACTCTGAAGCAACGGAGCTGCACCTTAAATTATTCATCTTCTGCAAGCACTCTGAACAGATTCTTCCAGCTGACCACCTTCCCTCCCCTGGGGAGGCAGCCAGCCAGCACCTTTTCCAGACCACCTCGCAAAATGCAGAGCTTTTGTTTATTTCCTTCAGCGTCTTTGTAAAACAAACATAGAACTTCAAGCTGCAGTTGTAAGTCTTAAGCTAGAAAGATCCCAAATATTTAAACTCAGATTTTGAAGCCCCAGCCAGTCGGCACAGGTCAGATCATTTTCAAATTCTGCTCCAACTGAACAATTCTATCACCATCTTTCTTCTCTGGGAGAAGAACTTCTGGTGTGTCAGTTAAAACATTCAAGTCCTCCCACAAAACAAGTCAAAGCAGCTATGGAGGAGGGGAAGCCACTATTAAAAATGTGTGGAATGTAACTTACTTGGAAGAAGGCAGATAATACTGGGACTAGAAGCTGACTACTTCAAATCTGAGGCTCTTTTCCCCTCCAGTCCCACCAACATTGATATTGGACAATTTCAAACTTATAAAAATTAGTGAATTTCATCAATCTTTGAAGAATATACATGACTAAAAGTGAGTTTCAGAGATCAAAAACTAAAGAACTCCTTTGGTTATCTGAAAAACACAGTATATCCATTCTAATGGGTGCAAATACTTCCAGACAGCAAAAGAAAACTTTTTAACTACTTCAAAAGCTGAGCTTTGATGTGTGTTTTTTTTTAATTCAAAGAATCTGAGATGTGTGCATCACAGGTATGGCTTTCCAACAATCCAGCAACAAAGCAGAATCCCCACAGGGGACAAAACATTTTCTGTTAGTACATTTCAGCCACAGATAGCAGAATTCAGAAGTTTTCTATGATTTTAAACATCTTTCTTCCAAGTAAGACACAATCTAAAACATCTCCATGCACAAAGTAACACTCTCAGAACTCACACTTGAGGAGATCAAAGAGCTAACCTACTGATAGGCAGTGAAGTAGCTTTCAGCCTTTGTGGTCTGAGAGATGCAGAGGCACCTACTGCAGCTAGACTAGTGAGAAGACCACAACAGCTCAAAGTCTCTGAGGGGCCTTAACATTTCCAGCTAAACCCATAATATATCAAACCTCCTGCTCCATCAGTGGCTCTGACACAGTCTGGAGTCAGAGTGACATCAACTGAACATCCTCTGATCGGTAACAGGATTCACTCATCAGTATTACACACAGGAGACATTTTGCATTTCTTGTGTTTACACAGAAAGAGCAACCACTCTTACATCTCACTCTCCCTCTTGAGCAGAGCTGGAACTTCCTCCTCATTGCACAAAGCTTCATGCATTTGTGCACACATCTTCAGTAGTCAACCTGCTGCTGCTTCTGTCGTCCCTTCATGATTTATTCTGCCTGCACACAGGTCTCAGCTCTGTATCAGCCTCAGAGAATTTTACCTGGGTGTTTGTGATTCTTTTCACAGTGTCACCCTTGATGGCTGAAGTGATGTGACAGAATCAGTTATGAACTGCACAACTGCTGGATGCAGGAGCATCTTAAACAATCCTCACAACTAATGACGCATTTTCATGTAATGTTCAATGCTAAAATCACAGTCAAAGAGTTAGAGTGAGCAGCCCAGTTCCCTTCTGATGACCAAAGTACCTCCAGATGATCAGTTCTCCCATAATCCCGGTACGGCGTGCAACTTACATGTTCAGTTACTGCAGCAACCTAACAAGATGAGAGGTCTAAGATGTTGTACTTCAGCAGCTGGTAGTATCACCTGTACAACATAAAATAATACTTCCCCAAAATCTAGAGAAGTAGTTCAACCATACACAAGATGTACAGTGGTTTATTATGTCTCTCCCCTTAGTTTAAAGGAAGAGGCTTACAGACTTGAAACCTAAGCATGTGAATCAAATGCTAAGCAGTCAATGGCAATGTTAGTTTGTGACAACTTGGAAAGAGCATTTAAAGCAGCAAGGCAGAATATTCAATGTGGTTGATCCACTGGCAGAACACTTTATTACTGGAAACAAACAAAAAAACCCCACCTCACCAAACACACCTCCCCCCCTCATCCTTATATAGACAGAAGACGTCTCCCCATGGTCTGAAACGTCTAATTTAAATACTCTCAGAGAGCAAGGCAAGACACATTTGGCATAAACTATACAGTTGGGCCCCTCAATTCAAGAGAGATGTTGAGGTGTTGGAATGTGTCCAGAGAAGGGTGACAAAGCTGGTGAAAGGCCTGGAACACAAACCATATGAGGAGAGACTGAGGGAGCTGGGGTTGTTTAGCCTGGAGAAGAGAAGGCTCAGGGGTGACCTCATTGCTGTCTACAACTACCTGAAAGGAGGTTGTAGCCAGGTGGGGGTCAGTCTTTTCTCCCAGGCAACCACCAATAGAACAAGAGGACACAGTCTCAAGTTGTGCCAGGGGAGGTCTAGGCTGGATGTTAGGAGAAAGTTCTTCACAGAGAGAGTGATTGGCATTGGAATGGGCTGCCCAGGGAGGTGGTGGAGGCACCGTCCCTGGAGGTGTTGAAGAAAAGCCTGGATGAGGCACTTAGTGCCATGGTCTAGTTGACTGGCTAGGGCTGGGTGCTAGGTTGGACTGGATGATCTTGGAGGTCTCTTCCAACCTGGTTGATTCTATCATTCTTAAGCTGTTTCACCTTCTTGTATATCAAGATGCATTTTGGCCTCACAGGTTTAGTTTCAAGCTTGGGAGTCTGGAAAATGGTTTAGAACACACCAATAAAGTTTTCTGAATTCACTGCAGCAACACAGGAGCGCTGCTGAGCACAGGAAGATATTGCCTCTACCTGTGACATTTCAAGGCCCCAAGGAAGATCTCAAGTTGAGTGAGAACGCTCAGCAGGGTTAAGATGGAGGAAGAAGACAAGTAAAAAAGCAGTCAATGAGTGGGAAATCAAATTACATGTGTAGCATGTGTATTTGCATCTTGGAAATCTCAGTCAGGACATGTGGTCAAGATTCAGATAACATTGTTAGGTGTCTGGAAAGAGGCAGGAGAAGAAGATGCAAGGGCAAGGATAGTATGTTTGAGGAGGACTTCAAAGATAAACTGGAAATGAAATTGCAGGACAAAGTTCAAATACACTCATAACTGCATGCTGTGTCACGCAAAGCCAGAATCCTTCTAAACACATCACTGTTGCTTTATTTGGTTTTGCTAATGAAGACTTCTTAGCAAGCTAGTAGAGGAAACATCAAATGTATTTTTAACAGGATCTTCTTCCTAAGTGGTAGAGCTGGCAGCATGCACAAGTTTATTATCAATAACTACTTTCTGCATATGACTTTAAAGAACCTTCATAAAAGGAGAGATAAACACAGAAACACTATCAAGAACATGCAATTCAGAAACCTCCTACCACAGGCAGTACACATTACTGTAATTCCACTTACTTTCCTTACAACAGGAGAAATTAAGGACTTTTCTACCCAAAGATGCTGGATTTTTCACACATTACCAGCATTCTTCCATTTCATGGGATACCTACCACATAAGAAACAAAACATTTGAGATTTGCTTGCTGCTAAAATAACGAATGCTGAAAATGCCCTGCAATACAAGCTGAGCAAATCTCACACTGGTAACTAGTTTAAAATCTCTCATTTCCTAGCAAATATAACTAGTGACTCAACATAATGTATCATTACAGTTACAGAACACTCAAGACTAGGGCTGGAAAAACAATTTCCTTGTAAACTGCGTGGAAACCCAAGTTTATTTTCTAGCTTAGAAGACTTGAGGAAAGCGACACACGATAGCAATGAATATGTGCATAGCTAAGGTTGGTCTGCTGACAAATAACACTTCACGTAAGTCTTCCACATTAGGATCCTTGTAGAGTACTCTAGTTATTACTGTTACACTTTTTTTTACTTGAACTGCAGCAGTTTTGTGTGTCAGTGCTAGCATCTAGTTAATTATTAATGCACACTAGTCCTAGCAGCTAGTACTTTATGCTCTCTTTAACAGTGCCCCTCTGCATACATTCCTACTATCTGAACTCACCCTTATCTAGATTCACCAGAAACTAGTTTATTTTCCAGACAGGCGCAGGTCTGGTGGAAGGAGCACAACTGCCAGATGAAGCTGTTTGCAGGGCCACACAGTGAAGCAGACAGGGTAACTGATCCCGGGTGAAAACATTCCCTGGTTATTTTTAACTCGGATGGCTTGTGGAGTTCCAGTGAACTAGATGGAGTAAATAGCTGGAGTGGTGCATTGCTGTGGCAATGTAGGGACCTTCTGAGTGTTTTTCCTTATTGGTAGTACTGTGGTATATCAAATTAAACCTCCAATTATAGCAAAGCCCCACTTCTTCAGGCTTGAAAAGTAAAAAAACATTTCCCTTGTCTAATGCCTCTCCAATGGTAGCCCCTTCTAAAAATCAAATTACCAACTTGTCCTTACTGTCAAGACTGTTCAGTTTCTCCAGCCACCCCAGCATGCAAGTTCAATCTGCAGCAGCTTCAGGAGAGCCCTTGCTTTCCATCACGGTTTTAGGGAGCTCCACACAAGCCTCTTCCAGAAGCACCTTCTCCTTCTCAGTCCTTTATGAGCTTTTGTGCCAACATATTTCTATGTTACAAAAGTTCACCACTGAACTGAATCTTTCAACAGGATCTCCATCTGTAAGGAGAGCTTATGGCAGTTGTGCACTTAACTGAAGAACTGCTCTACAGCCCTCCCCAGTAACCCCCCCATCAGCTCAGGTTTGAGGCTCTGCATACACTTAAGGACAGCTAAAGTGCAAGTTCAGCAGCTTTTCCCTTTCCAGCAGCAGATAAGAACCCCTGACCTCACTTTAATGAAGGGCAGCCTTTGCGCACAATGCTTGATTAGCCGCAAGATCAGGCACTTCAAAAACGAATATGTGACCCTCTTTAACTTAACCATGAACAGCCTGTGCAGTGCCTTCCAGCCAGCCCTCTTAGAACCAGCCATCTATCAAACAAATAATTACAATTTTAACCTCATGGAATGTCCATCCAGAAGCTGTAGATCGAGCAGTTCACGCATTGGGATGTGACTAATAAGTATACACAGTGTGTCATTGTCAGAGAATAAGAAAAGACAAAGCAAACTGATTAAGTAAACATCCTTCCTATTTGTTAGCTATTTCAAGTAATAAAGAGAGGTATGAAATATTTTCTTGTGTGTCACCTATTCTCACAGAGTGCCTTGCAGGCTATCCCACAGCACACTTCAGCTGAAGGATAGCACATAAAAACAGCAGAGAACAGAAGGCTCTGGGATCCAACTCAACTGGATTTGTAGTAACAGACTACCAACTGCTACCTACCATTGCCTGTTGGTATTACTTACAATTACACTTTTCAATTTGGAGCCCAGTCAATCCTTTCAGTTCAAGTTTCTCTTGGTTTGTCAAAGTTGCAGCCAGAAACCTTTGGATATGTTATAAAAAAATTAACAAAGAAATAGATTTTAAAATAGTTTAAAAAACAGTGTATGTTTGCTTGTTTGGTTTGCTTTTGTTTGGGTGTTTTCAAGGAGCTGTTAAAGGCATGATCTCACTTTTAATGCTGGTTTTATGTACTTCTTGAAATGGAACACATTTATAGTAAATGTTGGGTCTACCTGGACATTATATTTTCCTTTAATAGTGCTTACAGTCATATCTGAAGAGAAGAATACCAAATCAGGGGAGTTAAAACACCTGAACCATCAAAATCAATGGAGAAGTTATCCACTTGTCTCAGTCCAGACCTGTACAGTGACTAATTTAGGAAGATCTGAAAAAAGCCTATCTTCCTGCTGGCTAGCCAGAAGACTGGTACATTTCACTTTATGGCAGCTGGTATTTATTTTCAGGTACATAAAGGAGGTCAGTCACAACATCTTTGGTAAATGCAGACAGGTTGCATAAGGTCTACAAATAAGAGCCATTTCGGTCCTCAAAAATGCTCTGAATAAAAGGGCTCTACTTACGAGAGCCTCCCCTTTACCACCACCATTGAATAGTGGAATTCAGAGCTTCAGCCAGAAGCAGAAGCCTCTCCCTCCAGCATGGGAAGGAGAAACAGGGCTACGGGCCAGCGGCTGCCTATTCATCCCCAAGAGTGCAAAGGGCATGTCAGCCAACAATCTGGGAAGCTGTGCCAGCACCCCTTGTGCAAGTGGCAGTAGAAGACAACTTGATAACCAAAAGGTACATCAATATTTACTTGCTATATAAGCAACTACTGCTACGGGTTAACACAAGGGAAGGTGCCTTCTGACTGCACTGTGGCTGTAATCTCACTTTGGGAAAGGCTTGTAAATTCCTCAAAACCGGAATGATCCGTATCTCAATTTAAGCACTACTCCAAATTTATGCCAGATTTTGAAGGCAGCTCAGTTCCATCCTACAGAGACACGAATCCGCCGCATCCCTGCTGGCTAAGTTACGGTGCATTGTACCATTGCTAGCTCTACCACAGCACTAACATGCAAACCATTGCTTCCTTCGTGCCTGCAAGTTAAGCCTGAAGCCATCTACTAAATTTTCCAGGCTGTAGATCTACAACTAAGCAGAGCGAGACAAATCTGTTGTTTGGTAGCAGTACTCTAGGAAGCAGGGAGCCAAGGAGCTCAAGTTTCACAAGAAGTGTAACAAGCAGCCCTTATTATTCCAGGTGACTGCATCACAAGTGCCTTGTTTTGATTAGGATTTTTATTTCCCACCTTTAACCTCAACAGATGCCAACAATCAGTGGCTCACTCTCCTAAACTGCGTTTTGCCACCTTGCATTACTGTGTACCAGTCAGGGTAAGGAGGCCCCACACTTTATCAAAATGTAAGCACATCAGTGCTAGCAGAGCCCTGCATGAATCTGCTCCCTGGAATTCGTGGCATTTCAGGCCTTTGATTTCTTATGTGCTTACTTGAAGAGCATTTTTGTGGACGGTCAGAAATGGTTAGTCAGAGTACCCAGGAACTGCAACGGGATTTATTTGAACATCCCCCAAGTCTAGCAAACTATAGTGGTAGTACATGAAGACAGCAGGGCCCATGGAACACCAGCTGCATTTTCAGTTGTTGCTTTTCAATCTGCTTTACTACTCTACTTCAGAGCTTTACCAGAAAATTCAGAACAAGCTATTTTCTTGCCCAGCAGATACACCAAAGATGAAAAATAACTTGAGAGAACTCGCCTTGAGCTTTTTTGCTAGTTAGTGAGAACTAGCAGCCTTGTGAAAGTATCAGCTCGGAAAGTAAAGGAAAAAGGAGGGAAAACAAGTCTGAAACAGCTGCTCACCACCCATCTGCAAGTCATATATGCTTGGTTTCAGACAAGTGTCTGGTATTAACATCTGAAGAGTCAACAAATCTACATCCAAATCATTTTGTTCACCACTTAGTAGAAGATTAAGTTCAGCTCTCATCAGAATTTGTTACCAGCATTTTAGGAAACACAGTTTATTTCACAAATTACACAGTAAAAATTATGCTTGCAAATACAGCATGCAATCCGTAAACAACAAAAACCCCAAACAAACCAAAACAACACTGAACTCCTGCACACAATTACAACTGATATACACTAAGTGTTTTAGCAGTTTCAAACATGTCCATGCATTACCATAGTTAATAAGAGCCTTACAAACTAAGATCAACTCACCCGCACTGAATTACATGCAGTCAATACCCTCTCAAGATTCTAGCAACACTTATTAACTAATACAGTCTTGTAAGTCACCAAAGCCTACTCTGTATACAAAAATATACATGTTGCTGTCACAAAAGAACAGCTACAGTTCTACAAGGAGGAAAACCAGTGTGACAAATAATTTTAACAACTCTGATCAAAAGCATTCACTATTTTGTGAAACAGATTTGAAAGAATAAAACATGAGTGCCTTTCTTGCTGTGCTCTACTAGAACTAGCTATACATTGTTCAGCTGAACCAAAGAAGTAAATGGCAACTGCAGAACGACCAAAAAAAATGCAGAGGGTGATGAGGTATTTGCTAGGCTGTACTCCCTTTTTAAGCAAGGAAACCTGAATATTACAAAGGGCTGAGTTAGAAGGGAATGTGGGGTATTTTGTGACAGACCTCTGCATGACAGCTGGAGAAAAGCTATTGTGGCAACAGCTGTGTGCTCTGCACAGCTCATACTCCCAAATACCTCAGCCTGCTAAGGGGCCAGTTAACTGGCTGCAAAGCATGTTAAAAGTTTTCCGCCTCTTGGGATGCGAGTGTGATGGATTGTTTGTGTATGTTTTAAATAAAAGAAGGAATTCTTAGTTCTACCACTTACAGTTCTGCAGAATGCTGTGGCATAACGTGGAACTGGCACTCATGACTGCTTTCCTAGATTTTATAGCCGTGACAAAGCCCATCGTCTCTCCTCTACAATTAAAACATCTTCACTTCCCGACTCAATTGTGCACAGACTCGACAGCATTAAGTTCATATATCATATCCTGATTTAAAGGAAATTATTTGGTATTTCCAGGATGAAATCCTGGCCCACCAACAGCAATATTGAGCTGTGTTTATCTCCCCAGAGGAAGAGTTTTGAGGAACACACCAGCTATCTAACCACTGAAAGCTTTCATCTGCTAATTCGTACTCTGAAGTTTCTCCAAGTTGTTAAGTGAACTTCTGACAAGCGAACCCAAAGACCACAAGCAATTATATACAAGTGGCCAGTTACACCTCATGCATCATTCCTACTGCATTGAACTAATTGGCACAACAACGCTGAATCAAGTACATGAAAGAGCTTTCATTGTATGACGCGGGCTTGCTTTACAAAAACATTGTTGTTTCAGCTCAGATTGAGGCACAGCAATCTTTAGGAACTGATACTTTCGCACACAGGAGCCATGCTGATCACTACCACAATAAGAGCCCAATCTCAGCAGTCACTACTCTTGTAAGAATGAATGCTCTATTTCCCTACTAACACCTAAACAAGGCTGGAAAGGACGTGCTGTGCACAGATCCCAGAAAGCTGGCAGAAGAAAGAGGATGAACCGGTTCTTCTTACATCCTCATTTCTCCTGTTCTCATTTAATCTGAAACGAAGGAAGAGTTTTCCCATTTTCAAAGATGAATCCCTCTTCATCATTCAACAATACAATGCAAGTCATGGCACATACTTTCTCATATCCCAGCACCACAATATTCTTGTTTACTGCAAAATAATGAGCAGCACTGAAGCAAAAGCAAGGATGTCTGTATTTGAGTACTGACTAATTGGAAAATTAAATAGAAGATTATAAGAAAGCAAGACCAAATGTGGAAATATTTACTAGCATCTGTAAGAAGAACCTTTCCTTTTTAAGCTTCAGAACTGAGTTGGTGACAGCCATATTTTAAACACAAGCAACAAAGCAAAGAAGAATTTAAATCCTTCACTGACATGAAGATTTGTTATGTTGAGAGCTGGGACCGATACATGTTTTGGTAAAGGCAACTACAAGTTAGTCATTTAACCCGAAGAAATTCCAAAACCTAAGCATGTGACTTGTTTGTCATCAATTTTAAACCAATTTGGAGCCTCAAAAGACAAACAACCTATCTGGTAATACTATAGAAAAACTACATGAGTGGTTGCATGGCATTGCACACACTTGATAACATCATAGCTTGAAGAACTCAGGAAGGTACTGTGGTATATAAATAATACACCAAGTCTCATCTCTCATTGTCTGTAACTACACAGCAAGCAAGGAAACACTATAAAACTCTTCTCCACAGTGCCTGAGGTTCTGCTCAGAAGGTCTTTATCTTCCAGCTATTGCTCTTTTTTTGCCAGAAGGTTGAACTTTCTGCTAAACGCCACTTTGTGGTGGCAAGATTTTATTTCAAGATAAAGCAGCCAGAAGGGCAAAAAGATGCAGATAAAACTTAATACAAACTGACAGTAAGTTAGTTACTTAGAAACATTCACCCTCAACATGTCAGCTTAACACTATGTTGTTGTTCCCTCAAGATTATTTCCAAGTGAAGTATTTCTTTTTCTGCTATTAATTTGAAAAAATCCTTATATGTGACAAAGCAGACATGGGTTCCTCTTTTGCAGATACCTGAAAGACAAGTGTCAGTCACAGCAACTGAGCCAAACCTTTCATTTCTCCAGGGGCATAACTCAAGCTTTTGTTTTAAAGAATTAATTTCTACCAGCACTCAAATATTTAAGTTATCCAGCACTTGGCAGAACCTTACTACTGTTAAAATAAACATATCACAGCATCAGGTGTGCTCTGCACTTTTTTCCCTCCTCCTTTTAACAGAAATTAAGATTTAAAATTATCCAAAAGCCTTTAACATGGCCAGACCCTCCAGAGACCCTTTCAGCAACATTTTCCAAGACAGCTGCCTCTCAGACCCAAAGCTACATCCAGTTGCACACATCACTGTCACAACCAGTTTAGATGTCCAGATGAAGATGCAGGCAGTACCATGTAAAGCAGCAGTAACACATCTGAGTGAATGCCACTCTAAATCAGTTTCAGTCAACCACAGTAATTAATTATCTCCATATACAAACAACGACAAATTGAATCCACAGGCCCAGGAGAATGCAGTTATTCTAGTCCCATCACCTTCAAACAGCAACAAGTCGGTATCTCACCAGCACCTGACCACCTATCCACACATCCGACAAACACAGCACCGTTGCAACAGTAGTTCTGAACCACCTCACATGCACCATCCAAACTTATTTCCAAAGAACTCCTTCTCCTGAAGCGTCAGTTACTGAAACATCTCGTACAGTACTGGATCTACCAAACATTTAGTTAACAGTTCTTACCCAGATTCTCAAAGTGCTCTTTTCTACAGACACTCAGAATGCAGAAAGCTATGCTGCGAAGCTCAAGTTCTCAACAGAACGTTACAGCCAAGGAACGCAGAAATGCACACATTGCTGAAGAATTCAAGAAAGATACACTCGATTTGCTATCCTAACAAAGTATTACTTGAGAGTACCATTGCCATAAGCATTAAACGACAGGTCTGCCTTGCTGTCAAACAGCCTGTCTTAGGGGTAGGTACAATATTACAGTGTCTCCTCAACGGAATTAAAGAAAAAGTCATTCTCTCCAGATCTGCCACCGGCAATGCCAGCAAGTAGAACGTAAGCAGTTGTCTCCTCCTTCCACCGCAAGCAGAAGCGGATGAGAAACAGTGGTACAAAAGCTGAGAGCAACAGGGCAGAAAACAGATAGAGGGGTATGGCTGAATTCGTGGCAGAACAGTAAAAAGGACCATCCTCATCTGACTAACACTGCACAGTTTATGTCACGATTTTTGCTGGAAGAGGGATTTTTAAAGTTCCATTATCTAGAACTTGCAGCAGCGACAGCAAGAGCCCAGGGGGCGGTGGGCGCTGGTCGCTCAGCGGACCCGCTCAGTCGCGAAGCCCTCTCCCGTGGGGGAGGCTGCAACAGCCCCTCGCCGGCCAGCACGACAAACGCAGTTCAGCCGTGGGGCAGCTATTTCGGAGCCGGACGCCAAGTGTCACTGCTCTCTCGGCCGATTACCGCGACTGCTGCTTCCCGGGCGGAGCGCTGAGCAGGACCCCGCCCGCGCCACTGGGGAAAGCCGCCGCTCCTAGCGCCTCAGCCACCCCGCGCCCCCGGCGCCGTTAGCGCCCGACCGGGCGGCGCCAACCCCAGGAGCCGCGCAGCGCGGCGGAGGCCCGCTTCGGGCTGCGGCCGGCGTCCGCCCTTCCCGCCCTCCAGAACCTTCCCGGGGGCTCACACCGCCCCCGGGCGTCGCACCCCAACCGCCGGCCCGGGCCCCTCAAGGTCACGCTACCGTCTCCCCGCCTTTAGCTTCCCGCTGCCCCGGCCCAACAGTCCCACCGCCGACAGCCCGCCGCGTCGCCCCGACACCCCCCCGCGCTGCGCGCCGGGCAGCGCCCAGGCCCGGCGACTGGGTGGCGCGGTTCCCCGTTAGATCCCGCGGTCCCTCACCTGGATGAACTGGATGGTGAGCGCCGACTTGCCCACACCGCCGCCTCCCACCACCACCAGCCGGTACTTCTCCTGCCCCGGGCCGTCCCTGCAGCCCGCGGCCATGGGGAAGCCGGGGGGAGCCAAGCGGAGCCGAGCGCGGCAGCAGCGCCGCCGGGTCCGGCACCTTTCAGCCTGCCTCCCGCCCTCCTCTTCTTCCTCAGCGGTTTGGTGCTAAGCAGTGGCAAGGCCCCGCCGCCTCCGCCCCTGCGCTCCGCCGGCAGCCCCGCCGCACGGTGCGGTGCGGCAGCGCCGAGCGGACGAACACCGCCCGCCCCCGCAGTCAGGCAGCCGCGGCTACAAATGGCCGCCGGGGGGCGGGGCCAGCTCATTTCTATGCTAATGAGGCTGGCGTATGCATTAGCGGGCGGGGCAGCCCCGGCGCTCAGCCCCCCAGCGCTCTCAGCACGGCGCGGGGGCAGCCCCGCCGCGGGGCTCATACTGCTCATGTATTCATGAGGAGGCGTGCGGCGCCGCTCCCCGCCCCACCGCTCCCCGCCCCACCGCTCTCCGCCGGAGCCCCAGCAGCGGGACGGGCGGGCAGAGGAGTGCCCCGGTCCGGCGCCTCGGCAGCATTCTGCGCCTGTATGCCCTGCGGTCGCCTCTTTCCTCCGCCCCTGAGATCTCTCCTCCTCGTGGGCTCCCGGCCTTTCGCCGCCGGGTGCCTCATGACGGACACTGAGTCGCTTTGCATACCCAGGAGGTGGGAGGGAGGTGTCTCTGCTCCTAAGTACCTAGCCAAGGCACAGGAGCGTTTAAAGCCAAAGCACCATTCATGTCAGATAAAGATTCGCCAAAAGGGAAAAGGGGGAAAGAGACAGAAACTTTAGCCCTTATGCACTATTCATCAGGTCTTCCTGTGACCAGGAACGGGTTTTTCAGCCACTTAGACCATTTATATCAAGGCCAATCTGCTTCCGACTGTCACCCCCCGTTGGGTGTCACAGCCCCGCGTTTATCCTGTCAGAGCACTCTAGTTGCACTGTCTTTGGGACAGGCTACTACTTTCTCTGATGATCAGTGTATTTGGGTCATAAGTTGCTGTCCCCTATGTTTCTGGACACTGTGTTCCTGCACTGGTCAGGCCACACCTTGAGTACTGTGTCCAGTTCTGGGCTCCTGAATTCAAGAGAGATGTTGAGATACTGGAACGTGTGCAGAGAAGGGCAATGAGGCTGGTGAGGGGCTTAGAACACAGTCCTGTGAGGAGAGGCTGAGGGAGCTGAGGAAGTTTAGCCTGGAGAAGAGGAGTCTCAGAGGTGACCTCATTGCTGTCTACAACTACCTGAAGGGAGGCTGGAGGCAGGTGGGGTCGGTCTCTTCTCCCAGACAGCCAGCAACAGAACAAGGGGACACAATCTCAAGTTATGCTGGGGGAGGTCTAGGCTGGATTGGTGGAGCTGCCGTCCCTGGAGGTGTTCAAGAAAAGACTGGATAAGGCACTCAGTGCCATAGTCTAGTTGATCGGATAGAGCTGGGGGCTAGGTTGGACTGGATGATCTTGGAGGTCTCTTCCAACCTGGGTGATTCTATAAGATAGACACACTCCACCTACCTTGCAAATAACACCACAAAACCACCACAAGTATTTGCCATGGATGAAATCCCTGCTGAAGGAACTTGCCCTGTACAGCACTGGGGCTGTGTGAGGAGGCAATCCAGGGAACCTTCTGATTATTTGCCTAAGAAACCAAAGCTCTCTGCGCTGGGCACACATTTTGGCTCTGCATGAAACAAGGTGAGGGTCTCACAGGCCACAACAGCCCCCTTCAGTCAGCACCAGCACAGCAGCTAACAGAGATCCACAAAGAAAGGAGAGTGTGGAACTAATTAAGAGCTAACACGGTACCAGATATACACATGGGGGTATATCAGTGATGTGCCTGCAGCCTGAATTCCACCACTTGCTAATTTGTCATGCCGAACTTAGCAACTCTTTCACTGAATTTCTCTGCTTAAAACAAAGCTGTAAAACCAAAACCCACGCAATGAATAACGTCTTTCAGCACTCACTCTGTCTCAGTGGAGGGGAAAAGTGTTTGACACAAAGGAAACAAACCTTGTGAGTTAATGGGGCAATTGTATGAGAGAGAGATGAAGGAGATCCTTTGTCACCGGGATTCACAACTGTGTTTTGGACGAGGAATTCTAGGACTCAGCCCTCTTGGCTTGGTATTCTCCTGTAGTGATAAGCTGTTTTTTTCACATCCGCTTCCTCGTTGCCCTGGCCGATCAGAAATAAGGAACAACTCACATAGGAGAGAGCACAGAGCCTAACATTTTCCAGTGTGGAAAAGAGATAAGTGAGTGGAAGGTACAACAGAGGTCTGTGAAAGTCCTGAGCAGCAGAGAGAAGTCGAACAGTGAAAGTTTCAAAATAGGAGAACTAAGGGGCACCCTTACATTTAAACAAACTAAAAGAGATACTGTTTTCTGCAGGCAACCACGTCAGTGTAGAAGTGGCTGCCACAAGCGGTTGTGGAAAACAGAACTGCATCTGAGTGGCAAAAGGCTAGACAAAGTCACAGAACGTAAAGCAATTGCTAAGCGCAGTAAGCAGGGATACAGTTTTGACTCAGGGAGTTTCTAGAACTCTGACAGCCTGAAGGCAGGCTGGCTGGGAGAAAACAGTTACTTTACGTGTGTCCTGGTTCTAGTGCTCTCATGTGCAAGCCACTAACTGGCCACTGTCATGATCAGGAACCTGTGAGTTTTAAGCCAGCGGGAAAAGAATTCTCCTGATTCTTAATTCTGCTTTCTTAGGTTAAGAAAAATCAAAAGTACAGACTATGGTGAAGTGAAACTGCTGCTAGTTTATCAAGTATTGAGTGTTTTACAATAGAAATACAGTTACAAACTTGGAGTTGGCTACTAGTACAGTGATCAGAGAACTGCACTGTCAGGAGTGGCAGTGACAAGAAAAGCAGATTTTCAGTGAGTTTAAAGAAACATTAATCTCTATGTAAACTATTGCAACAGCATATCTGATTCCTTGGTTCCCAAGTACAGAAATGTTAGTAGACTACAACCTCGGGTGTTCAAACATCTCTGCATAATAGTAATTTTAAACGTGAAAACAGCTGTTTTGTACTCACTGTGCTGCCAACGGACGGAAGCTGGACCCTCTAGAGGAGTGTACCAGGGCAGCCAGGGCACAGTCAGCCCTGGAAGTGCTCCCTTCATCCTGAGTCCTGGAAGAGACTCTGCACCTCATCTTCCATCAGGAGTAGCCCCTTCTGTGAGACTGGGTTTCAGGAGACAAAGAGTATGCATATGATTCAAGACATGGAGATGAGGATACCACACACTCCAAGTTTCAATTCAGGATCAGTTAACCTGGGAAATACTGAGTGGTGAGGTGCCAAGAAGGTGAAGACAAGAAACCTGCGATTGGTATGAGGTGGTAGGAGAATGTGTTTTGAAAGGGGATTTTTACGGTCAATTAGGAAAAGAAGTTTTGCTGCACCAGTTTGCATATCCCTAGGGAAGTAGAAAATGCAAGGTTTCATAACAGAAAGGAAGAACTTGAAATACCAAGACCTGAGATGATGAAAATATGACCATAGTTCTGATGAAGTGCCTGAGAAAGAAAGTAGAGCTTTCAGAGCTGTTAGACAGAAAGAAGCTGCGTCATTTCAGGTCTAGCCTGAATATGCATATTTAAAGAGAGACAAAATCAAGAATGACATCCAGATGGCAAGCTTGAAAGAAAGAGCACCATAGTGCTTTATATAATGACAAGGGGCGGGGGGGGGGAAAGATTTCAGGAAATGCTTGGGGGAAAGATCCAGAACTTTATTTTACATTGGCAGCCTGGCAAAGATGTGGGCTTGGAAGGTTAGAAGATGAGTATGAAGTAAGTGACATATTGAAAGCTAAAAAGTGCTCTGTGGGAACATAAGAGTTTGACTAAAAGAAAACTTGTTCACAAGGTTATCAGAGAAAAGAAACATCACAAAAATCTTTGGGAGGTGAGTCAGTGAGGTAGGTAACTTTAACGCTGAGTTATTGCCCTATTTTAGGATTATCTGCATAGCTAATGGTGCCACTTGTTTGTTTACCTTGCTCAAACAGGCCTTAAACACCAACCCTCATACCATGTGGCTATGGTGACCTAAGGAGAACCATGTGCTGCAGTTCCCACCAAGAATTCCATTGATGACCACAAGAAGATGGGAGGAAACCAACTTTCTCAAAACCATAAAACAAATTTGGGAGAAAACAATTTGCTTTTCCTTGAGATGGGAATGCAAGATGCAGTTCAAAATAAAACGGGCCATATTTTCCCTGTGTCTGAAAAAAATGTGAAGTATTTATTGCACTTAGGATGAGCACCCAGAAACTAGAAGGAAAGATAAGCCAGTTTTCCCCTCAGACACACTTATTGGTTTCTGTCTGAGTAAGAAATAAACCTATTTTCAGCCAAGCAGCTACAGCTTTTTATAAATCTTCATCTATTTTTGTATCTACCTATTCCAGTAACACAGACTGCAGCAAGCACTTCAAAACGTGTCATTTTCTCTGAGACTTGAAATTGATCTACAAAGGAAAAAAAACCTACACCCCCTACTTTTGCTTTTGCTGTAATTTGTAAGAGGAGCTTGTCAATTTTGATTAATTAGTATGATTATTTTAGTAGCTTAGATATGGTTATACCCAGTAATTACAAAACAATAACATCCCGAATAAATGGACTGTACAAACAGGGTTTTTAGACAAGAGTATTTAAGTTTATCACAGTGTCTGTTTTCCCTAACTCTTGCATAACTGCACCATGCAATTAACAACTGGAAGAATTAATTGTTTAGGGAAGGCACCACTATCAGCTCTCTAGTGAGTAAGCCAGGGTTTGCACACCCAGACTCTCAGGCAATCCTCTAGCAAAGCAAGCAATCTAATCTTGATTATTTTTCCCCATATATTGGCAGGTGTTACATGGTTTTATATGCCAAAGGCATAAGTAAAAAAATACATTTATTTCATGATAATGCTAGGATAAAAAAGAAGCAAGAAGGAAACTCAAACTAGTATTTTTTAGACCTTTCCCATACTCCTCAAAATGTGAAAGCAATCCCAAAAGGCAATCTATCCACAAATCACTTCTTGCAAGAAGACCCTGACTCTGTTAGAAAGGAGAGTGCACTCTTTCCAGAGGCAGTAGGTGACTAGGGGTACAGTCACTGGTTGTATCACAGTATCATCAGGGTTAGAAGAGACCTCACAGATCATCAAGTCCAACCCTTTACCACAGAGCTCAAGGCTAGACCATGGCACCAAGTGCCACATCCAAACCTGCCTTGAACAGCTCCAGGGACGGCGACTCCACCACCTTCCCGGGCAGCCCATTCCAGTGTCCAATGACTCTCTCAGTGAAGAACTTTCTCCTCATCTCAAGCCTAAATCTCCCCTGGCACAGCCTGAGGCTGTGTCCTCTTGTTCTGGTGCTGGCCACCTGAGAGAAGAGAGCAACCTCCTCCTGGCCACAACCACCCCTCAGGTAGTTGTAGACAGCAATAAGGTCACCCCTGAGCCTCCTCTTCTCCAGGCTAAACAATCCCAGCTCCCTCAGCCTCTCCTCATAGAGCTTGTGCTCAAGGCCTCTCACCAGCCTTGTCACCCTTCTCTGGACACGCTCAAGCATCTCAACGTCCCTTTTAAACTGGGGGGCCCAGAACTGAACACAATACTCAAGGTGTGGTCTAACCAGTGCAGAGTACAGGGGCAGAATGACCTCCCTGCTCCTGCCAGCTCAGGGCAGATGGCATTTTCTTGCTGTCCAGTGTGAGGGCCCTCCAGACCAGAGTGGCTGTGCCCATGGTGCACTATGAAGAATGATGTTTTCAATCTCTTACAGCACAAAACTCCTTACATCTACTGCGGTCACCACCAACCCATCTTCCTCTCAGTATGGGACTACACCAAAAGGTATTCCTGGAGCCTGCGGAGCTCCACATGTGCCCTGAGTTGCTGTTCATGTTGCAGAGCTGCCCAAGACTATCTCAGGAGTCTTCATGGTGTCTTCCGAGACTCATCCCTGGGCTGGAGGGATAAGGCCAGACCTTGCTGGCTAGGGGACCCTCAGAGGAGCTTGTGTTACAGTGCCCATGCTGTGGCAGAGAGCTGTACCCACAATTTCCTGATATAGGATGTGTTAGGTGCTGTCCCTCAGGAGCAAGCAGCTACCCTACAATACCAGAATGTGTCCCCAATGAGAAGGCTGCCACAGAGCCCTGCAGCTCCTCACTTCCTACAATGAAGCCGTGGGTGGTAAATTCAGGGTTGAGAGCTGAGGTAACACCTGCTCGTCTCGCTGTGCAGCCCAATGGTGGCCCATGACACCTGCATGAGGGCAGTTTGGGGGATTTACAACCTGCCAGATTCACATTCACACCCCAGCGAGCTGCTTCTCTCTCAAGTTCTACAGCAGGGGAGCCCCCTCCAGCGTGATGATGCTTGGCAGCTGAATTCACTGCACCCACCGCCTCCGCAGTCTGAGGGGTTTCAGACGGGAACGAACCAGCAGTGATGTGAAAAACAACCCTGCAAACCCCATCTGGATTTCCTTGACCAGAAAATTGACCTTAATCAACACACACAGCCACTTCATGTGCCACAGCACAACCAGAGCCTCTGCTCCACATGAGACACAGAAACCGGGGGGTTTAGCTGCTGAAAAGGCTGAACACTGCTGGTTTCCTTTCCCCTCACACAGGATGCAAGACACTTCTTATTTCCCCCTAATGCTCATAAGTCCATTTGCTTTCTTATATTTATGCCATTCCCACACAGTGTTGAGAGGCAGAAGAAAAAAAGGTAGTTCTTGTGTAGGAAATGTCCAGATACTCAAACCAGCCTCTGAATCTCAACTTTGGGAACAGGCAGATTTTCACATGCATGATCCTGACTCCCCAAAACAGAAAGAGGCAGCTAGCTTTTATCATCTGTCCCCAAAAGCTTCTGCCACTCACCGTGTAAAAAAACCAAGAGTTTGCAAGCACACTGACTTCTGCTGCTGTCTTGGAGCATTTCCAATACTTCCACATCCACTTATTGTGATAGTTGGACTTGAATAGAGAAAGAAATGGTGAGAAGTTACTTAGCTTGGTTGGGCTAAACCAGCTCTGCCTGACAGCAGCTTTTATAAAGGACATGGTGAGCAGTCTCTGAGGCATTTGGTGGTTACCCTTAGCACTCAACAGAAGATAGGTGGGAAGTCATAGGATCGTAGGATGTTAGGAGTTGGAAGGGACCCAAAGAAATCATCGAGTCCAACCCCCTTGCCAGAGCAGGACAATACTATCTAACACAGATCACAAAGGAACACATCCAGACAGGCCTTGAAAGTCTCCAGAGAAGGAGACTCCACAAGCTCCATTGGGAGCCCGTTCCAGTGCTCTGTGACCCTTACAGTAAAGAAGTTCCCCCTTGTGTTAAGGCAGAACCTCTTTTGCTGCAACTTACACCCATTGCTCCTTGTCCTGTCACAGGGAGCAAGTGAAAAAAGCCTGTCCAGGAGACTGAAGAGGATAAATACCTTAGAAAGGGAGAAAAGTAAGAGTAGAGAATTATGGATCAGTCACTCAAATTGCATTTTCTGGAAAGAAAAAAAAAAAAAGGAGCATTAAAAGAAGTAATCAAACTATTTGTAAATAACTAGAAGAAAACAAGGAGGTGACTGACAACCAATATGTTCTTCTCCAAAAAGGAATTGTGTCACATCAAAATACTTTTCTCCTATGATCCATTATCAGGCATTTGAGTAGGAGGAGGCAGTATGTGTTCTATATCTTGATTTTAGTAAAGCTTCTAGTACTGTCTTTCACAATGTGCTCATGAACAGGCTAGCTCCCCATGGAGTGTTAGATGGCAGCACTAGAGCAAGAGCAGGGCAGCTGGAAATACTCAACTGGGTGATTTTCAGTGGTTCATTGTCCAGATCGGGATAGTATCACACAACTATCCAGAAGACCTGACCTGATCTAGTAGTATTAAATATTTCAGTAACAACCTAGATGATGGAACAAGAAAGCATACGTCCTACATTTCTCAGAGCTGCATGCTGGGGGAGAAAACAAGCCTTCTGAGTGACCACGAGAATGAAAGAAAAGCTCAAAAGCGAGACAGTTTGATTCGGAAACAGCACAAGCATTGTTCTGTACACAGACAATAAATTGTTGGTTATTTTGTTTCAGTTATATATATTGGAAAAGATAGAAAAATATTTACTTTGCCCTTCCCTGGCACTTTCTCTCCTTGCTATTGCACACCACCTGAGCTTCAGCACCTTCTCCTAACTTACATACTTCCAGAAATATCCTTCCTTGCATTTTAGTTCTCTCGCTAACTCACAGTGTAATTTCCATGATAAAAGCTTGTATAACCATTTCAGTATAACTCCTTAGCATGATGACCTACATTTCATTTTCTGCATGTTTCCTTCTTATGCTGAGATCAAAGGAGTGCTAATGATTGAGGCGCTCTGGTCTTACTAAAATCCCTGTCCTCCTTTTGCACTAAGGTAGCGTGTGTGTGCTTCAGAGCTTCTCTTTAGCAAACTGCCTACTCTGCTATTTCTTACTGACTCACTTTTTGTAAGGCCACTCACTTGCAGCCTCATTTCTGTTTCTCTTTGCCCTTCCTGACCTGTTTCCATGGATTAATCTTCTGATGTGACTTTTCTAGAATTGGTTGGCCCAGCATTTCTGTCCCTCGGCTGGATGCAGGGAACCATCTGGGTAATTCCTAGAACTCTGAACCCACACAGCAGCAAAATGCACCAGGAATTCTGTACTGAAATGCATGACCTTGAAATAGCATAGTTCCATAGCACAGATGGAGTCTGCCAGATGTCTGAGTCTGTGAAATGACAAGACTCAGAAGACTCAGTACTTCAGAGTGGTTTAAACAAGTGAGATTACAGTATAGGACAGAAACACTGAAAGTTTACACACGAAGCCATGACTTTAGTGCCCAGACTACTTTAGTCATCCTGCACGTACCTGTGTAATGCAGGTACATCCTGAGAACAGTGATAAGTTTGCTCTTGATTGATGTGAGATGTGCCATTCTTCCTTGAACCATCACAACTGTTGCTGGCTGTCCAGCATTTGGTTCTTCAAGATTCCACGTTCTGATCCCTTGGTGGTGACTGAAATGACTCAAAATCCACATAATGTGAGATCAGCATCCAGGCAGAAAAGAAGTTGTTCTTCAAAACACTCATATAATCTTTCACATTTCCAGTAGTAGGAATAGAGCAAGTAGTATTTTAAATCACTGTCGTCGTGAGCAGTGTGGTTTGTACAGCAACGTCCTATTGGAAGAGATTTTCACAGATACCTAAACGTTCTTTGTCTGGCAAAAAGCTGTTTGGGGACACGAATTTCTTTTCAGGACATGGTTTTTTTTCCCCTTCCCCATTATCTTTTTTTTTCATGCATCCTATCACCCAAATGCCACACTTCATCCTTCCAAGGTGCCCCAACAGTTGAAGCTTCCCTTACTGTTTTGGTTGATGGTCAGCTGCTGACTACAGTTACTCATTAAATGTAACAGAGCATCACTACTGCTAGTAAAAGACAGGCTCAAATGTCACAGCTTGCTGAAATCACTGCTATGGCTGTGGCAAAACTCTCTTTTCTCAGTCTACAAGTTTTTGCCTCAGCACTGCCATTTCATCATGTAAGGGTTAGGTACATGTGAAAAGGAGGAGATTCATCAGTTCATTGTCCTCAGACATTAGAATTAAGCTACTGATACAAAAACCCTGTAAAATGTGGGGGTTTTCTCCTTTATACCATTCTTCCCATTTTTACTTTCCATTCTGTGGCAAACTCTCTGTTGGACAACTTCCTCTGCTGGTCCTATCCTCAAATTCTTCCACCAAGTTCTTCATCTTAACAGTCTCATCACACCCCTACACAACACTGCACATAAAGAACAGTGAAGTCAGCTCCCTTTCCACCCTCTTCCAGTCATTGACAGCCCAGGGAGCCCCTTTTCAGGATACAGGGTACACTGAAGTGCTACTGAGCACCAGCTTAAACCCTAGAAGTGTTTTCTCCTGAAGCTGATAGACATACACCACCCGTGTGAAACTGTTTTCTGGCTTGCCCCCATTTAGGTATGGAGAAATAAGAGTGGGAGAACAATTGCTGGAGGTCAGAAAATAAGCTGTTTCAGAATTTCAGAAACTCCTCTTCCTCTCCTTTTCCTCTTGCCCCAATCTACATACCTCAAGGAAATCCTAGATGTGTAGCAGAATACTCTACATTCAAAACACCTTCTGTTTGGCTCCAGAGGCACTTGAACTTGTTTTGTTCAAAGGTGATGTTAACAGGTTTTGCCAAACCTGTCATATTTTGACCAGTGAGGCCATTTGCCATGAAGACGGAAAGCGCTCGTTCAAAGATGCAAAATTACTTTGTGCTGAGCTTTGGGCTGAAGAATTGGCATTTAATTTTTCATACTTGTACAAGTTGGTTTTTACCACCAATTTTAAGAGCCATGATTAGTGGAACATACCGGTGGATTCTGTAGCAGCATGTTGTAAGATCCAGTTTCTGTCATAAGGAAATTGCCCTCTGAATAGATAGAAAGAAATATTATTATCCGGTTTGCAGACAGGGCACTCAAGCACAAACATGCTAAGGAATATGCCTGAGGATACACAGAAAGCCTGCATCAATGAAGTGAGCTATGCTGAGGAATAAACAACACAAGCCCTTTGCTTACTCCATCTCCAGACACTCTGTATCTTCCTTTAAATCAGCCCATCAATTCACCAGCAGCAGCACCACAGGTGAATCATAGAATCATAGAATTCTATGAAGCTGTGAAGAAGCTGTTGAAGGATTTTTGTTGTCATACATGAGAACAAGGAACTGAAGTCAGTATGAATCAATGAGACCAATGTGTCTGGTGCAGGAATTAATCCATTTAAAATATGTCTTTTTTTTTCCCCTTCAATATATTATGCTTGTTTATGTTCTTAAATCACTGAAAATGAGACTCCATCTGAGAAGTGAAAATGTACCTGCTGGGTGAAGAATGGGCAAATGAAGGTAAAAACAAACAGGCCAGCTTGATAACAAGTGCACAGTAAACAACCATTTTACTGAAAAGGAGGCTCTTCAGATATTGTCATGACATGTTGTTGCCACTTGAAATGTGGTGCCTTCTGGTGCTGCCTCAGAATATCTGGCAGGACATGTTGTATGTAATCAGACACTATTTTTTCAATGTCTTTTTTTTTCCCCCCTTTTTAATTCTGTCTTCTCTGATAAGCATCCTGCAAGACAAATGTTCTTCTGCTTGCTAAATAATTTCCTTCATAGAATCATAGAATCAACCAGGCTGGAAGAGACCTCCAAGATCATCCAGCCCAACCTAGCACCCAGCCCTAGCCAATCAACTAGACCATGGCACTAAGTGCCTCAGCCAGGCTTTTCTGCAACACCTCCAGGGATGGTGCCTCCACCACCGCCCTGGGCAGCCCATTCCAATGCCAATCACTCTCTCTGGGAAGAACTTCCTCCTAACATCCAGCCTATACTTCCCCCGGCACAACTTGAGACTGTGTCCCCTTTTTCTGTTGCTGGTTGCCTGGCAGAAGAGACCAACCCCACCTGGCTACAGCCTCTCTTCAGGTAGTTGTAGACAGCAATGAGGTCACCTCTGAGACTCCTCTTCTCCAGGCTAAACAATTCCAGCTCCTTCAGCATCTCCTCACAGGACTGTGTTCTAAGCCCCTCACCAGCCTCATTGCCCTTCTCTGGACACATTCCAGCACCTCAACATCTCTCTTGAATTGAGGAGCCCAGAACTGGACACAGTGCTCAAGGTGTGGCCTGACCAGTGCTGAGTACAGGGGAAGAATAACCTCCCTTGTCCTACTGGCCACACTTCCTGATGCAGGCCAGGATGATATTTGCTCTCCTGCCCACCTGGGCACACTGCTGGCTCATCTTCAGCTACTATCCACCGGTACCCCCAGGTCCCTTTCTTCCTGGTTGCTCTCAGCCACTCTGTCCCCAGCCTGTAGTGCTGCTTGGGGTTGTTGTGGCCAAAGTGCAGAACCCTGCACTTGGCCTTGTTAAATCTAATCCCATTGGCCTCTGCCCCCTCCATCCAGCCTGGCAAGGTCCCTCTGCAGAGCCCTCCTGTCCTCCAACAGATCCACACCTGCTCCTAGCTTGGTGTCATCTGCAAACTGACTGATGCTGGACTCAATCCCCTCATCCAGATAATCAATAAAGATATTGAACAGATATTTGGAAGCATTGAACAAGCACAGGAGTCTCTGACTCCTATTTTTAAAAGTCCATAGTATAATAAAGGAATTTTTTAGCATGCTTTGGTGTGAGCCTTCCTGCTGAAGGAAAAGATATTTAAAAAATCCCGAAAATCAAAACCCAAAGAGTAAGCACACAAACCAACAATGCCACAAATTCCCATAATCATTAAAGCTATGGCTAAATCTATATTTCTCTTTCTGTTAGTTGCATTGAATAAACAGTGACACTGAGGAGCTTACACAGCGAGCCCACTGAAATGTGGGCATTCACCACTCGCTGAATTCAGCCCCGTGCTTCCCTCCACTGCCTTGTAGAAAATGAATGCTAATCAAGCAACACTCCACCTAACTCTTACACACCTCAATCATCTCTTGGTTCTCCAGGTAGAACTTGTGTGTGATCGTTTTCCTGAAGCATTAGCAAGGCTAGGGCCTGATTTTAACTAGCAGTGGTTTAAAAAGCTGTGCTAATTTGAAGCTAACTAGAACATTTTGGTGAGAAGAACTAGATTACAGGCTGTGAAAGGAGAACAGTGGTGATGTCTACTTCCCTCATAGGCTTGCTGAGATGTATAGGAACAAGAAATAAAAGCATAGATAACCACTCTCACTTGGGCTGCTGCTGGGGAACTGGCTGAGCTGCTTTTTACTCTCTACCTCACCCTCTATTTTGGACTAATCCACTTTGCTTCCTAACGCCCTGGCCAAACCTCCATTCTTCCTTGGGACTGGGGTGAGCTTGAGAGGGTTAGGGGGAAGGTGAAGGGGTGGCTGAGAGCCCCTCCTGGGGACTCAGGTTTCTGGGAGGGGAGTTGTGTTTCTGTATTACCTTTTACCTTGTATATTTCTGTCTATAACTGTATATACTATAAATACCTGCTTGTATATTGTGCTAGCTGTAAATAAAAGATTCACTCATATTTCCAGAGCTGGCTGAATCTAGACTGGGTGATTTCCAAAGTGGGGGGGTGAGGGGGGCGGGGAACACCCAAACCATCACAAAAGCAGAGGACACAAAGGAAAGCAGAGGAGCTGGAAATCAGCAGAGACAACACCAAATAACAGATTCAGTGGTGATGAGCCAGTCTGTAAGGTGTCTGACCCGGAGGTCAACACATCTTCTCTAGCTGTGGCACAGCTTCTGCAGGAATTCAACAACTTCTTCTCACATTTTCACATCAGTGGGGAGCTGTGTAGGGAAGTGCAGAAACTGACTCCCAGATTTCCTAGCTTCTGGCATCAAGTGCATTAGATTTGCACTTCTGCAAAACAGCTTACAAGAGACAAGGAAATATTTGCACACTTGGCTCCCCATAAATGAAAAAGTTTAAGTTCTTGCTTGAGCACTGCCTGCTGTCAAGGAACACTGTGCACTAGGAGTGGATCAGATTCAATTCAATCATCCTGAGGTCCCTACAACTGCCATGTGCAATGCTGTACTGCTCTGAACAAGATGCATTCGGTTCCTTGGACATCCTGGCAGTCTTCACTAGAAGACTTCATGGTACCTCCATCATCAACTTCTCCTGTCTCTGTTCAAAGGGGATGCTGAAACCTTCTTTCCAAGCAGGATCACTCACAATATAAAGTGGATGAGACTGAAGCCCCTCTGTGTGGTTAGGTGATGAACCCATAGCTGTGTACCAGTGGAGAACAAGGCCAGTTTAACCATGATAGGAAATGCTATAAATGAGCTTTCCCTTTTTAACTACAATATGGCAGGTCCTGACTGACTAGACACAAATGTGCAAAATGCACAAGCTGCACAAATCAATGCAGCCTTGATGGCTGATGTGTCCTACGTGCCTTCTGCAAGGAAGTAGCTGAGCCTTTCCATCTGCACCAGGAGAACTGGGACTGCTTTCTTCAGCAGCTTTATGTCCATGCTTTGCAGCATGTAAGTAGCTGGAGAAATCCGATTCCATTTCCTAGAGGAGGGGATCAGGTTTGCCTGCTTTGTCCACTCACTCCTCAGGGCAATCTCAATCCACACTTCTTCCAGGCAAGCATGGTGACTGTGACTGTGTCTCTCCTGGCCCTCTGTGTCTTTTTTGACCTTCAGAGCATCCCGGCATGTGGCTGTGACTGCTGCCTCCACAAGCCCCAGGAAACATCACAGACCGAGGGCTGCATGTGTTGCTGAAGAAAAGCATGCTTGACAAGTGCCTGTGCCGTGCAGTTCAGGAAAGGGGGCAGCAGGAGGAGAGATTTGCTTGCTGTCTGCTTCTCGGGAAGCGGTGGAGAGAGTGCAGCGGGAATAAGGCTGTGTAAGTAGTAGGGATAGGGGAGTAAGGCTTGAGAAGGGCTAGAAAGGCCAGAGGCAGAACCAGATGAAGGATCCTGCAGGATATAAAAGCCACCGTTTCACCAAGGAAACCTTCTTTCCTGCTCTCCACAGTGACACAAGACCTTCTCCCTGCCCTCTCTTTTATTTCTAGAGAAATTGGCCATTTCTCCACTTACCTAGGCTTTTTGCCAACTGCCCTCTTCACCGAGTGCTTGAGCCTTCTGGATCTCATGAAAGGCCATCTGCACTCTAGATCTTCACAGAGAGAAGATGCCTCAGTGGTCACTCTGAGTTGTGGAACCTTCTGCCATTTTGTGTCCTTTCAGCTTACTCTCTGCAGAGAGCAGGGACACATCAGAAGTTACTCTTCTTCAATTAATCAACCTACCTGGCACTTAATGGGAGCAGAACTCAGTGGTTCTAAAGGGAGCCAGAAACCCGTGGCAGAAGCTGCAGCTCATACCCACCAACAATTGTGGGATTTTGTCATGGTGTGGCCCACTCGCTGCTCTAAGCACTTCAGGAATAGGCACACAGTAAGTAACCACCTGAAAGTGTTTTGTTTTCCTCTAAAAAAGACATAGCCTGTATGTGCCAAAACTGTTCTGTGTTCTGAACCAAAAGGCAGAACACAGGACACCTGAGGGCATTCACTCCAGCACCACACCATTGCTCCAAACCCAGCTGCATGTGTACCTGCAGCCGATGGCCAGCATTGCAAGCACAAATGCAGCTGCTGCTGTAAGGAAACTGCACACCAAAGACAAGGCAGTGTTATGGTCCCAAGCTTAAACAGAAGTAGCAGACTCCTGGCTACAGCTTGGCACCAGCCACAGTCAAACCAAGTCTCACCAGGATTATTAGGTATCTCAGAGGAACCAGGAGCAGGCAGTCTGGCTTCAGCTGCAGTCCTCAGCAGTGAGGGTCGCTGTCCAGCTATGGCCAAGGAGGCTACTCCACTGCAGTACTGTGTCTGAGGCAGGGAAAAGCAAGCCTGGTTTGTTCATCAAGAGAAGCATGAGAAATCACATCACCAGAAGTCATCAGACAAAAGGAGTGGTCAGTTAACTTGGCTTGGATTTACCTGATTTTAGTGAAATAACAGAGACTGATGTTAGTACTGGCACTAAGCTTTTCATGCTTAAGCCCAAAGCAATAGAAAGAAACTTTGTCCTCCTTCCATCAGGCTGTGCCTTTGCATGTGCTGAAATTGCATCTCAGTTTGTTGAAAGCAAGATTTCAGGCTACATGTTTGACCCAATGTCTTTATAAATCCCACTCTCAGAACAGTAGTTTCTCATTTCAACTGTAGGAAGTCATAAAACCAAGCCTGTCATTCACCCATGCCCTAAGGCTTTTTAGACTCTTCCTTTGGCACTCATCTTACAACTGGAGAATCTTTCTGGATAATGTGGCAATGAAATGTTAATGCTTCCCGGGTGGGGATGGAGGGATAGGCTTTTTTACAGACAGAAACAGAACAATGTCTAATGCAGACAAAACCTCAGTTTTGCTCTTTGTTGACCCTTCATTGTGGTGTATATCTGAGCAGGGACTCATCCTCACCACTTCTTCCTTTCCTGCCAGTCTGGATTTAGTAACAAAGTGCAAAGACAATCTTTTCTCACCATTTGGGAATGGATTTGACAGGATTGTAGTCATTACATCCACAAGCAGCATGATTGTATTATTTTGGTGTTTCAATACACAAAGCTGCCCTAGGGACAACAGTCAGGTCTAAGCAATCTACACATAACATATGGGCTCCTGCTGCCTATTTTTGACACTCCTTAATGGTGAGAATTAAGATCTATGGCTCTCATCTTTCAGCTGATAACATCAAGACAGGCTGCAGTGACTACACAGAGCCTTCCCCAAATCAAATTGGTCTCTGGACAAGCACAGTTCATGTGGAAACTACTAAATAAGAGCGATTTATACCTGCAGCTTAAACTGCAGCTTATAGAGAAAGAAGCCCTGTTTAAGAGCTTTAGTTGATAATTGCCTCTGACTTGGTTCTATGATAAAGGGTCATGGTTTTATTAGGGATGTGGACAGGAACTCCCAACAGCAGCTCATAGCTATGCAAAGACGTAATCTCCGGTGGAAAAAACCCTCAGCCGACACCAAATAATTACTCTTGCATTCCACTTGAGATCTCTCCCACACAAATGGGGGAAGGTGTGCCATGATTCAAGCTGCTGCCAAAATAGCACGATGTGAGTCTAATTGTCTCAGCAGCTCTTTTTTTTCTTCCTGTAAGAATGAGTTGGGTTTGAGCTCTCATCCTTGAAATACCAGGGTGAACTTGATTAAATGCACTTTACCTTCACTGAATGACTAACAAGAAGTTGGTGCTGTGGGAAGTAGAGCAGACTGGGTGCTCTCCAGGCAGCTAAGCCAACACTACACTGCCAGTCACAGCCATGCACTCCTGTGCCTGTCAGTGTATGTTCAGCACAGGACAGCAATGGTCTGTGGCAAGCACTAAGAAGGCTGCTAGCAAGACCCCTGAAAAGTCTGGATTTTGAGGGAGAAAGCCCAGAGGAAATAGGGTGACTCCAGCACTAGGAGTTTGAATCAGACTTCCACCTTCTCTCTCTTTGAATCATGAGCCAGAAGAACAGCCATAACCATATTCTTGAGCCTCAAGTGTCTCATAAGAACATCTACTCTCAGCAGCGAGAAGAAACTCTTGCATCCCTGCCACACACCTTACTCATACTTAGTCCTTTCTTCACTCAGTGCTGTTTTTTCCTGAAGAAATGCCAGAAGTAGCTTCTTGTATTAGTAGTTACAACTCAGCACTTACCTATTAGGGACATAGTATTTTCAAAGAGGTTCATATTAACTTGACAAAGCCTTTGCAAAATCTCAATGCATTCATCATGTACTTGTCTTGTATGTCAGTCTGGCTTTCTCAGCAGTAACAATGAAGACTGTGAACTCCTGGTTAGACAATTACCTACTTAAAACACCAACTACACTTCCAAGGCACTGGAATGCTTTTTAGAGAAACACACAGGTGCCCACATGTGGCTGCTAACAAGCTGCTGGGTTTTCTAACCATGCAATTAACACATTTTTTAAGTACATGACACTATAAAGTCAGTTGTAGGAACAAATCAGAGTAATGGGCTACAGATTCCCAGACTTTACCTCATGGAACAATAAACATGCATTTGATCACTTACTGATATATTACATTGAGATTAAGAGGAATTTGATTTGATCTCAATATTGAGTTCCTGAGCTCAGAGGATCCACGGCAAGCACAACACACAAGGAAGCTGGAAACCACAGCAATGTAAGTCAAGTACTCAGCGATTCGCCCTGAGAGTGCTGTTTTATCTCTCTCTTGTTAAAGGATTAATGCAACACTGATTGGAATTGGTGAAGACTTTACTGCAGTGTTAGTAAGAATAATGAACTATATATTATGCCAGAAAAAAAAAGGGCTTCTGCAGTCATTGTGGAGGGCATGTGAAGAAGCAGGAAATAAATTTACTTTTTAAGTGTCCTAGGGTTATCTGCACGTAATCTGCAGGTTCACACAAAGTGCATTAGTTCTCCATAAGTGATGAAGAGAGCCAATTCCCTTTCACCTTTACAGTGCGCTTCAGCAGGGCAAGCCACGGGTCACATACAAAAGAAGAGTTCTTCAAGGCAGCACAGTGTCACTCACCTTATCGCACTCATCAGAAATGAACCTGGACTGTTAGACAGCCCTCAGATCCTTCCTGTGACATTGCCACAGGTTGAGTTCCAGCTTTTAGAAGTGGTATTCGCACTTTGGTGTTACAATGAAATGTTTGGATTTATGTCACTGGTTTATTATTATAAAATAATACTGATAAATATATGCACCCAAGACAGGAGGCATTCTCAGCTCCAGCAACCAGCATCAATATGTATTTAACACTTGCATGGCTTGAGCCTAGGAAAAGCAAAGAAAAAGGGCAGAGATTCACTCCACACATCATTACAGGGCAAAGTCTCCTGAGTCTTTCCATTGCAGACAGCAGCTGCCAGAAGGTAGTTTGCACTCATGAGCCTCAGCTTTGCCTGGCCTTAAATAACACATACAACAGACAACACCACAAATAACATCCCCTGACCCCCATCAGAATGAGAAAGGCAAAGAATAAACCCATAGCAGATGCGACAGGGCTGGACCAATGTGAAAGCAGAGCTACAGCCTGGTTTGCCTCCACTTGAAATCCTGGAACAGCCAGCCATGACATAGCTAATATACATGTCAGGGATAAAGAAGGAATAGAAATAGAGTTGAAATGTGAAAAATCAACTCCAAACACCCCAATATTCTAATATACACCATCATTCCTATCATATGAATAGTGGGAATAAAGCAAAGGCATCAGAGGGAAAGAAATGGAAGAGTGCAAAGGAGACAAGAAAGTCTGAAGTGGCCTCTTCAGTGCAGATCCATCTAATGGTTTTCCCAGTTTCACTAACATAGATCCCTACAAGGAAGCAGATTTTCCAGAGGGAAGATGGCTTTTTTTTTTTTTTTTTAATAAATATTATCAGCTCTTGCTATAAATGATACTTGTCTCTTTGCCCAGATATCCTGCCTTTGGGAGCAAGGCAGGTTTTCTCCCCCCATCTGCTGCTCTTGGAGAGATTTTACAGCATTCCCTCATGGTGCCTCACCACCATTCCAGTGAAGAATTTGATGCAGTCTGAGGCTATGGATAGCTTGTGCTAAATTTTAGAGAGGGGGAAAAAAATGACACATTTGGTTCTAGAAAATTAACTTTCAGGTCATCTGCTGCCAGGTTCCATGTGTTTGCCAGGTTACTCTTTAAATTCAGGTGCTGTCTAGGAATATCAGACAGAAATTAGGAGCCTGTTTCTGAACACAAGAGAGAGAGAAATAAAGCAAGTACCATCACTTCTATTTGAAGGGAAGTGATGGGCTCGGGGGAGGAGGAATAAATAAAGCCAGCCACATCCAGTGCCCAGCTCAGATATTTTCATTGCAGAGACTTACAGTCCAGGAGTTGGTTCTTGCACAGCAGAAAAGATCAACAGGAGTACACAAGAAAACAGGCAACACAAAGTGAGTGAAATTTATCAGGAAAACAGAACTTTGAGGACAGCTCCTTATTTGCTCACCTTCTGCCTTTTAAAAGCCATAAGAATGGTTGCTGTAGTACAGGTTGACAAAGTCTCCATTTGGTTTTATTCATGGGGAGCCACTCAAGAGTTAGAAAACAGAAAGTGATATTAGAAGTTATGAGGAAAGTATGATAGACATTGAATTTTAAGACTTCTCCTTCTCTGGAGACTTTCAAGACCCATCTGGATGCATTGCTCTGTGACTTGAGCTAGATTGTATGGTCCTGCTCTAGCAGGGGTGTTGGACTCTATGATCTCTTTGGGTGCCTCCAACCCCTGACATCTTGTGATCCTGTGACTTGCAAGTGGGTCTTGCCCTTAACCCTTCACCAGAGGAGAAAGGTGGATGCTCCTCTTGTATATTGCTGCTAAAAACTCACCTGATGTAATAAGGACTGAGCTAAATTCAAGCCAGCCACATTTAGGAAGTTCACTGGAATTTTCAGCTTTTCTGTGGAGGAGCCTTCTAACTCACTTCTGCAGTTCATTTGGTATAAGGTCCTACAGATCTACAGACATTATATAATCTTCCCTAATCACTACCAACCCTTACTTCTTCACCATTCATCATTTTTTCCTACTCTGATAGATTGCTTGTCCTCATTTTTAATCAGTCAACTCATCCCATGAGTCAGAATCTGTATAAATGTCAAGTCAATACTTAATGCTGTTAGGGCTGAAATTGAAAACTTTATCTCATAAACCAAACTACATTTTGCAGTCTGGGCTCTGAGTCAAAGCCAGGTGACATGAGGGAAAGCTCAGAAAACCAGAATAAATTCCTGGAACATTTTGTAAGTGAATGACAATAAATTGTGCATCCCACCAAATTCTATCTCAGGTAGGTCCTTGCCACCCTACTCTACAGGGCACTGTTAAAGACTTATTTCCAGTAAAGAGTATTGTATTTTGTAGGAACTTGAGGGATATTCTGCATCTGTTACTGGTCTGTTCAGTGCTGAAAAGCCTAATGAATTTCTTGAGATATCAAGAATAGTATATTATCACTCACTTACTGGAAAAGTACCAGGCAGATTATCAATCTATGCTCTTTTCTCTTTTTAAAGGTATATATTTTCAATTACTCACTGAGGAGACAGCACTTTTGATTGCAGGAAATGTGAGTAATCATTAAATACATAAAGAGCACACGCTACAGAGCAATGAAAAGCAAGCATATAAAGGTGCTTTTAGACAACAGTAGGTGCTGAATCTACAGAGGTTTTCTAATTTCAAAGCTTCAAAAGGACACCATTTTCATGATTTCTCAGGTAGTATGGAGGCTTGAGCTCCTGCTTGGATGTTTGCTGGGAACTCAGTCTCCCAGCATACTGACTTTTTTTCTTGGTGGTTTAGATAGATGGGAGATTGAATTTACAGCTAAATTAGCTCCATAGTATTAGTAAATGAGATTGCACTGCTCTGTATTTATAGTCTTCTTGGAAATGCAAGATTCATCTGCCCTTTCTGAGACAGACATCAATGAACAGACTAAGAACTCCAAGACAGACATTTTCCAGAAAAAAAATTAGTCTTACCCTCCCCCCTCCATGTTATTTTACATATTTCAGATACACTCACTAAAAAGGTTGGGGTTTGGAGCTGCTGAGTACCCTGCACCTTCTATAAAGGATACACTTAAATGAGCCAGATAGAACATGTCCCTGGATGGAGCCTGTTAACCTTCAAAAAGCAAGGAGCATTTAATGACTCTCACAACCCCTCAAGGCTACTTTACAGGCGCCAGTAAGGAAAGCAAAAACCAAACTGAGCTGTGAAACATCGTAGTTTCTCATTTGAATAGATCCTACAGTAGAGCAAGAGTGACCTTTAGAAGTGTAATAACTAGCCCTGGGTATTCACCTATCTGGAAAGTGTCCCCTCTTTTGGTGGCTTGTTTTAAATTAAACTCTAAACCAGATCCATAGACTTAACAAAACCATTTCTCAGACACCAGTCTTCAGGTTTTAGCATGAACTCCAAAAAGTGAATTCCCAAGTAGTTTTGAGGCATGACCAAAGGGACTTTGGCAAGATCTCCCATCCTGAGCAATGGGGCATGAATTTTTACTCCCTGAGACACGATAAAACCTTCACTGTTGACTAAACCAAAAACCCTTCCCTCATTTTCTACACATCAGATGCTCAGAGAAACAAAATTGAGCTTCAAGGTGTCCTCTCAGTAAGGGAAAGGGGATGCAGAGCTACAACCGACAGGGGATGACAGTTGTTTCGTTTTACCCTGTGCTAAGCAACCTGTCCCCCGCTGCCCACTCTCCCGGCTTCAAACCCCCATCCTTCTAGAATGCTGCAGAGAGCACCTCCAGCTCAGGCCACCTTGTTCTATGCAACTTAGAAGCACTGCTCTGGACTGGAGCATCATTGGGCTATTTTTGGGTTTGGGAGAGGGCAGAGACTGTTTAGAAGTCTCAGATTGCTCTCCTGAGCAGAGAGATTCAGAAAGAGGGTGTTGGCTGGAAGAGCCTGGAGTGACAGTCTGTGCTCCAGTGATCCTCCTGTGCTCAAGGAAGGAAATGGGCTTCTTGAAAAAAAACAAGACCTGTTCCTAGCAGTATCTTTCTCTTTCACTAGTTTCTCTTGAGACAATCAACAAGATCCCAATGTTTTTTTTTTTGCTGGATACACACATCAAAGTGGTATCAATATTAGCAATGCTGTTTTGTGGGGCAGAGAAAGAAATGTCAGGCCAGATAAGCCAGGAGAGATACACGTGCTGTGCTTGTCCTGGAGTGATGGCAAAAAGCAGGTGGCACAAATTCCCAAAGTCCCACTATTTAGAAAGATTTTCTCCCTTGGTTATCAGCTGCCCTGTGATTTTTATTCTGCCTCTGCTGCATCAACTCACACATGATCAGTCAAAAAGAAACAATACTGATTTTCTGTTTCTATAAACACCAAAAGCTCTCTACAAGCACAGAGGACCAGAGAGCCACAGGTTCATTCAGCAATCCAGACCTGTGGAGATACCATGTCATTCTGCTCCCTTTTGCTTCCTAGCAGAACAAAAATGAGACATACACACTGAAAGGAACAGTCACCAAAGGGTGTGCTAGGTGACCCAACAGACCTTTTGCATCTCTCATGACTGATTCAGTGCAAAGAACGCAGACCCGTGAATCACAACACTGAGCTGAACAAGCAGTGACATGGCTGGAGTCAAAAGATCTCCAAACATTTCCACTCTACCCAGTGCCTTGTCATAAGCAGATAATGAACAGACAAAGATGATGTGTTTGAGACAGAAACATAAAATAGAAGGTGGTGTGCCAGCCTGATCCCTCCAGCGGCAGGTTTTCCTACACAGGTAGCAGTCATTGGGCTAAAGACGTGTGGGCAGGGGATGGAAAACAATCCCAAACGGTAGGCAGAGGAGCTGATTCATGTTCTAATCATTTGTAGTAGCCTGCAGCCATAAGGCCAAACACTTTCATCAGTTCTCATAAGCTAAACAGGTCTAGGTGGATCAATATTTGCAGTGGAAGGTCTCCAAGCGGCACCAGCATGGGCAGGAAGCAGTGCTGATGAGAGCTGGGCTCGACTCTGTGCTGAGCCAGAACCGCAGCCGCCTTCACGAGGAGTTAATTCTGATAGCCTTGCCACTCCTTACACAAGGCTGTCAAGAGCCACCCTGGCAATGCATGCTCGGTAGAAGCTCCAGGATTCTTTCTTTCTGAACAGGGTTTTCTGATACCCCATTCAAATTGCATCTGACCCATGCAATTGCATCCTCACTCCTTGCTGCAGCTGCTCCCGGAGACAACACCAAGCCTCACTGCTACCAAACCCCATGCAGCTCCCTGGGCTCTCTTCATGTGCTGACCTCATGCAGTCCAGAATCACAGCAATCCAGTTCTAATTAACTTTACTAATATAACAGCCTAAGGCTGCTAAACTTGGTCTGAAATTTCAGACTGATTTCAATAAAACTTGAGGATATGCTTAAGGAATGTACTGATTTTCTTGAGCTGTTGTTTCCAGGTGAAAATAATGTGCTGACAGATAAGGCTAAGTTTGAAATGAGGAGCTCTGCATATGCTTCAGCCTATTTTGCCTACTTCGGGAATAAGCAAAGAATACAGGACTGAAAAAAATAAGTACAAGTGACATACAGTTGTCCTCTTGTTACCAAAACAAACCCTAAGTCATATATTATCATTGTCATAAAAAAGACTTCAGTGGGACAAAGAGACTCAGTGCTACAGCCTGCAGCAAAGATACCATTAATAAAATAAATCACATCATTCACAACTGCAAGTGCTTCACTTTAAAGGCAAAAAAAGAGGGAGAATAGGACTGTGTGTACTTGGATGAAACAGTACAATCTGTATCAGTGTACTGCACACGTCAACACTGCTCATACAATGAATAGAGGAAATGCAACACAGTCAAATAACTTTATTAATCTTCTGCACAATGACCTGCTACTAAGCTCATATAACCAATGGTCTACATGCTATATAAGCTATCAGACTGCTCTCCCATGAATAAATAAAATTCCACAGGGGGGGAGAAGAGAGAGAATGAAAGCTCAATTATTGGTATCTTTGAAAGCCAGTGGGCAAATATTTCAATAAAATACAAAATTACTTGAGGCCAACTATGAGCACACTGAACTTTTTTCAGCGTAAGAAGCAAGCTCCTGTTAATAATAATTTCATCCAAATTCGACATACCACTTGAGATTATTTTTCCTTCTTCATGCAAATCATCTGGATGTAGGATAGAATCCCAAGCAAGTAGCTACACAGAGAGGAAAGGAGAATATAATGAAGGGGCAGCCATCTGACTTACAACACCATCAATACCGATCTGCCAGACAGCCCATCCATAACTTCTAATCAGGCACAATGCTGCTGCTTGCCCAGAGAAATACAAAAAAGGGAGTAGAAAGTGTGATGAAATCAGAAGGAAAAGCAGCTTGGATACGAGCAGGTGATGGAGATCTGGAACACAAACACGTACACGAGCTCGGCTGGCCACAGAAAATCTGCTTTTCTCAAGGATTTAAGGCTACACTTTTCAACTGAGAAACCTACAGGCCAGATCCTCCATCCTGCTGAGAGCATCTATTGGCAATACAAAGCAGCATTTTAAACGAGACAGAGGTTCTAGCATATAGTGCACAGTGCCCAAGGGGAGTTTTTGGTGTCAGCCACCCTACAGCTCCCTCAGTGGAGGGCAATACAATGTGACAGGATGTGAAATGCATCACATCCAGTCTTCCTTTAACACTACTCACTGAAAGTATGTCCAAGGCAAATTTTCTGAACAAGAGAGATTCTGGACTGGAGAGATGAAATCATCTCCTTCCATTAACCAACATTATTTACATGCTGTGAGAGAGAAAAATGTGCAAATACATCTTTTTTAAAATCCTAACCAAACTTCCAGCCAGCTCTCAGGCACAACTCAGAAACAGGCAGAAAATATTTCAAAAGTTCAGAAGAGCTGCTGAGAAAAGTGGCATGGAATTGTCAAAGGATCAGTTCCCTTGAAAAGAAAGCAACTCTGCACGAAGTCTTGAAGATAGAGATGAAAGCTAGGCCACAGCACACTCACAAAGAGATGCCATCAGTTAGTTCTGTAAAGGAGGAAGGCTTCTCAACTTTTATAGATGAGCCTCAGCAAGAGAGAGAATTGGGCAAACACAACCAAGCTTTACTGCCTGGCAGGGATATAAGGAAAGAGACAGCCATTCTCATCTCTTGGCTCTGGGACATGACAAGCACACTCAGCTTCTGTGCCTGGCAGCAGGGAGATGGGCACACATGATGCACTTACCTGCACATGTGTGACTCACCAGCAGCACAGCTCTGCCCTTCACCTCATCACTTCGTCCCACGAGCAGCCCTTCCCAGCAGGGTTAAGAGCCCTCATCTCAGAGTAGAGGACCAGTCAGGGGCTGCTTTATGGACCAGAAATAGCCTTTCAAACCCCATACCCTCTCCAAAACTAAGTGTTTTAGCTCCAGATGAATTAGACAAAATAAAGAATAATTAAAAGTGACATAAAAATCAGTAAAGCAAAGAGCTCTGGTTACATGAATATACACGGACAACAGATCTGCTAGAGAAGTGCCTGATTTAAAGTCCTTAAGGACAACTACTTCACATAGCATTCTTCACAGCAGCAATTCCCTTTTATAGCACAGAACAGATGTGTGGCTGTGTTTAGGATATCCAAGAAGAAAGCCCAGGAGCAGAGTAAGAACCAAAGGGGTTTTATGTCAATACAAAGGTAGACTTTCTTCTCCTCTCCTTTCTTCTTCTTTACACAAACACATTAGGCAGTGACAAAAAAAGAAGAGGAGAGAGAGAAGGAAATGAAAAGAAAATGGATCATTTGAAGCCTCCAGGAAAGATAACCTTCAAAGGAAATTTAGTGGAAAATTGAAGAAAATAGGAGCTGAGATTTCTCTTGTACCTCATGGCTACAGAAACAGATAAGCAGGAGAAAAAGCTGCAAGCAGCATTGCTCCTTTTTGTGACAAGAGAAGGCCCCAGATATATTCAATCAATTCCCAAGGGAGAAAGATAATGAGAAATTAGAAATAGCTGTGAATAAGTTTGAAGTCTACTGCTTCTGGACACACACCATTGACAAGCACATGAAATTTCAGCACAGCTGAGAGAAAAAGAGAGAGACTCAAATGATTCATGCATGACACATTGGAAGACTCACAAAAGCACCCCAGAAAACCTGCAGACGTTACCAGTGTTACTAAACCGACAGTAGGCTTTCAGAAACCTTCTCCTATTGTTACAGATTGATCTGTGAATAAACAGAAAACTACTTCTTCGCCTACAACCCAGGAGTCCTGAGATGGTGGCATCCAAAGATAGCTACACTGATGACCACAAATTAACATTTCCTTCCATCAACTTGCTGCCTGCAGCAGAGAGGGAGAATCTGGCCAAGTAAAAAATTACAGGACAGAAACATTTACCATTGATACCTCCATCTGAAATTAACAGCAGAGTTGCTTTGCTTGTTGGTTTGTTTTTTTAAGCAGGACCCAGGCTGATCACTGGGTGAGCAAAGGGCTTGTGGCAAGAGCTCCAGGGTTCCCTTGGCCACATTGACTTGATTTGGCAGCAGAAAGAAAGATCTGCATTTCCCATACAGTTTCCAGGCTTAATTAATTTGCATGTTATGGTGATGTGCCCCTGAAGTAGGAGAAGTCTGCTGCAGGGAGAAGGCAGAGAAAGTAAAGTGAGACTGCCTTTTTTGAACTGAGGGAGGAGGAGTTAGCAGAGCCCAGAAAGCAGAGCTGCTGGTTTGTGCAGAGGAATATTCTGCCCTCACCCCCTGCCTGAGACCAAACTGTCCCACTGCTGGGCACCCTCTGGTACTGGCAGAATTAAAGCTGATCCCAGCAGTAGGAATCTACAAAGAGTAGTCAAGGAAACAAAGCACTCCTACCAAAAAAAAAAAGAGCTTTCCTGCAACATCAAGGGACTTGCTGGCTACACCTCATTTTCTCTCACAGGTTTTCACTCTAGACAAGAAAAATTAAGCATCGGCAGTTTTAAAATGACATTTGCAAATGACCCAAATCCTTCAAAGCAGTCTCATAACAGATAAGGCACCTAACTGGAGAAGGAGCAGACACTCATCCAGTTGTCCAGCTCCCTCCCATGGATGCCAGCCTGTGATTAGTGTTGCCAGTTGTCTCATAAACAAATTAATCTTTAAACAATAAGCTACAGATTAAAAGCCTGAGAGGCTCCCCCGTGACCCACGCAGAAATGTGAGCATTACAGAGAGGGCTGGAGGCTGGTGGTGCAGAAAGTCGAGTCTCTGGAGACACGAGTTCATATTTGATGCATGGGTAGAGGTGAAATGGGCTCGTGGCCCTCAGACACTTCAGGGATTTGTCCTAGATGCTGTTCCGTGCACAGCAGCCGTTCCTGGTGATCAGTGTCTCAGGGCTGGGGTAAGGGACGTGCTGCAGGCAGAGACTAGATTCAGCAGCAGTGCCCCATGGAAATCCATGCTCAGTACCTGCTTTGTCTGTTGTCCGAGGCACCATCAGGGTTTAAGTGCCGACTACACCAGTGAGATTGGTGCGGTGCTAAACCTAGAGTGGCTTGTTTCTGCTGCTGACAGTGAAAGATGTGGATTCCTCCTCCTTCTCTCACAGAATCAGCAGTCTGCACCTGCTGGTAACTGCCCCTCTCAAGAGCACAGTGGATATCCCTAGGGACACCTGGAGGGCCGGCAGGAGCACATATGCTGTGGTGGTCAGTGCACACCTACAGCAAGTGTGCTGCCTCCGACTGTGCAGACTTAGGAAGGGCAAACACGGGCAGCCCACTCTCAGCTGTCATTTGCAGGAAACCCATTCCATCCCGGTGTGATTGGAAATGTAGCTGTTCCCAAAAAACAGAGAAGTCTTTTGTCATCTTTCAGAAGCTGCTGCAGCGCCCACAGCAGAAAAACATAAACAAAGTCATGCTGGCAGCAGCCAGCCCTGCTCATGACCTGGCTCAGCTCAAAGCACAGGAGAGGAAAAACCCAAAGAGAGCTGGAGGCTGGAGCAGCGATGCTCTCTGTATCTGTCACAGGCACAGAGAGTGCCACCCAAAACAGCAGAGTCCTCAAGGGAACTCACCAGCACTGACCAGAGCTGCTGCTACTCAGGGCCTCAGGTGCCTTTGCCCAGTGAAATAAGAATCATTTCAGTTAAAATGCACTGAGATCTCAAATCCAACTGGCTACAAACAAAGAACGCTGCCAGAGGTCTCCTAATTGCACGAGGCATTGGATCAGTAATAACCAGGTCCCCTTCTGTTAAAAACAAGGCAAAAACATGAAGCCAACAGTGTGGCTGCATAAATGGATTTTCTCCTACAGCTGACAGGGAATCTAAATTAAACTAAATTGTTTCCATAATTTGCAACCTCTGGTTTCTCCACAATTACGATGTTGTGAAATGAGCAGGAACAGCTAGTATATGCCCACAGGGAAGAATTACATTTAGTGACCCTATAATGATCCAGGATGAAGAAGATGCAATAAAGAAACCACAGTATTCATTAATGAGTAAGACCAGCAAGAAAGGAGGAAGCCAGAGTTAAGGATTTAGACACAGAAGGCACAGGCAGGAGTAGCCAGCAGTTTTACACCAGCAGTGTTCTTAACCACACAAACATAACCATTCTCCCCCTTTACTCCACTCTGGTGAGACCCTAGCTGGAGTACTGCACCCAGTTCTGGACCCCTGTTACAAGAGGGATGTGGAGATGCTGGAGCGCGTCCAGAGAAGGGCCACGAGGATGCTTAGAGGATTGGAGCAGCTCTGCTGTGAGGACAGACTGAAAGAGTTGGGGCTGTTCAGTCTGGAGAAGAGGAGGCTCCCAGGTGACCTTCTTGTGGCCTTCCAGTATCTGAAGGGGGCTACAAAAATGCTGGGGAGGGACTTTTTAGGACATCAGGCAGTGACAGGACTAGGGGGAATGGAGCAAAGCTGGAGGTGGGGAGATTTAGAGTGGACATGAGGAAGAAGTTCTTCACCATGAGAGTGGTGAGAGCCTGGAATGGGTTGCCCAGGGAGGTGGTTGAGGCCTCATCCATGGAGATGTTTAAGGCCAGGCTGGATGGGGCTCTGGCCAGCCTCATCTAGGGTAGGGTGTCCCTGCCCATGGCAGGGGAGTTGGAACTAGATGATCCTTCTGGTCCCTTCCAACCCTGACTGATTCTATGATTCTATAAAACACTCCATTAGACACAATCATCTTCTGAAAAATCCCCAAATTGTCCCCATCTGCAGAATGCTGGACAAAAATAACTACTTAACAACTACTTTCTCTTTGAAACATGACGTAAAAAAGATGTTATTAGCTACTACACACGAAATGTTCTCCTAAAAATTCATCTTAGCATCATCTGATTTTAGAGTTGCTGCTTCCATCTGTTTCTTCATTGCACAGCTGAATCTGCCTTTCTGTTGACCATCAGGATTAAAATAATCTCTCAGTGATAGTGTGTTCTCCTTTTTCCCCTGCCATTATGCTGAGTCTGCTAAGTGTTCATTAAAAAAGTACAAGCAAAGCATGAAGACAGGTGCCAATGGGGAACTACAGAATTACAGGAAGTTAGAAGGAATATCCCTTCCTATGTACAACCTTCCCATGTTTCTTTTTTCTCCTCACAGTCTTTGCAGAATGAGGACATGTGTAGTACTAGGTCGAGAGAAGACTAAAATCACGTAAAGCTTCTATGATGGTATCACTCAGATAACCCTGACATAGCTGATATCACAACATGACACGGCCCAGACATGTCTAGCACATGTTATGTTTTGTCACTGTCTCCATAAAGCTGATCTGAGCATTTAGATAGCATTCAAAACACAGTTTTATGGTGGGAAAAGCTCACCTAGATAACAGAGTGATCTGGCTAAGGCACAATTAGAGGGGTACCTTTTGGGGAAGGGCAAGTTCCTCTTTGGCTACAGTTTGCACTAATTAAACTGCAGTTTGCACCTGCAAATGTCCTCAGAAGGACTCACATTTGTGTTCCCACTTTGCCATGTGGATACAACAGCTTTAGCTCACCCCAGCATCATTAAAGAATGCAATATTGCATATGTGTGAACCTTACCCTGCCTACTTAACACTCCTACCTTACAGGATTAAATATACATTTGCTTCTAGTGAATAATTACATCTGGCATCAATGGTGTGCTCCAACTGCCTGATAGAACATGAGAGAAGATGAGCCTCATCACTGCCATTTCCTTCAAAGTCCATTGCTGAGAAACTGCATGAGATGCTCATCTCCTTATTCTCCAGAGCCGTACAACCACCAGTGTAGAATCATAGAATCAACCAGGTTGGAAGAGACCTCCAAGATCATCCAGTCCAACCTATCCCCCAGCCTTATCCAGTCAACTAGACCATGGCACTAAGTGCCTCATCCAGTCTTTTCTTCAACACCTCCAGGGACAGTGACTCCACCACCTCCCTGGGCAGAACAGGTCAATTATTCACAAATAGTACTCTAAACAACTACTTTTAAAAAACCTGATTAGAAAATGATTCTTAGGAAGTTTGAGTTCTTTGTGGAAAATGCTGTTCTGTAATTACCAGCATGACTCCAAGCAGCAAACACCTGGCTCAGCAGCACTTTCCTTGTGCATTAAAAACTCCTCAATGATAGCTAAAGGCTTCCTTTAGCAAAGTTTAAAGCAGAAGCCTTTCCTACATTCAGAGCTACCAACACAAGTTATTAAATATCTGTGGGACCCATCTCATCTCTCAGCAATCTGTTAGATGAAGAATTGCAAAGCCATTCCTTTTGCAAAATCCCATTAAGTATCTGATAAACCCATTCAGACAAATGGTAATTTGGAGTGATTCACCTGAACAAAGTAAGGAACCCACACTTTCCAAATGCCACTGGGGTGAGGTCAGGCAAAGAACCAGGCTGCCAGCGTACAGGACTGCATTTGTCTCCTGACAGAGTCCTTCACTTTGGGCACTAAAAGTAGTTCTGTAAGATTACTGGCTTGACAGAGATGGAGAAAATGGAATGATTTTTAATTTTCAGGATTTTTTTCCAAGGAATTTAGAGTAATAGATGCTATTAAAAAGCTCTGAGAGTATATGAACTTGTGTGGCCACAAGGATGTGCACCTCACCACGGGTTTTACTGCAGCTGGAGAATCAAAGAGCTCCCTTCTCTCAGTTGTATATTGCTACATTACATACAGTTGTGAACATCTGTGGAAGTAAATGGGCAGTGGCTGCCTTCAACCCACAACATGGTCCTTCTCAGGGACCTGGTTGCACGAGAAGCACAATGCTTTGATCTAGAAACAGGCTTTCCAGACCACATCACAGAATGGTAGGGGTTGGATCTGATCTCTGCAGATCAGCGATTCCAGCCCCCCTACCAAAGCAGCATCACCTAGATCAGGTTGCACAAGAACACATACAAGTGGGTTTTAAGTCTCCAGAGAAGGAGAGACTCCACCACCTCTGTAGGCAGCCTGTTCCAGTGCACCAGCACCTGCAAAGTAAATAAGGTTTTCCTTAGAAGCCGCAAGAACAAAGTATAGCTACAGCAGTCAAACAAAACTGCACTGGCTTGCCAGTGGGCAATCCACAAGATTCAGATGGAGCTTGAAATGCTTATCTGGAGTTCATCTATTATGAATGGCACCATTTCAAGATATTTTTCAGATGACTACACCTTACATGATAATTGATAATATTAGAGCTGTCTCACATTGAAGACTGCCATCAAAAAACATGAAGAGACAAGCGATTGTAATACCTGCATCACTTACATCAGCCAAGAAAACTTCTATCACACACTGCAGACCTGCTCCACAAGGTAGCTCTGTTCTGGTTGTCACTCAGGCTTGGTGTAGGAGAAGTTTAGTGCACAAGCCTTTGTGAAGAAGCACTGCCAGGAGTTTACAGCATCGTTTCTTTAGATGTCATTGTATTTCCAAACACCCAATTCATCATGTGCAACTTCAGGGTACTTGACAATCTATTTTCTACTGCACAACATGAAGTTAAAAAGTCCAAATAATTGCAGTCATCAGACACATGTTCTAGGCTAGCCAAATGATTATTCCCTTCCTTTGGTGAGATGGGGGCACTTTAGCAGCGGAAGACAGTGCCAGTAAAGGTTCCTGAACAATTTGTGGATAGCAGGCATTTTCACAAAGATGGCTATAGGACAGGATCACACAACACTGGTGAAATTAACTTCCTCCTAAAGCTCAGCATAATCTAATCAAGGAGGATCAGCTAAACCTTTCAAAGAGCATTTAAGTGTTCTTTGGTGGAAGACTGAAGTACGCTGCTTTTCCCTTTTTCATTGCTTGCAAAGGCTTTCTGATTTTCTTTGGGTGAAGTTTGTCAACTTGCAGATTCTCCTTAAAATAGCAAGATGTAGTTCTCCAGAATTCTCTAAATCAGCCTGAGGCTTTTTTGGGTTTTATTTTTTGCAATATGAGGTAACTGAATCTTAGTATCATAGTAACATCAGGGTTGGAAGAGACCTCACAGATCATCAAGTCCAACCCTTTACCACAGAGCTCAAGGCTAGACCATGGCACCAAGTGCCACGTCCAACCTTGCCTTAAAGTGCCCCAGGGACGGCGACTCCACCACCTCCCCGGGCAGCCCATTCCAGTGTCCAATGACTCTCAGTGAAGAACTTTCTCCTCACCTCCAGCCTAAATTTCCCCTGGCGCAGCCTGAGGCTGTGTCCTCTCGTTCTGGCGCTGGCCACCTGAGAGAAGAGAGCAACCTCCTCCTGGCCATAACCACCCCTCAGGTAGTTGTAGACAACAATAAGGTCACCCCTGAGCCTCCTCTTCTCCAGGCTAAACAATCCCAGCTCCCTCAGCCTCTCCTCGTAGGGCTGTGCTCAAGGCCTCTCACCAGCCTCGTCGCCCTTCTCTGGACACGCTCAAGCATCTCAACGTCCCTTTTAAACTGGGGAGCCCAGAACTGAACACAATACTCAAGGTGTGGTCTAACCAGTGCAGAATGACCTCCCTGCTCCTGCTGACCACACCATTCCTGATGCAGTCTGCTAAAGCATAGAGCCATAGAATGGCTTAGATTGGAAGTGACCTTTAAAGTTCACCTAGTCCAACCCCACTGCAGTCAGTGGGAACACCTTCATCTGGATCAGTTAGCTCAGAGCCCATCCAACCTAACCTTGGATGTTTCTAGGAATGACCCATTTACCACCTCTCTGGGCAATCTGTGCCAGAATTTCGCCACTCAGTGTAAAACATTTCTTCCATCTGGCCCAAATTTCCCCTCTATTAGTTTAAAACCATTGTCCCTTGTTCTGTCACAACAAGACCTGCTAAAAGGTCTGTCTCCAGTTTTCTTAGAAGTCTCCTTTAAGTCCTAAAAGGCCACAATAAAGTCTCACTGGAGCCTTCTCCAGCCAACAACCCAAACATTCTCAGCCTGTCCTAATGGCAGAGATGCTTCAGGCCCCTGATAATTTTTGTGGTCCCCTCTCCACCTTGTGCCTGTGTTAAAAAAAGGCACTGGAAAACAGAACTAGAAAATGCACTTTCACTGCCATAAACAAGGTGTTGCACAATTCTTTTCACTAGAGGCAGCAAGACAAGCCTGCCAAACCCAGCTTTCAATTATTTATCAATTCCCTTTCCTTGGCTCATTGGAAAGGTCATCTGAAACTCTAGGCTGTCCCTACTGCAGATTGCTCCTGTCAGTGCCGAACAGCCCAGATGTTTGTTAACCTCTGTGCACACCAAAACCCAGTCTTGCTTTCTTGAGAGCTTACTGTCTTCACATGAAACTGAGGCAAAGCGTAAATCATGGATGAGCTGGCAAAGTCTCTGCCCTTCTGAGAGCAAGCTGCTCACCAGCACTCCTCTGCAACATGTGCAGGGCCATCGAGTTCCCAGCTCTGTTTCGTTGAACTCACCCACAGCTTCCTTTGAAATCTGACGCAGCTCAGCACTTGTCCCAGCTCAGTCACCAGCCCATTTAGTAAGTAGGGAGAGGGTGGGGACTGTTGTCTGTTTTCAGAAGCAGGACAGGAGGGTTTGCACAGAACTTTTCACCAGCACATCTCTGAACATTTCTCAAAACTCCTGATCCACAGCTATGAAATGAAGGCCCTAAGGGGATTGGCTGGGCATAAAACTGCAGCAATCTGTTCCATTCTCAAGACCTACTCCCATCTTCCACCTATTAACCCACTGCTATAACGAGCTGTATAAAACATGATTGCCCCAATTACAAACTCCAGTACTTTCCAGGAATATTGGTAATGCAAAAAACATACCAAAAAGCAAAGGTTAAATGAGAGCTGCAGCTTCATTACTTATAGGCTTTAATATATGTAACTTAGAGAGCCAGAAACTGCTTTAAGCTTCCAGAAACGTACGTATATATGTGTTAGGGCTTGTATCTTCATGCACAAGGAAGCAGCTGGAACACACACAATTCCTGATCTTTTCCCTTAATTAACAAATACATTCCATAGTCCCACATGATCTGTATTTTTCCATAAATAATAAGCTTAACTGATTAACTGATAAATGTCTTCATCTGCTTTTGGCATCTGCATGCTGACAGAACAGGTTTCTTTGGCATGCCATACCTCTCCCAACATGACAGTGTTTCTATGGCAACATTCACATTTATTAAAGCTGGATATAGTATCCCTGCTGAACTTGTGTGCCTGAAGTGTAAGTGAGAACAGGCGTAGGAAAAAAACACCTGCTCTTACTTATGGAGTAGGCATACAAACCCTGGAATAACTACATCTCCTGCAAAAGATGCATTGACATGCTTTAAAATACAAGCACTGAAGTATGGACAGGTCAGATGTCCTGTAGTTTGGATATCTTGATTTATTGCACCTGTATAGAAGAAAGTGTGATATGGCATTTAAAAAATATCAGCTCAAATAGGAACCCATGGCAATTCCTGCTCAGCAGAGTAAACCCTGAATCTGTTGTGCATAACGGCAACATTTGTATTGTATAGAAACCTACAAGGAACAAAACTTCAGATTCATCAATCACTTTGTGGCTCTCAGTATGTCAGCAAGTTAGGGAAGATATAACCAACCACCTGTGCCATGGGATAGTAGCATGGCTCAGGGAGCCAGCTACCACACTTGCTGAACTCGCTCTCCTGAAATCAAGTCTATGTCAGATGAGCCACAACTGCAGAATACTCCTACAGCACAAAGTTCTTAACCAGCAGGCAGGTGCTATCTGAGCAGGTCTTGGTGCAACCCAGTGAGCTGAGGAAGACTGGATTTATAGAAACAGGGGTGGTGAGAGCAGGTGCAGTCAGAGGGACTCTCCCTGGGCACATGTGCAGGGCTTGCAGACAGTCTGATTCAATCAGCCCTATGTGCTTTGCTGCATGTGCCACCACTTACATATTCAAGTGGTCTTTTCTTCACCCAGCTGAAGGCTGGACAGAGGGTAAGTTACAGGATCCTTGAGAATGACATTTCAAATAACCATAGCTACTGTAGAATTCTGTCCTTAGGAAAATAACATTTGTCAATATGGATCTAATTATAAGGAGAGGGTGACAATCCCCACTTTCTACATGGCAACAGCTTCAGCTGCACTAACCAAATAAACTGGGACACTGGACACCAGGCTGCATAACACACACCTAAGTGGACCATTTAAGTTGCAGTTTTCAGGTATTAGAATATTGTAAAAAAGTGGAGAAGTTAAGCTTAAGACCTAGCAGATAGAAGCCTGGAGTGTAACTCATGTCTGGTACAAAGAATTGCACATGAACAGTGTGAAAGATGTCATAACACAGGATAATGGCTACTCCTCTCCCAACAGCCACTGAATGAGGCAGGAATGACACAGACAAGTTAACGATTGAAGTGAAGCTCAGACACCAATTCGAAGATCCCCTGTGGTTTGGTCTGACCTGTTGCCATTCTGGCACAGCATGTTCAGTCTCCAGTCTTAACTAGGAACGAAGGTGGGACCAGATCCTGGTCCCAGGGGCACATCACACAGACCTAACTGCTAGAGGTTCTCAGAGCCATGCTGCAAAGTATCAGGACAGTGCTTTGGTCTCAACTCCAGGCCAGGTCCCACCAGGAGGAAAACTGCCTTAAGTTCAGGCATACCACAAGACTCCAGCTATAGATGCAAAGCAGATTCACACTTAAACCCATGCACTGCGTTATTAAAACAGATGAACCCAGTGTGTTTTCACTGTGCCCACAGGTCTCACACTCTTCTCTTCCATGAGTAAAAAGAGAGAGCACCCTGGGACACCTCTCAATGCCACTCTCCAGAGTTTGAAGTGGCTTATGCCTGCCTGCACCATTCAATCACTACTACTGGCCTCAAAAAAATAATGTACTGCTAAATGGTATAAGCTTCTGCATATGAACAACTCCTTCAGGTGTTTCAGTAGGGAGAGCTCAAAGAGGAAACTGGCTAACTAGCACCACTGAATTCAATGGATATTGGGAAGAAAAACAGATTTTAATCTGAAAGTCAGTTGAAAGCAGAGATGCCTATGCAACATGTCAGATTAGTTTTGGACAGTACATGACACAGTTGTGAGCAAAATCAAATCAGGGAAGGAAAAAAGTAAAGATCATGAGGGATTTCATCTAGCATTAAGTTTCTACACATGAATAAAATATGTATGCATTTTCATATACTGTATAGCTTAAGGGCAACTCAGTGGAAATAATTTTTTATTCTTATGCCTGCATAGGAGTGACAGCAGTCAGATTAAAAATTCATTGCTGTATTTTGAAATTGAACTGATTATTTCTGTCAAAGAGGAGAATGGTTTCCTAACCTTTCCAAACACAGAAGTTAGACAGAATTTCCAAACTTTGGAAGAAATTAAAATTAGAAGAATGATAAAATTTTTTTTGGCATTGTATGACCTTCAGACAAAACCAAACCAAACCATGTTTTTGATGAAGAGATGCTAGAATGACAACTTGTTGTAAAAGACGAGACCTCTGAGCAGGTATTACAGGGAGAACATGAAACATCAAAGCTGAAAAACGCCATGAAGACAATGTAGGAGGAGTGAGACCACTAACTTCTCTTGTGCTGATGCCAGGATAACAACAGGCTTAGTTTGTTCTGCTTCCCAAAAACCAAAGTTCAGTGAAAAAAACATCTGAGCAGGGACTTACAAGCCTGAGAAACTTTATACCTAAATAACTGGTTTGGACAACATCTGAATTCATACAACTCAGTTATAAAATGTTTACAATCTATAGTTAAACCAATCTTGCAAAAGATTTTTTTGCTAGCAACTTCATTCTGTTCTCAGCAATGATGATGAAATACACTGATGCAATCAAGAATTGATACACAGTTTGGAAAAGGTTACAATTGCAAGCTACAGAATGCACAAAAAAAAACCCTCAGAAGAATCTAGGTAAAGAAGATTAATATCTATGGCTTTGCTCAATCAAAAATAGTATTACTCATGTACAGGCAAAGTCAGAGTTAGAGTTTCCTGTATTTCACCTCTATCCCTCTTCATGAACTCATGACCACATCTTTCAAACAGGAGATCCTCCCTAGGCCAGCTGGGTGCTGCCCAATCTCTCATTCTGCTCTAGAAAAGTAAAACCTCTCAAGAAAAGGCAGTGTTCAAAGACGTCCTCCAGCAGTAACCAGTAACTAGCTATGTATAACTAGGCAACCTGAAAACACACAAAACACAACTGGAAGTGACCTCAAGAGCAGGCCAAAAATTATCTTGCAGCACTTTAAGGAAGAAAGCTGCAACCAGCCTTCACTTTCCTCCTTTGCATTTAAAGAAAACCCCAAATCTCCACCAAAATTTCTTTAGCTGGAAAACAGCACCCTCTGGTGTAGGCCACACACGGAAACTTAACGTGCTTTTATAAACTACCTTCAGTTATGACAAGGGGGTAGCTACCTGACAGGCATTACTATATACATTATTCAAGATGTGGATTAACTGCCTCAGGTGATACACAGCAAACATCCCTCACATGAGGCTTCACAGTTCTGCAAGTTGTATAAAGCTGCCTCTATGGAAAACACTCACAAATGTGTTTAAAGGTCAATATACAAACGGTGTTCCCCTTCTATGGCCTGATTCATTTTTGCTTTGCATTACCCACCTCCATCTTCTCTTGGGATGCCCTCTTCCTCTCCTAGGTAACTGAGAACTGCCTGCCATCAGGTAAACATTCCTGCTCCTCGTGTTACCATCTACAGTGGACACATTTAAACCCTCGTTGTGTCCTGAATAAAGAAATCTGGCCCTGACTCACAGGGGTTCTTTGTTAAGAGCAGGGGCATAGGAGAAACTGGCTTCCTGCTATGCCAGCTCTGCATCGTGCAATGACGTCCTAAAACTTAGTAGGCAGAGCAGCAAGTTTTCTTGCTCCATTCTTTCCTGCTGGGAGTTTATTCCTGTTCTAATTCAAGTTTCTGAAATCAGAGTTGTGTAATAATGCTACCTTACCCAAGGTAGAGTACACAATACATCCTTACTGCTGTGCAGAAAATAAGTTAGTAAACTCCTTGTACAAAGTTCTGAGTAACACAGCATAGCTCCAGCTAGACACTGTCTTTACTATGTTTTACTGCAATGAAAAAGCTGTAAGTGGACCCAAAAGTAGGATAGTCCATGTAAGCTATTTCTTTTATATGCAGAACAGTTTCACAGTCTCTAGGAAATTTTTTTGCACCCCATTAAACACAGAATGGTCTTGGTTGGAAGGGACCTCCAAAGGTCACCTGCAGTCAGCAGTCATCCTCTACCAGAGCAGGCTGCCTAGAGCCTTCTCAAGACCTGTGGGTGTTTCTTGGGTATTGTCAGTGTTTTTAAAGGCTAGTGGATTAAAAAAAAAAAAACAACCTCTATTACTTTTATGATTCTTGCATACTAAAACCTCAGAACTGTGGCTGTATCAGTGCAAAATTTTAACTGTTGACATATTTGCCCCATTTTTTGCCATGGGCAAACTATTTTCATCTAGCACCTGGCTTAAGGACAGGATGGAATGACAAGAGAACCTAATGCTTATAAGAACAGACCACAGCCAGCTGGCAGAAGAGCCATACTGTGAGGAACAGGTAATGAAATGTTTATAAGGAAGTCACTTATTAGCTCAATTTTGGCACTGCATTTTTAGGGCTATCCTTTAACCAGACAAAATCTAAGCTCACTCATTTCAGAACTTACATGTGTGCTCCCTCCTGTGCCTACTGACAGTGAAAATTGTTGCTTTCATCATTGAGGCCTTAAATGTTTTGGGAATCAGCTACTCAGGATACTAGCTTAGCTCCCTTCTGTCCTACTGGAGCAGGACACAGCTGTTCAACTTCAGCAGCAGGACTTCTGGCCAGCTGGAAGAGTGCTGTTGGCACTGGAGAATTTCCTGTAGAATTAATTGGTTGTAACAATTTAAGAAATTCAAAATTAACTCTTTGTTGAGTCAGTTAAAAGTATTTCCAATCTAATGGTTATATGTTTTAATCTACTACTAATACACATGGTTTTAACTCATTTCCACATCCTGACTTGACCTTCACTCACAACTCCTTCTTTTATCAAATTCTTCATCTTGGTTCATTTCACTGCAATTATCAGGTTGAATCCTTCCCTCCTGAGCTTACTACACATGAGGCTAATGGCTGCAGCCACTGAAAATACTGCTTATGCTGTATACTGCTACAGCCCTAATATGGTACTTGGCTGCTTTTTTGTATTGACAAGAAGACCACCACCAGCAACATCACATTACTTACAACAACACTGTAAAGAAAGCATTTCAGAAGCAAAATTTAAGGTTTTACTACTAACTGGAAGGAGCTGAATTTTAACCATTTCTTCTCTGATATTTCAAGCTTGTCTGTGCCAAGTAGTTACGTTGATAAACCAACCACTTAGAATACACCTTAGATTTAGCTGTAGAATACACATTCTCCCAGGCATACCAGAGTATTTTAAGTCACGATCAGACATTCATACAATTCAAGCCTAGACATTATTGCAAACACTTCAGCTATTACACACCTCTGCTTTCTTACAGCATCAAAACACTCCTGGCCAGACTTCAACACAGATCAAACAATACAGAGATTATAATTTACAGAAAAACAGTACTGGCATAATTTGTTTATTGTACTGTGAGCATCAGTATGTATTAGAGACAAAGAAAACATGGCTTCCAGGACAAAGTAAAAAACCTGGAGATTTAAAGTTTTGCTCAGCATCAATCATGGAGAACCTATAAATTATTTGCTGGAATGCTTTCAGCCCATAAGCCTGGCTTCTACAATTACAGAACACTGGAGAGTATAAGATGTTCTGGACCACAAAAGCCACATACCTAAGGTTAATTTGTAAAAGACTTGAAAAGACATTAGGTAAAATTTATAAACTTGTCTTCTTCTGAGAGAGATTGATCTTATCTCCAAGACTCAGGGCCATCCCCTGCAAGTAAAAGAAAGAAGACATTCATCACAAAGACAGAACATGTCACTGTTGTGTGAAAAAGAAAAGCGTAATTTAACAGGAAACAGATCACGGAGCCATGAGGAGTATCTGCTCCTCATTTAGAAGTAAATGAAACAGAACACTTTGTTTGCACAACTGTAAAGAAGGAACTCTTGGTCCAAAGGCCTGTTTTACAATAATGCACTGGGAGAGATCTATAATATAGGTTTAGGATATGATTACACTGATTAAAAACAAATTCCTTTCTCACCAAAATATGTAGAAGAGTTTTAAACCCAATGCTAACCTCCCCTAAAAGTGTTCCATTTACCTAGTACTCAAAATTAACTCACACACACAAATTTGCAAGTTCTTAGAGGCCATTTTCTTTAACCTGAGAAGGCTGCCAGCGCTCTTCAGGTCAGCCACGTTACAGTATCACAGTATCACCAAGGTTGGAAGAGACCTCACAGATCATCAAGTCCAACCCTTTACCACAGAGCTCAAGGCTAGACCATGGCACCAAGTGCCACGTCCAACCCTGCCTTGAACAGCCCCAGGGACGGTGACTCCACCACCTCCCCAGGCAGCCCATTCCAGTGCCCAATGACTCTCTCAGTGAAGAACTTTCTCCTCACCTCCAGCCTAAATCTCCCCTGGCGCAGCCTGAGGCTGTGTCCTCTCGTTCTGGTGCTGGCCACCTGAGAGAAGAGAGCAACCTCCTCCTGGCCACAACCACCCCTCAGGTAGTTGTAGACAGCAATGAGTTACCTGACTCTTTGCACGGATCCGTATGTGGCCGGTGACAGGTGCCTCTGGTCCCAAATGAATTGGCTTCTCGATGCTGACATTGGCAAGGGCATCTTCTCCAAATATGGAACGTGCATAAAGATTGGCTGCCATAAAGCCACAATATCCAGAAAGTGCCTAGAGAAAGCACATTTGAACTCCTGAGAAAAGCCAAAATGCCTTAAGCACACTGTAATTTACCCTAAGGTGGCTAGCCAGGTGTTGGTATTTAACATTTTAACATCTTTCTTAAGATGCACGTTGTAAAATGGGAGAATCATTAAAACTTCTCCATTAATAAACATAGTGTAAATTGTGAGAATCATACAGTGTTTAACAGTGGTTGCCTTCTTCTAAAATTCATATTAGAAGATGTGCAACCTACAATACTCAAAATAAAACAGGATAACATTTTACCATCTGATTTATTCAACAGCAAAATAGTCAAGAAGCTAAACAGCAGTGATGGCTACTATACTTATTTTGGCTACCATATATATATTAGCTTAGAGCTATACCTTAATAGCAAACAGCTATTGTATAGATTTATTCTGCTTTACAACGAACAGGCTAAATTGACAAAAGAAAGAGTAAAGGCTGACAGAGAAGAAAGGAATTTGGAGCTGCTATAAAAACAAAATAGATGGTTTCATCAAATCTACTATGAATTCAAATATATATTCTGATTTTCCAACTCAGCAAGAAAGAGCTAAGGTGATTAAGCAACATGGAATTCTGATAACATGAACTTGCTTTTCCTCATTTAAAAACACTATGTACTATTGTATATAATAAGCAAGCACCTCTTATAAAATTCCTAACACATGTTAAACAAATTAAACAAGGAAGCACACAAACTGAAAAGGGGGTCTAAAAGTCTCCAAGCAAATAGCTCACCTTCTCTGGAGTCAGGCATTTCATATTGGTTGACTTCAGTATGTGCTGTAAGTATTCATTTAGATCAATGATATTTGTATTCACCGTAACCTTCAAGAAGGAAAAAAAAGAGTATTACTTTAATTAGTACCTCAGGTACCTCTGAAACCATCTGTTCTTCATGACTCTAGGAAGGAGATTACTGCTACCTATCTCTTTCAGCAACACCATATGCAGTAATCTAGCTGCACTTTTCATTATGTGGTGGTGTCATACAAAGTCTCCAGCTTCTGCCATCCACTTGTTTTAAGTGAGAATTTCATTATTACCAGTTTCTACAATCAATTAGATGAATATGGTGCTCTGCTCAATGTGTTGACTCTCTATAGCAAATAGTGACTTCTTGTCCAAACACAGCTTATACATTGTCGGAACAAGAATAGCTTAATTTTAACTAGTAAATAAAAATTATTTTTGCCTTTCACATCTAGAAACAAAACTCTTGGGACCACTTTGGCTTCTTTATATTGAATATTGCAGGTCTTGTTTGGAGTACTTTTTAATCACACCTTTTAGACACAGTTTACAGACTTCTAAAGCTTCACATATTAGATATTAAAGTACATTGTTCACAGGTTCCTTCTGAGACACTTAAATGTGAAGTGAATACATATACATGTGTAGCAAATAAGGCTACACTTTGTGCAAAACATCTCCCATTCTGTTTCCATGTTTCTACTCCACTCTTTAATTACACTGTTCTATTGCATGAGATGAACTCTCATAAATGCCTTTTTGACAACTCTCTAACAGGCTGAGCACCTTCTAAAATAATTTTGTTGGTCTTATGTAACACCCATAACCATATGCTACAGCTGTACTGCAAATTAATACAGTGTAAAGACGACCCTGCCCGTGGGGCACATCTTCAAAAAGTCCCTTACAACCCACACCATTCTGTGATTCAAAGAAGAGGACAACATAATTCAGAGCTGGAGAGCCTAAGCAGTGTGCAATATTCTGCAGTCTTGGCATAAATTTATACTTGTTGCTCTCTCACCTTTGAGTCAAAATATACAACCATCAATGAATTTAGACATCTCCCATGCAGGAGGTAAGGCTCAGTACCTCTTTTGTAAGATAAAAACAAAGTGCATCATTAAGTCAGTGAAACAGATAAGCGAGCAACAAGAGAATGAATTACTTAATGCAAACGTCCAGTGTGGATGTTGAATGAGGTTTGTATCACAAGAGACAATGCTGATGTGAAAGAAAAAGAATTATATCTCATAAAAAATAGAACCTCGAACCAAATAACACAAAAAAATTAAACTAACTTTGTTTTCCCACTCAAATTCTGCCCACATCTGTCTGAACTCCGCATCTGTGCAAGAGGCAGGCTGGATGTAATCCATGATGTCAATGTGAATGTCACTGAGAACCACACAGTTTCTGTCGCTGGCTGCTCCAGAGACATCATACACTGCAACAGAAAACACAAACCACCTTCATGTCTGATAAAGTGAACTTGCACTAAATGGAAGTGTGCTCAGTTGCCATCTGTCAGTTATCAACAATCAATGCTTCACAGAATCATAAAATCAACCAGGTTGGAAGAGACCTCCAAGATCATCCAGTCCAACCTAGCACCCAGCCCTATCCAGTCAACTAGACCATGGCACTAAGTGCCTCAGCCAGGCTTTTTTTGAACACCTCCAGGGATGGGGACTCCACCACCTCCCTGGGCAGCCCATTCCAATGGCAAATCACTCTCTCTGTGAAGAACTTCCTCCTAACATCCAGCCTATACTTCCCCCAGCATAACTTGAGATTGTGTCCCCTTGTTCTATTGCTGGTTGTCTTGGAGAGGAGACCAATCCCCACCTGGCTACAACCTCCCTTCAGGTAGTTGTAGACAGCAATGAGGTCACCCCTGAGCCTCCTCTTCTCCAGGCTAAACTCATTGCTGATCTCTGCTTTCTTCAAGTGCTACAGAACTTGGAGTTAAGTGCATTGGTCTTTCGGACCAGGCAGCCTAACTCATTTGAGACTCAGACTTAGGTCAAAGCATCATGCTGTCAACCATTCTCAAGGCAGCATGTACTGCTACAACTAAGGGATTTCCATTTTTTTTTAAGTCAGCACAAAATATTCATACATTGTAGGCCATTTAATTTCCTCTCCCAGCAGGAAGCACTTTTGTGGGGTTTGAGCTCATGAAGCAGTTAAGAAACGCTACACACTACTGTCAATGTTGCACACTGAATTACTTACCAATATTACCAAAAATGATTCCATTTTCTGTTGAAGCGACTTTGACATTAGCTTTAATGTTTGCAAAATCATGCGGAGCAAGTGTCAGAGGAGATGGTTTTTCCACGAGTTTCAAGTCACCTGTGTAAAGTAATTAGGAGATGGAGAACAGGGAACATTAACAGTGCACAGTGAGGTTAGCTTCTGGAACAACAATTTTTATTTTCTTGTCATTCAATCCTAATGTCTACAAAGCTGCACTAAACACCACCATAAAGGTATTAGTTGATTTGCCACCTTTTTGTCACAGTTTGCTACCTGCAAGGTAGCAAAGTTATTTATACTACACTGAAAATTTCTGTTAAAATATTAAACTTATTTGTAGAAATCCAACTAACCTTAAATATTTAACTCAATCTGAAGTTCATTTCAATGTTTAACAGTCAGGTAATGGTTAATTCTACCTTGTGTTTTTATCACTGACAACGTCATACCTCATCTTACAGTCAGGTGTCTCAAACTCTAAGATCAATGTCCAGTTATTACATGCACAAAGCTATTTATGAACAGGACAAAGTACCATCTTGCTTTTAAATATAATTGCTCTGAGGAAACAGTAACATATGTGTTTTTCCTAATTCTTTAGTAAGTAACTGTAAAAGACTTTAGTTCTATCAGACTGTGCAATTTGAGAACATAGCATGAACAGCATCAGCTGTACACATAGGAACAATGCATCAAGTTAGTTTTTGCAATGTGTCTGAGAAGACATCAACAATATATGAAGTCACATATTTGTTTTTATATATCTCTATTAATCTGATCAAATTACTCACACAAGATTAGAAAGAAGGTTATGCCTCTCCAGACACAGGATCATACAATAACTGAAGCTGCAAGAGACCTTTAAGATCACCAAGTCCAACCACTGATCCAGCACTGCCAGGTCACCACAAAACAATCATAGAATCATATAATCAACCAGGTCAGAAGAGACTCCCAAGATCATCCAGTCCAACCTATCACCCAGCCCTGTCCGATCAACTAGACCATGGCAACAAGTGTCTCATCCAGCCTTTTTCTCTTTGTGACTTTTAAATGCCTTCAGGGATGGTGACTCCACCATTGCCCCAGGCAGCAGCTTAAAATCAATTTCAGGGAAGAAATAATTCCTAACATCCCATCTAAACCACCACCCAGGGCAGATGACTTTCTGTTGTCTCACATTTGCTTCATACCAGTTTGGATTTGTACTCTTGCTTTAAGATAAGAGCACAACGGGGAGTAAGTGTATCAAAAAAACTCCATAGTTCCAAAGAGAAACGAGTGAGAAGGGGAAAGGAAATGCTATTTTTCTAGGAAAAAAATAAAGGCATGAAAAAAAAAAATCAAAATCTATTGTTCATATCATCAGATAGCATTGCCAGTGTTAGTAGATGCAAGTATTACACCTCTTGAAAGAAAAGTGCATTTTACAGGTGATCAAAATATCCTTTCAACTTGGTAACTCAGTGGCATGAATTTGTAAACACATTTAGAAGTGTTGCTGAAACTCCTGACAACTGGGAGCCCATGCCCAGCACCTTAGCGCCACTCAGCAGTTGTTCTGTTTCCAGCAGTGATAGTTACCTAGCGTGGCTAGTTCTAGCGTGCAGTTCTGCAGAGTATCACTGGTCTGGTTGACCACCAGCACATCCAGCACAATGTCATACTGATTGACATGGACATATGCTTCTGCATAGACAGGGTCTGAGAAACCTGTCAGCTGAGTAACCTGTAAAAGAAAACAGTTTAAGGTATTTTTGTCCTCATAAACCAGTTTAAAATATGGAATCACTCAACAACAAAAACAAGAATAAAGGGCAAGTAAATCCATTACTCTTTAATACAAGCTTCCAAATTAAGCAGGTGGACAAAAAGCTTTAAATTTCACAGAACTAACTTAGTAGTTTTAAAAAAAAAAGGAAAAACAGAAAAATAAAATAGAAAACCACACTATTAAGATCACCACAAGTTGTGTCTAGAAAACAGCACTAAAAAACTTGTGAAGGTTAGGAAATCTAAAGTCCATGCATATGTCTCCCAAAATAAACATTGGATCAATTTATAGCTAAGCACACAGTAACTGTACATATTAGGCACACAAACACATTTAATTGTCCTTTTGTGTACACACTACACTTATAAAACCTTTCCAGATGAAGTGTATTTTGAAATGAATTCATGTAAGTTGCTAAAATATGGACTATAATGCCATCTACTCTTACTTAAACAGATCATCAGGACAAAGAAATGAAGACTCAATAAAAAACAGCTCCTTTAAGCTGTAAAAAATAATTAACTCTGACTTTTAAAGAACAGAAGTCTGGGGCTTTATATCTCACATTTCTTTTCTCTTTGGAACTTCTATGCAAGTGCTCATAACCGGTAGGGGAAAAAAAATGGCATAAATTGTGAAACAAGGACGTATTGCACCTGGCAGCAGCATGGGTGGCCAGCCAAGGTAAGGTCGTCTTTAGCATTTGTGATAGCCCTGCTGTCTTCCCTGTGAGCCCTACTAGGCTCTTCAGACCAGCAAACAATCTAAACCTCCTCTCCACATACCACCAACTCAGCATTCTCCAAGTATCCTTTTTATTATTCATAAAGTAACAACTTTAAACACAAAGGCTTTCCTTCATTGCTTGAACCTAAGCAGAATATATCTGCATCTTTCCTATCAACCAGCATAGTCTGTTTCATCAGTTCTGCTCTGCGACTCCTGATGCTGATCCTGTGCAGAAGCAGCACAAAATGACTTTGACATTACCTTATTAAGTTTGGATGCAAGAGGATCAGCAGCCTCTTTCCTCTGTGTGTTGCCCATTGCTGCAAGAAGGCTAAGCTGAAACTGGTCTTCTTTTGAGTTCATTTCATTTTTAGCAGTGAGCTGCATGAAGGAAATGGGATCGTCTGGCTGAACTGTCACATTCCTCTTCTCAGATTCTTTCTGCAGGAATAGAAATACTCAAGAACTCAAAATGAAATCCATTCCTTAGGTAGGAAAGAAAGTCAAATAAGGTTGACCTACACACAATCAAACAGTGACATTCCTGGGACCAACTCAGATGTGAACATCTATAAAAAAGTCCAAGTGTTTATGGTCAGACGTTTAGAACAGCTCACCTTCTGGGAAAGTTTCTCCTCTTCTAGCTTGGCTGAGAGCATATGGGAGAGGGACTGCCTGCATTCTTTGTTGAAAATATCATTCATGAGAGGAGAACATTCTGACAAAACTTTCAAGCACAAGGAAATACGATCAACATCATCATCTGTAATTGGCTTCTTGGGGAGAGAAGACTTTCCCAAATGGAGAATAGTGGCCATCAGCAGCATAGCTTCAGCAATAAAGGCCTGAGAATGAGGACAAAGGAAAGAGAGTGCAAGGAGGTTACTAAATTTCTCACAGCTTCACAGAAATGTTTATTTCTGTGTACATTAAGAGCTTTTGTTATTTAAGTACTTATTATGCAGAAATCAAGGAGCATGATTTAGACTGTCTAGAGTGGTTGGAAAGCAGTAGGCTTTGTTCATAACTCAAATTATCACTATTATTCAACTACATAACTAGGACTTCACTTGGAACTGAACTCATTTTGTGCCCATTTAACCAGCTCCTCTTTGCATCTACATTGAAAACAAAATAGCTGACTCACATTTTGTTTCTTCTTTTCCTGAACCAGGGACACATATCGTAAAGCAATCTTAGTCAGAGTTGTAGCAAGAGAGGCTGCAACAAAGAAGTCGCCATCGAGCAGGAATCCTCGTAAGGGAGGTCTGCAAAGAGAAAGCATAACCAGAAAACAAGTTGTGGATGTCACTACTTACCTTCACACCTTAATAGCCACATTCTAAAACTGTAACAAGCTTTAAAAGGTCTCAGAAGCAGGTTTCTTTCCCTCTATTGCCAAACACAGAGATATTCAGAAATCACACAGACATTTCCACATAGAATAGGGAGTGAAGGGAAGGGTATATATGCATAATTTCACTGTAGCTCTGAGATGATAATGACTAGTCAAGATGAAGCAGCTCATCTAATTGAATTAAGAAAACGTAGCCAATATACCATACCAAGTATTAAACAGTGCAAGATGAAATAAAGGGAGAAAAAAAAAAGTTGTAGTCTGACATTTCCATATCCAATTAAAACTCCCAGAGGATTTCATGAATAACTTCTAAAGAATCAGCTAGACTTTAGGATACCATAATGAACAGCATCCTTTTTGGTATGCAGCAAGTCCCAATGACAAATCCTCACCCACTAACTCATGAGAGAGAACACCCCTTAAATAAAAGAACCAGCTCACTGCTGGTTTAAGTACCTGTCTTCTTCCTTTTTGGAAGGTCGGGAACTGCTGAGAGCGCTTTGTGTGACATAAGTACCCATCTCTGTCACCAAGTTTTGGGCTGGAGCCGCAGACACCTCGTCTTCAGGTTTCAGCTCACCAGCTTCTTTCTTGATTTCTGATTCTACTATTGGGATCTAGAAATGAACAGGAAACAGCTTACAACTAATACAAAACAAAGCATTTTTGTTCTGAAGAAGGTTTTAGTAAAAAACAAAAAAGCAAAACAAAAGAAAAAAGTATCTCTACGGCTTTTATACATACAGAGTCAGTTACAGTACTACAGTTTTAAGAAAATTTGAGGAGATAAGTAGATGTTGAAATACATTCAGAAACCTCCTACTCATGTAATAAAGCTCACATTGCACAGGTTGTCTTAGACCTCTGCAGAACAACCCACAGGCTCATAGGCTCACAGGATGTTAGGGGCTGGAAGGGACCCAAGGAGATCGAGTCCAACCCCCCTGCCAGACTCAAAGCACTCTGCCTTTGATAGTGGATGTAATTAAAATGTATCTTAAAGCTGTCATCATATTCTAGGGAATTTCTCACCTCCCCTCTTAAGAGATGCAACTCATCCTCAGTATATGCTAGTTTCATGTATGCTACTTAAAATAAAACTTAGCAACAAACCCCAAACTCTAGCTAGTTTTTACTGGACATTTCTTGTGCATGAGCCATCACGTACAGCAACTACTAAAACATTTCTCACATTTTACTGTTTTTTTTTTAAACATACTTTTTTTCATATAAAACACACTGCATAGTACTAGGCAAACAAAAAGCCAGCCTCAAAAAGTAAACACACCTCTCCCAGTGATCTGCGAACTTCCGTCATTACACTTTGTATATCTTCCTTTGTGCTGCAGTATTCTCCAAGGATCCACAAAGCCCCTCGGTAGATCCTAAGACAGGAGAAGTAACTTCAGTCATGCATTCATGATACACTGAAATCAGTATCAAGGAGAACAATTTATGGTTAGGGGGTAAAAGCCAGCCTTGACAGATTCAAAAGGACACGACTGACAGCAAGCCTGTCTGAACAAGAGGAATCATCCTTAGTGAACCAATGAGCAAGTACAACAAATGAGATATATTCTCTGCTGTTTCTGTCTATATCAATCTTGACAATTTTCCTTCATATAGGGAAAAACAGAAGACAAGAACATGAATGAAAATTAAGGGAAAAAAGAACATTATTTCAGAGGTTTTTTTCCCACTTAGACTTGACAGTGGAGATACCATTCAGAGTTTTCCATGTACTGGAAGGACAGCAGGGTAGTGCTGTGATACAAAGAAGCTGTCATGAGCTAGCTTTTGGAGATCCATCAGAAAACCAAGTTTTTAGAGCACTGAATGATACTAAAGGAGCTTTGCAGATTGTAAAATCTGGTCTATGTTCAACTAGGATTTCTAATAATTGTAGAGTAAATATTTCCAGTTATCTACAAGTGCAAATTCCTGTGGCAGTAATCCTTTAGTAACTCTGAGAAATACATTGCTTTACAGTTGGTCTTCATCAGCAATGCTATCTTCTATCGAGTGCATCATAAAAATTAAACTTAATTTTATTTTCTTCATTCAATGCAGCAAGCACCCAGTATAGCTTTCGTTCAAGTACACGAGGAATCTGCACCTAGAAATCATCTACCCCCAGAACATCTCACCTTCAGTTATTCTTCTTCATGCGTAGGTTGCAAGGGCTTTAGTATGTATTTAATGACATTATACAATCAAAACCAGTGAATCACAGGCTGCTCCAATTTCTAATAACATATTTTGGACTCACTTGACAGATTTAATAGCGTGAAAGACTTCAAGCATCTTCTCAACAATAAGAGGTCTGAGGTTATCAAATCGCTGGATCGCTTCCCGCACAAACTCCAGGACATCAGCAGCTGCTGCTTCATTGTTATCACTAAGGAACTCCATCAGCTAGCACGGAAGAGTGAACACGAGCATAAGGAGCAGCATAGCTGGGTTTGTGCAATAGCATTTTCTTTCCACATTCAGAAAACCAAAGCTGCGTGTAGATCATAGAATTGTAGAACGCTGTGAGGGTGATGGTGCATGGGAACAGGCTGCCCAGAGTTTTTTCTCATGTTGACATGGAATTTCCTCTGACTGAGTTTATGCCCATTGCTCCTCATCCTATCACTGAGTATCCCTGAAAAGAGACTGGCTCCATCCTCCTAACAGCTACCCTTCAGGTATTTGTAGACATGGGTAAGGTCCCCTCTCAGCCTTCTATTCTCCAGACTGAACAGCCCAGGGCTCTCAGTCTTTCCTCCTTAAGAGACATGCTCCAGGCCCCTCAGCATCTTGGCAGTCCTCTGTTGAACTCTTTGCAGTAGTTCCCTGTCCCTCCTGAATGGGGGAGCCCAGAATTGTACATGATACTCCACATGTAGTGTAACCAGGGCAGAGTGGAAAGTACACTCAATCTCTTCATCTAGGCTGTCAATCAAGACTGGACCTAGCACTGACCCCTGGAGGACACCACTAAATACAGATCTCAAATTGGACTCTGCAGCGTTGATCATGACCCTCTGGGCTCTGTTATTTAGCCAGTTCTTGATCTGTCTGGATCTCCCACTAAAGAAAGCTGAAGCCAAACACCCATTCCAAACAAATACCAATTATCATAATCCCCAAAATGTTTTGATAATGACACAAGTTATTGAAGTTTTAATCAACAGTACTCTTCAGCTCTTCAAAACTACTTAAAAATTAAGTCTCGGAAGACAGCATCAAAAGACTTAGATGTCTCTAGGGATTAAAACCAGTATTGCTTTGTGTGAGGCCACTATTAGAAACACTTCAGCTTCAGTTATTCCCCAGGTTTTGGGTATAACTACAACACAGTTAATGACAATTAATGAAATATTTGCATACCACTGGGATAACATTTGCAGCCATGTCTGGAAACCGAACACTGCAGGAATGCAAGGTACGAACAAGCAGCTGTCGATACTTGTCTGTATCTTCATGCTCTGTCACATTATTAGTTTTAATCACTTCCTTCTTCAGAACAATCACAAGCTGCAGGTAAGATCAAATGAAATTCCATGAAGTGACACATTTTTCCAAAGACCAAAAAAAATAGTGTAATGAAACAGAAGTACTCTTTATTTTACCTCCTCCACATTTCTTGAAGAGACAAGGTCCAGAGCCAGCTGAAGGGTCTTTTTGCGCACTTCTAGGTCTGGGGTACTCAACACTCTGAGGATGTCCATCACTAGATCCTGAAAGAGTAACAAAATGGCAACTACTTCATTGCTTTCAATTACTTCCTTTTCACACAATTCTAATTTTCAGTCCCAAATGATGTTCAAAGACTTTCTGGATACACAATATATAAATCTAGGCATTAGGCACTTCACAGCGCTCATTTAATAGTTTCTACATTACTTAAGAGTCTACCACGCAAGCTACATCACTAAGCTTTACAATCAAACAGCACTTGCCATTATTAATTCTTATGCAGACAATAAAAGCAACAAAATGCCCCTCAACAGACTGTTATGTTTATACAAAAAAAAAAAAAAAAAAGACTGAAAAAAGATTGAAACTTCAGAAGAACATTTCTGCATGCATCACAACACACAAAAGTTTAATTCAGGAAGCAAAATCCTTCCATTAAGTTGCAGGAAAAGAGACAGCTCACATACCTGTAACACTCGTTCATGGGAGGGATGCTCCTTTAATTCAATTAACCGATCCAAAACAATCAGCTTCACATTATTATCGCTTTCTTTAATAATCAAATCTATGTAGCATTGGGCAGCTGCCTAAAAGGATAAAAGCCTATTTTTAAGTAATGGAAAAACTGGCAAGTTTCTGACAGAAATTCAGGAAAACAGACATTGTACACAACTATTACAGCAATTATTCAGAGGACTGTCTCATTTTGTGATCAGTTTTAACAGAGTTTAAGAAAGCATTTCATGTGTTGTTCAACCCTCCTATCACTACAGCTTTTACTCTTTGTAAGTATCAACATACAGTATACTAAAAGCTACTGAAACATCTGAAAACATCACTTTTATACCTTGATTGCTGTTGGTGCACTGGAGAGTGTAACTAGAGTACCTGCAGCTTCATACTTCACCGCAGGACTGGATGACTGCAGTAAGTTGTAGATGCAGCGAATAAAGCGAGCTCTCTCTGATGGATTTGCATGACAGACCTCGATAAGGAAGAACAATGTAGAGTTGGAGCAAAGGAAAAATGGAAACAGCACATCACATAGCTTAACTGCTCCTTTATCTTACAACAAAGAAAATTAAGCAAAAGATGCCATCCTTTTCTGGGGATAGGAAGTGCCATTCACAGTGGTAAAAACCTTATTATGAGAACCATTATAAAGCTATTCTTGATAATACTACGCAATGATACACAGTCTTAAAATCTCAGATCAAAAACAAGGGCACAGCCTCTACTAGATTTTCTAACAGATGCCCTCCTCATGTCTGTGAAGAGCAGTCTGATAATGCACAGCAAATCAGATGAGACATACAGCTCTAGACTGTGCACACTTGAGCAGTTTGTTTCAAGAGACAAATCTTAATTGAGCTCTACTAAACAATGACGTTTTCTAACAGGGACTAAATGCTTTTCTCAACAATGTTCTATTGCTTTCAAAAAAATCTACTATAATACAGTATGTGTAATTACTTTAAACATGCCACAACATTTTCCTTTTTACCTTATAAATTAGTTCCACAATAACCAACTGTAGTATGTCACCAAATGTTTGGACTTGGTCAATACAGGTACTCAAATAATCCAAAGCTCGATCCTAAACAAACAGAAGGTAAATTATCTTCAATTTGTCTGAATTTTCTCACTGTATTTTAAATCAAAATGCATTTAAAAAAACAAAATACACCAGCATATACTCAACCCTTCAACTTCAAATTTCAAAACAGTTTACAGAATCATTATAAACCTGAAGAGCAAATTAATCCATTCTCTCTATAGATAGCAGAAAGACAAAATGAATGGTAATGAGGCACAAAGGGAACTGTCTGCAGAGCAAATTAACCAAAATGCTACACAGTAATCAGCATTTTCTTTTCATGTGACTGCAAAAACTGAAAACTAGTAGGTAACAGAGAGCTTCTCAGTCTCGTGAAGCTCACTTGGCAGCAGTAATCGCAATTTTCAGCACCATCATATGTCTTCACTGAAGAGAGTGTTTTTCCCTCAACATGAAAGCAACACTAAAGTCTAACTTCAACTTTTCATTTACCAAATATATCATAAACTATTTAACACTACTATAACAGGGTTGATTGTTTCTTTTTTTCATAAATGTAAGTAGTCTATACAACCAGTAAACTACTGGTTAGTTACCTAGTGCACTTTCAAGTATTTACATGGAGTAAGTTTCATAGAATCAACCAGGTTGGAAGAGACCTCCAAGATCATCCAGTCCAACCCATCACGCAGCCCTATCCAATCAACTAGACCACGGCACTAAGTGCCTCATCCAGGCTTTGCTTGAACACCTCCAGGGATGGTTACTCCACCACCTCCCTGGGCAGCCTGTTCCAATGGCAAATCACTCTCTTTGTGAAGAACTTCTTCCTGACATCCAGCCTATACCTCCCCCAGCACAGCTTGAGACTGTGTCCCCTTCTTCTATTGCTGGTTGCCTGGGAGAAGAGATCAACCACCACCTGGCTACAACCTCCCTTCACATAGTTGTAGACAGCAACGAGGTCCCCCCTGAGCCTCCTCTTCTCCAGGCTAAACAACTTCAGCTCCCTCAGCCTCTCCTCATAAGGTTTGTGTTCCAGGCCTTTCACCAGCTTTGTTGCCCTTCTCTGGACACCTTCCAGCATCTCAACGTCTCTCTTCAATTGAGGGGGCCCAGAAGTAGACACAGTACTCAAGGTGTGACATATCCTTACCTGATCTGCGTGAATTAACATCATAAATGCATTTCGTTTGCAGCTTGCATCTTTCTCATTCACCAAGAAATCATGGATCAGTTCAGGAGCATCAGGTATAAGATGTTCAAAATTCCTTCAAAAAAACCCACATCCATCAATTAGAAGTACTGCTAAGGAGTAGAAGGTTAAGGTTTAGGAGCATATCTTAAAGGCAAGCGTTTACCAAATTTCCCGAAGCACAAACCAGTGCTACAAAGCTTTTATGTAGCTACTTGAAAATGAACAGACTCAAAAAGATTTTAAAAAACTTATCATGAGAGCTAAGACATTACCCATGACCAATTTCTGCTTAGTAGTAACATTCAGCCACGCTGTTCAGGCAACAGCTGCAAGGATGTTTTGCAAATAACTGCTGTGCATGAAGAATGTCTTGTTTCAAATAAATTTATATAAACATATTGTTTAGGTGATCAAGTATTTGTCAAAACAAATAAATCTGCAGTATAAGGATCTCAGACTTGAGAAAGCAGCAGCAGTACCTAAGCTTTTCCAAAGAAGTCCATTTAATTAGAAACAAAAAACACAAATAAAAATCCCAAACCAAATACTACACCAGCAATTGAGAATTGTTTATGAGATCTCAAAAACTATCCACAGTACTAAAGCTAGCCTTGGTCTTCTGCACTCACAAGTTGAAATAGTTTCTGGCATTTACCTATAAATGGTGTAAATGGCCAGGACAGCATTTCTGCGCACATAGCTGTGGCGGTGCTCCAGACATGCACGAATGGCTGGCATCAAAGGTTCCAACAATTCTGCTTCCTTCAGCTTACAAAGAAAACGGAGAGTAGAGCCTCGAATAAATTCATTTGGGTGCTGAAGATCCTAAAATCAGTAAGAAACACATCTGAAATGCCAGACTCTTCAGGCTAGTTTTTAGGCTCAGATGAACCTCCTTGCCAGCTTTTTTCCCCACATTCAGCTTTCCATGGTATGAGCTCTCAATATCCATGACAACACCTCACTGTCTTCTCATGAAATACCTTCTTAAAATACTGCTGCCTTGCAATATTTAAAAACACACATTTCAGTGTAGTAAAACTTAAAAAGCCTGTGGGATTGTCTTCTGCATTGCATGTGTCCTCTCTAATTACTAAGGCTGGGAAAGCCACCTTGCAAGCACTCCTGCACACTGGATACAAACCTCTGGTGTACATCAATTCATCTGCTTCTGACCATTTCCAAAGAAGCTGAAAGGACTTTCTATCTTTGGGAAGAAGTGTCTCAAATACACCCCAATGAGGTGACTAAAAAAAGAGACACCTTTTTATGACCCATGGCTTGTCCCAAGACACTATGAAAACACCAATTAATTCACCCCTACGTTTTAGTGCTCCTCGGAAGCAAGGAGCACTAAATTTTTATTAAGCTTTAATAGTAAAAGAAAACATAAAAATTCCTTGGTAGTAGATCTGCTGTTTATGCACAATTATCCAGCTTTGAAGCACCATGACCTACCAGGTAAAAAATGCTGACTAGAAACCACTTTAATATTCGCTAAATAATCCACTTTTTGTAGAAATCCAGTGTAAGAATATAAGCAATGAAATAAACAATGGACTACCTTTCTGTATGCATCACACACAAGGATCATTTCTTGCAAGAGCCTGCCATCTGGGGTGGTCTTGGGCACTATCTCCCAAAAAACAAGCAGCAGCTTTTTGATGGTATGATCTTGGAGCGGCAGGACAAAACGTATGATGGTCATCAGAAGCCCAGGGAGTTTTTCACCATTCAGAATCATAATGATCACCTTCTTCAAGGCCTCTGTCTTCAACTTGACATCTCCTTTTTCTAGAGGGAAAGAAGATAAAGTCAGAAAGCCTAAGACATCACCACTAGTTTAACAGGAATAGTCATGTTCAGTATCCCCAGATACAAAGCCCCTCTGAAGGAGTGCAGTATGCACACCAAGTAAATTCACACCCTTACTTCTACTAAAAGGATTAAAAGGAAACAAGACAAATTTAAAGAATAAATAGGGACTTAGTTGTAGGATTAACATGTTGGAATGAACAAAGTTCAACAAATTTCACAGCTGTTTCAATACTCAAATTTAAACAGCCTTTTATGCCAGAATACTATAGTGAGCTCTGAAGTCACACACATACTAATACTGACACCACTCTCTTGGTCAGCAAGGCAGAACAGTGTATAGAAGAAGTGGTAAGACACTTGCTTATCAGGACTTTACTTTGAATTTGCCTTAACCCAACCAGGTATTCTTTGAACAAAAAGCTCAGAAAAGATTTCAGATTTTTTTGCACAGACTGAGGCTGGGAAACCCAATCCCAAAACACATAAGATAAATACCAGGAAGTCTCTCAAAGGAGGAATGCACACACTTCAAAAATCAACAGAATAAAGTATCAAACTGACTTGTTTGTATCTTCAAATCATTGCCCATTACTTGCCTAGGTCATTTTTTAAGCTGATTTCAGAAGGTGGTTCTGAATCCATCGGGACATTGATTAATGTGTAACACACATTCTCTGCAGCAGTCATGGCTCTCGGTTACAGAAGTTTTTCTCAAATGAAGAATTATTTTGACACAAATATCAGACAACCTAAAAAACAAGCAAACAAAACCAGACCAAAGTCAACTGATTTTATTAGCAACACAAAAATGTCTTTGTAACTGACTTAATGACTCAAAGGGACTGCTGGGTTTCTTGAGATAACACATTCAAAAGCTTCCTCGATTTTCTGTTATTATAAAATATTTCTAGTAGCATCCAAAAAAAATTTAAGAGCATGAAATTTATCAAAGATTGAAAACAATATAAGAAAGTAAACGAAAGAAATCTTTCCAGTACTTGAGGCAATGTACAGGCATTTGAGAGAAGCTGAGCAGATGCACGTAAAAGCCTTTCCCTCATTTACTCCTCCTGACTCTGGTATTTCCACTACCCTTCCTGTGATCCTGTGCTTCTGCCAGCACCTACAAAATCAGCTGAAAAACGTCACAAGGAGGGAAAAAAAGAAATAAAAAAGTCTTTTTGGCGACAGACCCATGCCCAGCCTGGTTAAAAGCTCTGCTCCACTGAGGAAAGAGACAGGAAGTGGGCCACAGTTGTAGCATTTGAATGAACATTTGAGACACTACACAAGCTGATATTGAGTCCAAAGTCCCTTTTCTCATCAATGGGCACCTCAGGCTGAACTTGCAGCAAGCAAGTTGTGCTAACCTGGGCTGCAGCCTCTCTCTACACAAGAAAATAAGACAACTAAAATGTTACTATAACTACTACCCCCAAAAAGTAACTGTAGTTTTGAAGAGGCTTCTGTCGTGAATTCTCTATTTTAAAGGGTTAAATCCTTCAAACTTGTTCTTTATAAACAGCTGCATCAACAGCTCCCAATCACTTTTAGAAACACAATTGTTTTCTTGCCTCAGCAGCAGCTTTTTACATACTTTTCCCATGCTGTTACTCAGAACTCAAGCCTCAAATCCCTGCAGCTAGCACCTTCATCTCTAATAACAACTCACATGGATCATAAAGTAAAAAGTAAACCAGGTATCTTTACTGATACAGAAACCCGAAATGCTCAAATTCTCTCAACAATCACAGCAGAAAAGCCGCCACCAAGTCTTCCTCCTTCAAAGGCAACGCCTTAAAACCGCAACTTAATCTAACAATGCCCACAAACAGAGACTTCGGCAACACTAAAATTTCTGAGCACCTGTATAAGGAAACTGCAAGCTACACAGTTCACACAAGACAAGCAGACAAAAAGCCCTGCCCGCTCTACGTTCCTGGAAAGCCTGGTGAACTGGAGCGCCTTAGGAACTGCTTCACTGATGCAGACCTACAGCACGGAATGTGAAAACTACAAATTTCCAAGTAAATTTGCACAGAGATTTTCCCCCTGATTTTCCTGGTGACTACTTTTTGCTCAAAACGCCTGGCATTTTGAGCTAGCAGCTACAACTCTACATATTTCATGGCCCTATTTGCCTGCCGCTCCCCTGAAGACATTCAGAGCCCACACCACCGCAACACCACGGCATATCTGTGAGAGTCGTGCTACAACGGCATCAAATCCACAGGCCCACGGTCCTCCGTTAATAGCGCCGGGAGTTCGCTTGACAAAATCAGCAGGAAGACGCCGGCGGGGCCGGGAGGCCTGAGGCCTCCCGGCTGCACCAGAACAGAGGCGGCTCCACCATGGCCCTGACGGCCTTGCGCTCCACGCAGTGAGGCTGCTGCTCCCCTGGCACAAGGCTCCGTACCCGGTGGAGCGGCGGCCCGGTGCGGTCGAGTCCGGCCCGGTGCGGAGCTCTGCCTGCGGCGCTCCCGCTCCGGCGATGGCTGACGTGGAGCCGCTCCCTCCTCAGGCCACATCGATCGTACGGCGGCTCTAGAGGAACACACCTCTCAGCAGCGTGACAAGGCGAAAGGGGCGGGACCCCCGCCCCGCCAGTTCCGCCTTGTCACGCCGAGGGGAAAGCCAACGCGCCGGCAGCCACGAGGCGGGAGGAGGGACTTCCGCCCGTAACGTCACGGAGGCAGCAGGGTGGGTGCAGAAGCCCTCGGGAAGGTGGGTCGGTGGTGGAGGTGGGTCGGTGGTGGAGGTGGGGCTGCTGGTGCCTAGGGTCACCGTGAGCCATCAGTGCTAAGGCCAACAGCATCCTGAGATGCATTATGAAGAGTGTGTCCAGCAAGTCAAGGGAATTCTCTCCTCTGCTCTGCCTTAGTGAGGTCAGATACAGAGTACTGTGTCCAGTTGCAGGCTCTCCCGTTCAAGAGAGGGAGTCTAGCAGAAGATGCTGAGTGGAATGCAGAGAGCAGAGGCTGTTTAACCTGAAGAAAAGATGATTGACAGGAGATCATCACAACACACATCAATAGCTGAAGTCAAGAGGATGAGGCCCCAGGCACAAAATGGAATGGGTAAAGTTTCACCTAAACATAAGGGAAAACTTCTTTGAGGGTACTGAAGCACGGGAAGAGGCTGCCCAGAGAGGTTGTGAACTCTTCTTCTCCAGAAAGAGTTGAAACCTGCCTGGACATGTTCCTGTGCAACCTGCTTTGCAAGGAGGTTGGGCTAAATCATCACAAAAGTCTCTTTCAATCCCCACTGTGCTGGGTTTCTATTAAAATAAATAGGGGGTAAAAAGAGTATTATTCCTTCCGCTATATTGTAATAGGAGATGTAATTTTAAAGCTGCTGTCCAGTACTTAGAGTCCCATACATGGCCCTGATAGCATTATTTTGATATATTCATGACTGATCAAGTTCCATGGATTCAACACACTATTTGAAGTCCGTTCAAAACAGCACCATGCTTTATTCATTAATAAATACAAGTTGCAAGTTTTAGGCCCTTTGTCAGAATAACACATTGAGCAGGATATCAAGCCCCTATGTGAGTCCACTGCAAGTTGTTTCTTACCTTTTCAATATGTTCATTAGTTAGAATGATTCTATTACAATGCTCCAACATGGAAACTTGCTTAAACACAGAGTCACAGCCATTTGGCTTCCCTGCCCAGTCTCCCTAAGCTGTTCTCAAACACTGCTGGATGTGGCTTGATTGCAAACAGAGAGTAGGAACCTTCAGTCCTGGTGCAGTGGAAGCTGAAGGGAAAGAACCCTAGGGAGCCTGTTCAACATCAATGCAGAGACTCCATAGGTCAGAGGATCTGTAATGGGTATTATCTGTGCTTCCCTCTTACTTCAGTTTAGGCCACTAGTGTGCTAAAAGCCCTTTGCTACCTCTTGGGTGGTGGCTTTCAAAAAAATAAAGCAATAAAATTCAGTTCCAAACAAGCTGAGGTTTACAGAAGTGGAGAACTCAAAAAGCCAAAACACAAGTTGTTTGGCAGCTTCATGCTGCTTCAGCGTGCAATGCGTCTGGTAAACATTCAGTTGCAAATGTCTTTTCAAGTCGAGTTTGAGACAATGACAAAACAACGTGGGGAAACATGCTGAATTCTACCCGTTCCACACCTACTTTGTAGAGTTGTGGGCATTCTGAAGTCCTCTCCCTTCAACAGTTTCCAAAAGCACCACATTTATATACAGTAAATAAATGCTCACGCTGACAAATGGTCAGATCGATGGATAGCACCTTGATTTAAAGGGTTGTTTTTTCAGATTAAAAAACCCAAACCCACAGCAGATTCCAAGAAAGTGTTTTATTTCCACTTGTCCTTACAAGTTAAAGACAGTATGCTTTTCATTAAAAAACAGTATCATGTACTATTTAGAAAATGATTACACCTTTCTTGTCAAAGAAAATACACCCAATTATGACCTTCTGTCTACCTTTTAAGGATAGGTGGGTTGGTTGGTTTCCTTTTTAAGCGTAATCCTCAAAGTATTGGCAGAAAATGCATATAGGTGAGGATAAAGTTACCAGCAAATGGGTAATCCTTCCTGTATAATTAGATATACGTTGACACAGAGGAAGTCATCCACCAACTAGTGCTCCATCGGCTCCTCTGCCTTTTCTGCAGGTTCATCAGCAGGTGGAGCAGGCTAAAAGAGAAAAAGAAATTATGTTACAGATGGGCAGAAAACAACACTTCATGAATCACCTTTATCCTGGATTGAGCATCATGAGTACATCGATGCAGCTCATCTCAACAAGCAGCTTGTACATGAATGTTATCCAAAAGGAAGCATGAAGCAGAACAAAGCTGGTCATTCGTTAGGAGACTAAGGATGCATCTTGGGGCAAGCATGACAGTTACATGTAGTCAATTTTGTTGCAATAAAATGAAAACCAGAATTTGATTGCAGATGAGCAAAGACAGGACTTTGGAAAGGCCCATCACCAATTCAGCATAAATTGACATTAACAGCCTCTTAGTCTCCAGCTAAGTTTATATGGTTTTCATGTAGTAACTATACACTCAAAATCACACTCCTAAATCTCTACCAGAGTAGTTGAGAAGGTTAAAATGTTGTATCATAGGTCACGCTTCACATAATGCTGTCTTTCAATGAAGCCTGCTTAAATCTAAACCATATACCTTTCTTTGTGGTCTCTCCTCAAGTCCTTCTAGGAATGGTGCTACATCATCATCATCATATATGGTAAACTCCATGTCTTTGCCAACAATTCCAATGGAAACATTCTGTTAAGCAAAGTTGTAAAAGCAGTGAGAAGCATTTTTGTGCAAATCACTCTGTGACTTTACAGCTTTTTCCTGTGAAACAGGTGAAAGATTCCTCCCATCACAAAGAGACTCGTCGTGTCCACTTCAGGAAAAAAGAAAATTCTGAAAGACTCCCCTTTGGCAGAATGTACTGAAAAAGGAAAGGGGCAGACTGACTCCCTACAAAAGCTTTCAAGTTTCAAAACCTTCTAAGTAAAGACACTTATCAAGGATTTAAATGTCTTTCCAATTTTTAGTCTTTATTTTAATAATATACATAATTTTTCAAAACTATTTGTATGTTAATTTTGCATTTTCACTCATTTTAAGAGTTTGAAAAGTCAAGGTGGGTCAAGAGTAAAAAAACTTAAACATGTCAAAGGGCAGATCAACTACAAGCAGAACATGAACTAGTGGGTACTCTTTGGATTTTCTTATTCAACTGTTCCTCAATTGATTGGCAGAATTTTCTGCAACTTTTTGATGCTAGGGATACTGACTGTGCTTACAACGCGAAGTTGCGATTCTAGTTGTGTGTGATGCTATCTTCAGCAGTGATTGAAGTTTAAAATGGAATGAAGCAATCAAATTCACAATCTTGTTTAGTGAAAGAAAATCAATTTTCTGTTAAGAAAATTAAATTTGATAATTAAAGAAACACAAGATAACAACATATTAGATTAAGATAATCCTGTCTATCAGTAATCGGCTTCCAAATTTTAGTGAGAGCCATAACTTACATGATCTTTTTTTCATGGTAATTTCTCCTAACAAGGGCAGTAAAAATTCTTGCCAAGAACACTTAGCATTTACCTTGGTGGTGAGATCCTGTTCAGCAGGAAGAGTCTCTCTCAGGGCACGTAGTCCATGTTTAACTAGCTCATTAAGATTACCTTAAAATGAAATCAGAAAGACAATTATTAAATATATGGTGTATCTCTAGACATGCTTCCCACTCCTAGCCAACAACTACAAAAACACCTTAGCTAGCTTGACTTCCAGAACTCCTCTCCTCAGGTATTTCAGATACAGATCAGAGTTGGCTATGGAAGTATACTTTGAGAAACTAGCCCCTCTCTACATTTGAGGTTGAACGCATCTGGTTTTGGCACCTCCCCTCCTCCAGTCCAGTGATACTTACACTATTTTTTTGTCCAAGAAGCCATTCAGTGGCCTCCTCAGCACCATTTTACAAAAAAATTAATTCACCATTTCAAACTCACCACTTAAATACTTACCTTTACATACCACCCCTTGCTTTGAAATGGAAAGAATTAGTTGCTGTTGGGGCAGAAGCTTTTATATTTTTCTCTGCTTTTCTGATCTTCTGTTGTCATTAGATGCAGTAAGAATCAAGATGCTAGACATGAACTTTTATATAATTTTCCTTACAACTTTTGCCTTCATGTAACACTTATTCCAAACTTGGCTCACAAAATTTATCTTCCTACCCTAGTAAATGCCAAACAACTGAACAGTAGTATAACAGCTGCATAACTGTTAAACAGCATTAGATAGACAGGGGTCATTACTCACACTCAGCAAATTCAGTCATGTGTCTCTCCAAGTAAGTTCGTGCTGACTGTGATCGAGCACCAATGGACATGGCTTTGCAGTCAAAGTAGTTTGCAGAGGGGCAAGTCTGGAAAATGTGAGGACCCATATCCTACAAAGAGAGAAAAAAATCCACAAAGCACAAACCAGATGTATAAACTCATACCAAGCCCGCTGCTGGAACACAAATTTCCCAAACCACAGTTGTGCTTCTTGATACACCATATAGGCACACACACTCAAGTATTTTATACTGCTTATACACTGTTCTTACACAATTCCTTCAAAGCTATTGCAGAAAACAACAAACAAATGAAAAAAATTAAATTTATATTTATATTTAGTTCACTGAAATGTTGTTTTAGTCTCAGCAGGATAGCTGGCAACAAAACTGCTTCTTTCTCTGTTCCAGAAACTGTACTTTGCTTCTGTATGCTTCCCACTTCATGGCCTGCAGTAGATTCTTTACGCATATTCCAACTTATCTGCACAAAACTAAAAACCTGCTCTAGATTTTACCATGCCATGCAAGATGGCAGTTTCCCATACTCTTCCTCATGTCAAAAATCTTAAGCCCAGAGATACTGTGTGTGATGCATTAAGCAAATTGTTGTAGTCAAACAAGGGAGAAGCCAGTAATGATTTCCAAATCCATTTTTTATATAAGATATTTAAAATAGTAGTGTGTAAAGCTCCTTAACCATTGGTAAAATAATTAGTCAGAGTCAACATTTTGATCCCATAAAACATAAACAAATATAACTTTTGCATGTTAGTTTTTCCTTTTTGCAAATGCACACCTCATAAGTGTAGGTAGGATTAGCTATTAAGAGATGTTTTTATAGGTTATGTTTTAGGATAAGATAGAGAAAAATATTTTCTTATTCAGCAAGTTTTAATGAGTATCTTTTCCTTCTATCTTCCCCTCTTAACATCCATTTGTTATGTAAAATTGCATTAAGCACATATTCTTTTAGCCCAGTAGTAACTAGCAGAGCTTACTCACATCATAACCTGCGATGAGCAGTCCTACCCCATATGGTCTTCTGCCATAACGCTGCGTTGGTATCTGGGTTTCTTACCTAACTTAAGGAAATCATCTCAAAAGAACATTTTCATTGCCCCAGACATTTTCCTAAGGCAAGCAGTGATGCAATACAATCTCTACATCGTCTTTGAAATCCTTTTCACAGTGTGAAGGCTGGGTTCAAAGAAATAGATGTCAGGATTTATTTGGAATACTGACTTCTTGTTCATCCAAAGGTGAAGTAACTGAAGAGTTCATTCAACCAAGTAACACAGAGTTCACCTAATGCTGCAGAGCCTCATCTCATTTCTTATCCCCCTGAATTTTCTCCTAGGCACCCAGTAACAGAACATGAAGCCTCTGCTAAAGTCCAAGTGAGACAGAATTTGTCACAGAAACGTGAGTAAGCAGCTATGATCCAGTAAAGGATCATTTTTTGACCAGTGCAGTCATATTTCTTCTCCCTGCCTCAGAGGCACAGGGCTGTGGAACAGACAAATAGTGCTATGTTAAATGTTGTATTTCACTTGATGGCTTCTCTACCAGTTCAGTGAATGTCAGGGGATATTCTCTGAAAGAATACATAAGCAAAACGAATAAAGAAAGATTAATTTCGAGCTTACTTTTTCAATTTAACACAACTTTTAAGCTGAGAGAGATCAAAATCATTTTCACATACAACCAAGTGAAAGTAAAACGCTATAAAAGCATTACAAGCAAAGGATACTGCTTCCAATTAGTGACACTAGGCGAGAAACTGGAAGAGGTCTATCAAACACAAACCTAGAATCCAGACACTCCTGACGCATGAAATTGCTAGGAGGAAAGAGAGGGGAAAAAAAGAAAAAATCAACCAAAATCAAAGCAATGCACAGATCAAAGTCACACTGAGTTTGTGTCTCATTATGTGTCCATTAAGGTAAGTATCTTTTTGTTTCAGCTCTGCTCACTGAGAAAAAGGGTCAAAGGCATTACATAATTTCATTTCACCATGACCTGTAATTGTCATTGAGAAAGCTGACCACACATTTGACAGGGTATTACAGTATTTCAGCTAGACAAATACAAAGAAGGTAGAAGTTCATGCAGGCAACTGACGAATCATCTGGAAAAGAGCCATGGTTAAATGGTTACATTTCTTTGCAACCTTATAGCAATCAAGATTTGTTATTCTCCCAATGTCTCTTGTCCTTTCCTATCAAACTGACAAACACTCCTACTTCTGTATACATTTACCTCATACAATGAAGCTCTGTGACCAGTAAGGAGAAAGCAAGTCCCTCTGAAAGTGTCACCAGCTATAGCTGTAATAACTTTCTTCCATGTGTGTACACTGAAACCGCTGCTAGAGGGAATTAAGTGATGTACTTTCTCAGGCTGCTGGGAAACCCCATCACACCAAGGAAACCAGGCAGACCTCTTGCTAGTAACTAAACCAAGGAGCAAAATTTGGAACTGAAAACTATAATTCTGCCCAATAGTTAAAAACCTGCCTGAATTTCATGCTACGGTCTTTGCCATAGTACAAGAGCGCAGTAACTCCAGACGAATCCTTAGCTGGCCGTAAAATCTCATTCGCAATAGTCTACAAATGAACTTTCACTCATTGTTGCAGAACTGTGTGTGTATGTCAGCAACTAAGATACTCACCACAAGAGTCTTGCATCAGCAGTAAGTCCAGCAATTGAGATACCAATATGGTTGTCAACGTACAGGATTTTTTTCTGATGAGCTGCCAGCTCAGACTGTGCTCTCTGTGCATAAAAGGAGAAAGCTATGTGGCAGACTGAACAGTTTGCCAAACACCGTGAAGAAATCTGCTAACATTTATAGCAAGAATTGAATATGATAATGAAACAATAACAATAAAAAGTCATTATAAATTTGCAACAGAAGACAAGAAATTTCCACTTTGGTAGGAAATTGTCAGAACGAAAAAGCAGACATGGACCTTGGAAAGAGAAATAGTTCTACTACTTAATAACTAGATTTAAAAAGAGAGAAATATCTTCTACAGGGGAAAAAACAATCTTTCACTCATTTCCTTCATTTTGTGAAAATCTGTTTTCCATAGGTACTGGAAACACTTATAGCTTTATACTGGTACTCAAGCCAAAGGAAGCTGAGATTTGATTTACCTTATGCACAAAAACTCAGACTGCACAAAACTCATTTGCCAAACCCAAACTTTACTACCAATGTTACTGTCCTGAGAACAGTTGTGAAGTTACCTTGAGAGCAACCAGCACAGCATGTGTTTTTGACTTCAGCCCCACAGTAGCTGAGCCTTGTTTTACAGCTTCCATGGCATACTCTATTTGATGAATTCGGCCCTAGAGAATAAAAATCAAAGGTAACAATTCTGAATTCTCTGTATCAATTTCCAATGGTTTTTGATGTTCAGAACAGGTATGCTTATTGCCTGACAGCTTAATCCTACAACTTCCTCAATGCTACGACTTCTTCAATTATCTTCTGCTAAAGCCTTACCATTAACCAACAGAATCTGGTAATCTCTGAGCTACTCATTATTGAGTACAACAAAACTAGAAAATAAAACATTTTAACAACTCCAAGACCTCTGTCACTGTCTTCACAAGAATCAATGTTTGACCCAATATGAAGAGAGGACCTGCAGCTTAAGTTGGATGCTTAACTTTTGAGTTTCCTGAAGAAATGAGTCTTACACAATTTTTGTGTCTCACCATCCATTCTCTAATAACTTCTGAACATGTTATTAGTCAACTGCAGCAAAGCCTGAAGAAGGAGTAGAGGTCTTAAAGACAGTTAAGTCCCCACAAGTTCTGCAACTTGTCTTTTCAATGCAACCACTGAGGGCAAAGGGGCTAATTTTATGCACTCTACTTGGCCAGCCTTTGTTGAGCAGTCAGCATGCCCACTGTTACTCTGCAAGTACTGGAATTGCTAACCACAGCTGCATTCTACTAGTTATGGAATAGAATACAGTATCACAGTATCATCAGGGTTGGAAGAGACCTCACAGATCATCAAGTCCAACCCTTTACCACAGAGCTCAAGGCTAGACCATGGCACCAAGTGCCACGTCCAGTCCTGCCTTGAACTGCCCCAGGGACGGCAACTCCACCACCTCCCCAGGCAGCCCATTCCAGTGTCTAATGACTCTCTCAGTGAAGAGCTTCCTCCTCACCTCAAGCCTAACAATAAAATTACAAGCTTTATACATGGCATCTATCCAACAGGGATGTCTAGGAGCATTTCAACTTAGAAAATGAAGTTCTGCAAATTCATAGTACAAAAACCAGCATCTCCGATTCCATACCATAGGTGACCATATGGGTATAGTCATTCAAATAGGGGTCTTACAAGGTGGTCAAAGTTGCATGCACCTAAGCAGGTGCTGTTATGTCATACTTGAAGTAGTCAGCCTATTCTCACTTCAGCATTAAATACTGACTTGCAATAATTTGGGTTTGTTCTGAACAACTTGAATACAGCGAAGCTCTTAAAAACAAAAGAAAGCTCTTCCCAATTGCAGACTAAATAGCTCCTTTCCAGTACTAGCTAGAGAATGAAAGATGAACTGACCTAGTAACAGCCTCACATGGATGAGATCTAAGCTCAGTTTCGTGCTTTTTCACAGCCTAGTAGCATTTTTATTCTAGGCCTGTAAATTGTTCATAGGATGGTCTGGGTTGAAAGGGATCTTGAAGATCATAGAATCAACCAGGTTGGAAGAGACCTCCAAGATCATCCAGTCCAACCTATCACCCAGCCCTAACCAATCAACTAGACCATAGCACCAAGTGCCTCATCCAGTCCTCTCTTGAAGACCCCCAGGGACGGTGCCTCCACCACCTCCTTGGACAGCCCATTCCAATGGGAAATCACTCTCTCTGTGAAGAACTTCTTCCTAATATCCAGCCTATACCTACCCTGGCACAACTTGAGACTGTGTCCCCTTGTTCTATTGCTGGTTGCCTGGGAGAAGAGGCCAACCCCCACCTGGCTACAATGCCCCTTCAGGATCATCTAGTCCAACCCCCAATGATGACAGCATCTATTTTGTATCTCAAAAGTACATTTGGAAAGCAACTGCCTTAAGTACTTTGAGACACCAGGGCCCACCTAAGTAAGTACCATACACCAGAAGCTCAGAAAAGCGCTTCTTGCTCTCCCGAAATCTGAAGGAAGCAGCCAGTAGCGAGCTTTAGGCACCTGAATACAAGCGATACTACTGTGATATCGCAGCTGCAAGGGCAAAGAGCAAGTGAAAAGCCAGTCAGCAAGCTCGTAAAGATTTTACCTGTGGGCTCCAAACTGTGACATCATTGTCATACTGGTTGCGGAACTGCAATGAACAAAATAAAACTCATTAGTGCAGTTAACACGCTGGCCGAAAGAGCATCCCAGGGCGAAGTTGTGGTCCACTTTCTTTGTAAAGCTTTTCATACTAAGTATTTGTTCCTAGGCCTGAAGTTGGGGCTCGTTGTCTAGTCAGAATTCTTTTCGTTTCGGAGCAAGTCTCCGCTCAGTGAGTGGCACAAGCTGCAAGTCCCGGAGCAGCAAGCCCGCTGCCTCAGCCCCGGACACCGTGAGGGGAAGCAGCAAGAGATAAAAACCGAGATTCCTGTGCTTGCCTCATTCTCTGCTCAGTCTGCCCAGCTCCTCGCCAGGGATAACGATGCTGCTTTGCCCATCCGACGCCTTTCGGGGCAGCCGCGCAGCCATCACCCGCCTCTCTGCAGCGTCACGCCGGGCCGGGCCGAAGGGGTCGCGGCCCCCCCGCCACTGCCGCGCTCCCACGCCAACGTGCCCGGACACCGCCTGTCCCGCAGAGCAGAGCGAGGCCGCCCCCTTCCCCGGGCAGGCCCGGGCCCCGGCAGCGAGGCCCAGGCCCGGCATCGGCCCGCGGCGAGCCCAGTCCCGCGTGGCCCGGGAACTGCTTACTCACGGCCCCATTCCCTCCTTTTCGTCCTCCCTCTTTCTCCCAGTTCGCTCCGCAGCCCGGGCCCGGGGCGCGGATATGGCCAGTCCCGAACTAGCCCATCTCAACTGCCCCTCACCATTCTCTTTCCCCCGACAGCGATGCGGGCTCCGGAGCGGCGAGGGGGGAACGACTCCGGCAGCGATCGCTCTGGGCTGGCACCGAGCAGGCAGCGCTTCCTGCACCTCGAGTCATCGAGCGAGACTCGCCCCGCCCCTGCAGCGAGCGGGCCCGTCCGGGGCGCAGGCGCGGGGCCTCGGCTGTCGGTGGCGGCTGGGGGAGCGGCGGTGTGGAGTGCACAGATTGTCAGGGGCTTGTGCGCTTATTGCCTGCTCACGGCCCATTCTCTGGAGCCGTCAGCTCTGTCCCGTGTGTCGGTGTCTGCTCTGCTGCGCAGCGCCGCTTAGGGAGCGTCAGCGTGAGGTCCCTGTGCCCTACAGAAATGCTTTGACTTGAGGACAAGCTGCAGTTTGCAGTCCGAGAGTAATTTACTGTTACTACCCAGACTCCAGGTTAGCCGCCTCGCTGTGTCCGGGAGAGCTGTGGCGTTTGAAGCGGCTGCAGAGGCAGCACTGACGTCAAACGACCTGCGTGCGATGAACTGCATTCTCTTTGTGCTTTGGGGAAAAGCCGGCGTGTGCTCCGTGCGGGACACAAAGGGAGCACAGCAACAGGCACAGCAGCTACAGCCATCGTCAGGAGCGTGGCTGAGGTGCTGTGAAAAGCTTGGCTAGGGTAGGGGTACGTAGAGATCCACTTAATGGCAGAAACGGATCAGCCCCGCCAGCCTCTGGAGCCGCTTCTGGAGCAGCCGCTGCCGAGCCGTGAGCGTGCAGCGCTGCGCCGGACAGTCGGAGGCGTGCTGCAGAGCCAGCAACGTCAGCTGCCCACTCCTTTCCCCTCTCATTTTTGTCCACGCAGAGGCAAATCCGTTGCTGTCAGGAACAGGGTGGCTGTGGAGCGTACACGTCGCACGGGGCCTTACTTCAGGAGGCTGGAGTCCAATCCTACCTGCTCTAAACTCATAGCAGAAGGGTTTGATGCTGTTATGTCAGTCGTTGCCGTTTTATCATAAGCATATGGCTTATTAAGTGATGTTCTATCCCAAACGGCAGATAAATTCCATAGTGTGTCCCACCTAACAAGGCTTACGAGCTTAAGCAGTACAGGGTGGAAAGGAAACAAAGCAAGAAACAAGCAAAAACAACTCAGGAAGAAACAAAAACAGTTTGGTAGGAGTAGAGTAAGTCACTGCTAATCAGATGTATCAGACTGGAAATCCTCTTACATTTGTGTTTTGGAAAAAAAAAGGGGTACAGGAAGTCTCTGAAATGGCATAAAGCTAAATAAGCACTATTATGAATCACAGCTGAAAAACATTGCTGTATCTTAATCATAGCTAAGATGTAATTCAATTTCTAAAGGGTTCTCTTTGCTCTCATAAACTACAAGTACTTAACAAAAAAATAACTGCTTACCGTAGCTCCTGTTTTGGACAGTGTAAAATAGAGTCAGAACAGAAAAGTGGGTTAAAAATTCCTTTGTAGGATTGTATGACTCAAGCATTAAGACAGATAATCAATTAATACCATATTCATGTGTTTATTCTTTTAAAACAAATACCCAGCTGCTGAAGTCACAGGCATTAAAGGCAAGCTAGTATTCTGTCACCTTTGGATTACTGTAGGACCAGTGAGATGTTTTTCTTACCACTGGAGAATTATCCCTTTTTTTCCTGGAATGGGCTACAGTGTTGTCTAGGGGAAAAAAAAATCTGAACAGACTAATTTAATTTATCTAACTTATTTTGTTATTTTTAAGCTTTTTGATTGAGAAACATTCAGCTGATTGGAAATTACCTGTGTTTTTCAACATGGTTTGGTGTGCACTGCCACAGGATACATAAACATTTTAAGTGAGCTGAACAGCTTTCAAGTTCTGCTGATTTCTGAGTAAATATTCCCATACTCTCTGCTGTAATTCCATTCTGTAATAACTTCCTACAGCAATAAGGGACTCCCTCAAGATCTGTTTACTCCACCTACAGCAACAGAACAATAGAGAGATGTTTCCTCTCTTTTGGCAAAAGTGTGTTAGTTTTGATAGAGCACTGAACTATGCCAAGACTCTCTGTTGTTCTGTATGCATACAGCAAGTATGGTTAGAAACTATGATGATTTTAGTGACAGAAAGGCAGGATTTGTAAAACTTCACATGGAAATTTGGGAAGAGGTGTATAAATGGAGAACTAGAACGTATATGAACTATTGTTTGCAGTTATTAAAGTATTTTCCTCAGTATTTTTTCCTTTATTATATTGATAGAAAAAGAGATTCCAAACCAAACTAACCAGCTATTAAAAACTGATTCTAAAGCAAGCTCATTCAGATCGTGTGACAGCAGGCAGGGTGGCATGGAATCGTGTTCCCGCTGCTCTCCAGTGCCTCAGGCAGCACAACTGTTACCTTATTCCCAAGGCAGCAGTGCAAGAGGATGCCAGCTGCAGGAATAATCTCCAGAAAGGGGAAATGCTTACCATGGAAGGAAGTAATTCACTTCCTTCTGAATGCTCCTGCTTGCCCTTTGGGCTTGGTATGAGCCCTCTGTATGCAGGGCTAAAGCCAGTGGGTTGGTAATGTATTTCCAATTTCATCTTTGGTGTTAAAAAGTATACCTAGCTTACTCCTCGTTGATGTGTTTGAACTGAGACCTAATACTTCATTACAGAATGAGAGAAAGGAACAAGGCAAACCCAGATACCTCTGTTTAGATAACAGAGGCATCAAATCAAAAAGTAAGCATTTTACATAAATTTTGCCAAATATCATAGAATCAGCCAGGTTGGAAGAGACCTCCAAGATCATCCAGTCCAACCTAGCACCCAGCCCTATCCAGTCAACCAGACCATGGCACTAAGTGTCTCATCCAGTCTTTTCTTGAACACCTCCAGGGATGGTGACTCTACCACCTTCCTGGCAAACAGTTACTGAAATCAGTGAGGTTTGTGGTTTGTCAGTTATTCAAAGTTGTTAGAAAATTTGTACAAAGGCCTCAGATGAGAGTTTCAATAAAGTGATATGTAAGCATGATGTTGAACTCTGCACCTAGGAAAATGTCACTCTTGCTATATTTAATGGTGGTGGCCTGAACAGAATGATCTGACAGTTTTAGACAGCTTCATAAAAGATAAAAATCCACATGACAAAAGGCTGTGGTAGCACAGGCACTGTTGATAGAAACAGCAGGAAAAACACTGCTGAGTGACCGCGATGCTTAAAACTGTTGTTTTCTCCAGGACATGCTATGAGGCATAGATGAGGCAGTGTAGGACACAACTTTAAGCTGATTTTGCCACTGCTGTATCTGATCTATTATTACATATCTACATAACTATCCCAGTTATCCATATCACAACTTATTAATTTTATAATACTAAAAGCTATAGGGAAGTGCATCAAATGTTTTCTTTGATAACAATCCTAATGCCAGTATCAAGATATGCTTGCACATTTCTATGGGAGGTTTGAATCAATACAAAAAGATTACAGGAATACACAAGTAATTTCCAAGAAAAAAACTGAATGAGAAGCAGCAATCAAGATATAACATCAAGAAATCACACTACAAGACTGAACTGTAAAACTAAAACTATCTTCACATTAACATAATCTGCTTATAAAGCATGTGTGTTAGGAGAAAATAGTACTTTTTCACTTCTAATTTCACAGTTGGCAACCTCATAATGAAGATCATTTCAGGAAAATGAGTATGCAGTTGCTGGCTCTGCAAAAATATGCTCAGTAATGGTCAAATTAAACGTCAGGAATTATCAGGGAAAAGAACAAAACAAAGCATTTCTGTGCCACTGTGTAATTCGTACTGCATCTGACTGCATTCAGACTTGAATACTGGCTGTGATTTCTGTTTCCTGCTTTACAATGATGTGGCAGTACTGAAGGCACTGGGAAAAGTGGAAGAAATTGTTCAAATTATGGAATAGCTTCATATAAAGAAGGGCAGTAAAGAGTAAAAGTCTTCAGTCTAAATAACAGATAAACAAGGAAAGTTGAATGCTCACCAAATCACAACTGGCACAGAGATACTGAATAGATAACTTCTCTCTGACCACCAGCACTGGTATTGGGTGTCGTTAAAAGCCGCAGGTTTCAGCAATGTGGTACTTTCTGATCCATGTCATACCTGTGCTGTGAAAACCTCTGCATCTGAATACATTGTGGTCTCCTGGTCACATATCGAGAGAGCAACTGCACAAATTCAGGGACAAAACTTTTTAAGGCATCTCACAACACTGCTGATACAGTGTTGGCACCAAATGCAGCACTGAAAAAACAGCTAACCTAAACCATGCATATACAGCCTCAGGAGAAATTAATGATGCTATTTTGTCTATGTTATGTTTCCATCGTAGTTATAAACAGCATCTGACATCTGAGTGATGACAGGCATTGCTCTGCAGATATTAATATACAGGAACTAAAAGGCAAGGCCATTATGCCTCCTATTCTGCTGATTCACTAGAAGAAGCAACCTTCCACAAGTCCCCTTTTGGGATACCACTCACCATCAATCTCTGTTAACCTTGTGTTGCATAGTGTTTGGGTAAAAGGTTGGCTTCACTGGGGTCAGTGGTAAGGCTCCTAGGGACCACATACTTTGTGCTACCTAGGCACATCAGACTGCGAAAGGAGAAGAAAGAAAACAGTTGTGCCAGAGTAAAAGACAGCATCTCCACTCCACCAGAGAAGGGAAAAGACAGGTCCCAGGGAGATGGAGCCTCTCCTGTCAGACGAACCAGTGATTACTCCCAAGCAGCAGTGCTATTACTGGTGAGCAAGTAGAAACGGGCATATTACTGTGACATTCCAATATCCTACTTCAATTCTGGCCTGTATTTCATGACTCATGCAATGTACCTTCCTGCAAAATGTATGTAGAGAGAAATTCAAGTAGGTATTATTACTACTTATTTCTTGGATCTGTAATTTATTTCTTTATTTTCCGAGTGAGAAAGCATTTCCATGTAATGTAAGTTGTACAAGAAAAAGCTATTTAGAGCAGTAAGTTGCATGATTGAAACAGTGTACATAGTATTTTCTGACTCATCAAAAGATAACTGGAGAGCTGTTGTAATAATTTATGGGAGTAATAGGAAATCTGTTATTTGAGTTCTCTGAAAATCTGTTAAGCTTTTCATTTCAGTGAAAAAGAATGGCAGCTCTTTTAAGTTTCTGAAGATAAAAGATTAGCTTAAGTGTGCATATAGCTGCAGAAACTCTCTCACATGTATTAAATGCTACTGTTGATTTATGTTGTTGGAATTGTTTTTGACTGAGTGTTCCTGAATCAAAACGAAAGCATTATCAAAACACTCAGCAGGGGATATGTAAGATCTATAAAGGATGCAGAAGTTCCTGATTGATACTGTATCAGTCGAAGTAGTGAGGATGTTTTTCGAAACGTCTGCCTATGAAAGAAGGAGGTATAACTGTCAGCACAGATTGGAAATAACAGACAGAGTGATGCAGAAATAAGGCCTTTGTATTCCATGAAACCACTAATGGATCCCATTTCCTTATGACTGACGTTATTGTCATATTAAATTAATGGCTGGACAAGGTATTACCTTCTTAGTTATGCATTTATATTCCATTAATATTTTATGAGTGCTTATATGTAGATCATACATGAAAATGTTCTCAATGTTTTTGCCACATGTATTGCCAAAAGTTTCTGATTGAAAAATGGAAATATGTCCATATACAGGAATAAATCTGCCAGAGGCTATTAAACTAAGTACTTAGGGAAAAAAACAGAGAGAAGACCATAGGACTGGCTGGTAGGACATTAGAGATTTCTGTGACACTTTTCTTTACAGGCATCTGTTCTATGGGAGAGTTAAACTTACTGAAATAGTTACTACAAAACAACAATTTTGGTATTTGTGGAGCACACTTTTGAAAGTGATTCTGTCCATTCTTAGCATGGGTTCAGGCTTTGATCAGGGAAGACTACAGTACAGAATTAATCTGGAAGAAGAAAAAATAAATGTTTGAGTAAGCTTTTTAAAAAGTCCTACTGCTATATGCCAGATAATATTTTTTTTCTAGCTGCTTGCCAGGCTCCTAATTTTGCTACAAGGATCTTAACAGCTTTGCTGTCATGCATATCCCCATTTTCATAGTACAGTTTGTTTTGGCACTGCCATCTTTATTGCATCTATTCCTAAACTAACAACAATGCAAGCAGAAACCTAAGCCTGCCCTGAAAAATGTGAGCCAGCTTCTGGCAGTGTAATGTCTATTGTCTGCAATTGTTCTGACACATCACTGTGCTCAGACAGTGCATCATACATGCTTAAATTGTGAACAAATTCCATTGATAGAAGGATAATTCTAAATCCAGCGTATTTGGCGCAATCCTTGGCTTCTAAGGCCAGGCCATGGAAGGATTCAGTGATGGATCTGAAGGGCTCCAAATTAATTCCAGTCCGCTTTGATATAACCTTGTCTTGAAACTAGCTAGTGAGTACCTAAAAATCTCTGCTGTAGTTATTAGCATATCTCTGTACAGTCAACACATCTCCACATCTGGTTTTGATTTTAAGAAGTATATATCAAATAAATTTGTGACTACAGATGCCTCATTCACAATGTAATCTGAGGTCTGCCCTGATTCTGCTTCCTTATCAGCAATTATAAGTCTTCACCCCAGTATACAGCTTGCCTTTTCCTAATATAGCTTTCTCCTGATGTGATATTGATATATAATTCTAATGCAAATCAGACTCATTAAATTCCTTCAGTGTATATTCAACCTGAGCTTTCAAATCTAGTTTCTGAGTTACAATCTTTACATCATTATCAGTAATGCTTTTTTTTTTCACTGACTTCAGTATAGCCACAGTTTTACTCCCATCTTGAATGTGTAGCTGTTACTGTCAAATCAATTTATGAAAGTATATAAAATACATTTTATTTCTGTTTTTATTGAAAACTGGTGGGTATCCATGTATATCTCTGAATTTCATACCATAGCATTTGTCTTGTGAACTCAGAGGATTAACCTTGATGCTGGATATCAGCCTGCAGCAACACATTTGTGAATGGTCTTCTGGGTGTTTGTCCAAATCTGATTAGCTACAAAGGAGAAAAGAAATAAAATAAATGTAACAGGAATTGACAGAATGACAACTTTATGGTGGAGATTTGTATTTTTGCAAAAGGTCTTAACAGCACAGCACTGTGCAATTGCAGCATGCAAGTAAAATGACAGCAGTAATTCATTGGTTACGAGTGGTTTACCTCTCCTTTAAGAGACTTGGGAGCACCAGTATCAAATTCACCAACTTTCTCTGGTTTCTATCCAGGGATGAACTCACTATACAATGAGTTCTACAAAGTGAAATGAATGTGGATTTCATAGAAAGTTTCTCAGTTCAGGAAATGCCATTTCTTAAGTTGCATTGTTGCACATCCACATAGTACCATTTTGAGATATTTTCTTTAAACAGTTGATAGTGACTTTAATATAGGTCTAGCTTTGCATATGTTCTGCTTCCAGACATCTTCTTTCTTAATACAAATGTCTGTCCAAGATGAGTGCAACTTACAAAGGGCCTGTGATGAACATTCACAAGCACTTCAGTGCTCAAGTACCATTTCTGAGCATGAAAAAAGTGTTCAGAAACAGTGGAAACAACCATGATAGTCAGATTCCACTTGAAAACTAGTACATAAAGGAGGAAAAGTATTAATAAGCCCTTCAAGATACAATTACTGTAGTATCAAGAGAAACAAAGAAGCCACCAGCCTGGAAGCGCAGTGCTGAAACAGCTGTCAAATAGATTGAGCTGAGAAAGGAACCCAGCATCATCCAGGAAATAAATCAGAACTGCAGACAATGAGGCCAAGGAAAGGAAAACTGGCTTTTCTGTGTGTCACAGGGCAAATGAAGTCTGTTCGGTCATATAAATTTGCCAATTATTCATCTGTTAATTAGAATATTCCTTTAAAGGGAAAACAATTCTCTGGCCATTTAAAAAAGAAAGAAAAGAAAAGACAGATTTTAATAACGAAGTTCAGAAGATCAACAGAAAAACTTCAGTTATGTGAGATCTGTCTTTTCTTTATCCTATGCTTAGCTGTCAGAATGGTCATCACCTATTTCATCTTTCAGTGTAGAAAGCTCATGCATGGCTGACATGAGCACATCTCTGTCCTTCAGTAGTTGATTACTAAAGAGTCTGGAAGACACTCTGGATTAAAAAGAACATTTCCTGTCCACATCCATGGGCTGCATAGGTCTTGGTAAACCACATTCTTGTAGAAAAATCTCCAGACCATTGTCATGGACTTCCTGCTTGTGATACAGATTCTTGAAGTGACCTAATTTGTTTTGCAGCTCATTCAAGAACCCAGGCAGATTGCTAGCAGAAATGTCTGATACCTGATATACTATACTTCTGGGGAGGACAGCATACCTCCTTCTGCTCTCAAGGACAACTAGCCAAGAAAGCAAGCATCTGTTGCACAGACCATAAGAATGGACAATTAGAAGAGTGTTCTACTAATAATGCTGCTTAGATTCAGACACTAAAGTTTATACCTTAAAAAAAAAAAAAAAGTTAAAGCTTGACTGAAGAACCAGTAGAAGAGTAAGATATTTCCTACCACTTCTGCTTGCTTCTGGTATGATGTTCCAGCTCACCCTCCTTTGCGGTCCATAGCATTCCTTTGGAATGGACACTAAAGAATCTCTTTCTTTTACGATTGTTTTTCTCCCCAGAAACACAGAAACCAAGGAAATTGCTTGGGAAACAAGGAGAAGGTGAAAGCACAAACTGCTGTCCCTGCTGTGTCAAGTGAGGCTTGCAGGATGTTCTACATGACATATGACCCTCCATAATTGGAGTGTCAAACTTCTGGCAAAAATCTTTGGGCAGTAATCTGATAAAGGTCACCAGATGGTCAAAGATCTTGTGGGTATAGTTTGAGAAGCACAGAAGGTAGTTCCAAATGTGGAACTGAAGTGAGGCTAAAAAATCTGGTCTTCTATGGAGGACAAGTAATTCAGGAGTTCTTAGAACTTAGAAAGTACTTGGAAACACTGCGGGGAGATGAAGATCTAGACCATAGGAAGATCTTCTCCCAAAGAGCATGATAATTTGACAGTAGCCTGCGTTAGGGCACTCTGGAAAACAGATAGTGTGATGCTGCAGGTCTGACAAGCTTCTGCAATTGCCACAATGGTCATGGAGCTCACCCATTAGTAAGGTCTTGGCAGGAATCAGAGGGTCCCAGGTAGGAGGCTTTGGATTTGTCTAGAGTACAGCTCTTTTCTGTCCTGTCTGGAATAGGGTGTTCACAAGTAATTCTCTAGTTGTGCTGATAGGATGATAATCTATTCTGATGATACTTGGTCCTAAAGAACTCATAAACCTAATAAACAAGTACTCCTGAGGCTAGTGCTAATGCTCACTGTGGGCAAAAAGACAAAGTTGCCCAGGAATATAGGCTGCCAAAGCAATGAGAAAGAGTATTTGAGATAAGAAACAATTGCCATCTCTCAAAACCCCACAGCAAAACCTATTAAAAGTAGAATAAAACTACCAGCAGCAAGTAAAAGTCTCTTAGCTGTAAAAAAGCTGGAAAAGTCTCAAATTTGGGAGTCAGCTTTCCACACACCAGAAGTATGAAATGAGGAATTCTTTTGCATCAAGCACAACTGAGTAGAAAGAGGACTGTGCTTATTGTAATAGTCGCATTTTACAGGGGGTCGATCCTTCTGCATGCTCCTACTGCTATTAATCAGATTATCTGACTGATAGTGCTAGGTACAGATAAGCTGTCAGTGTGAACATAAACATCAATCAGCTGATAAAGATAATATTGAACCCTTGCCTAATTCAAACAAAGGATGTTTAGCTTACTATTAATCATCAAGGAAGCTCTTCAAGGAAACTAGCCCTTAGAGCCCCATAGCCTGTCTATATGGGAAAAAGGGAAAAGGAGGGGAAGGAAGGAAGGAAAAAAAAAAAGAGAGTTTTCTTATCAGAAGAAACAGCTTTTAGCTCTGGGAGCATATTGTTTGCATTCCATGTCTAAAAATTTACATGTGCATCTTTTAAGTATGTTCAGTGATTACATAATTGACAATATATGGAAAATACCTGGTTCTAGTGGTTAAGGTTCATGTAAGTTTAATTTGTATGAGAACAAATGTATGCATAAAGGACAGATTCCTCACTTTCAGCATGAAAGAAATCAACACGTCAAATACGTGGTGTTTTAACAATTAGGGTCATTTAAGAAACTCCACAGTAAGTAATCAAGGCTAAAACTGAAGAACATAAAATCTTGTTTAAGTCCAAGCTTTAACAATACTGCCTGGCATCTGACGTTCACATTTTAATATAGAAGTGCCTGAGGTAAGTATTAAAGTGCCTCAGAATTAACAGCAGTGATTTGAATACATGAGGTAAGCAACTTGAGTGAAAGTACGTCACTCAGCTTCTTTGGTATTTGGCTAACCCCCTGGTACGTAGCTTTTCTGGTGATTTTTATGTATCAGACCATGAAAGCACAGTGCAATGTTTTAAATCCCAAAGGCTGCATGCATCTAGGAGACCTACATTTAGGAAAGGACTACACTGCAATAAGCCTTAAAATAATGAAGTACTGAACCCCAAAGTGGACAGGAATTGCAAACTTTCAAACCATTGCCAAGCACACATTGGCACTAGGCAGTAATTAGTATGAATTTTAGAGTCTTTGCAGTTGGCAGCAGTCACAGAGCAACAGATTACGAATCAGCAAATTTTACAAATCAGCAAGTAAGTAAACAGTAATGAAGGGTAATACAGGTACATGTTCACTTCATTTATTAATTGTACTGTTTGTTCACTATGCCTTTTTCTCCAGCAATATATTGGCATAATGTTCACATTTAATAAACATGCTAATTCTAGTAAAGAACATGTTTTGAATATAGCAATAAGAGCAGTTCAGTAAACAGAGCACTGCAGTTTGCTATAAATCAGTTCTAATGAATACTGTATCAGTGAAACATATTATGTGATACCTATTCCTCTTGAAAGAATAATATGAATGCCAAGTAAATAAAAATCTTTGCTACTCAGATCATGGTCGATGTTATGTCAATAGGTATAGCAAAATAAGATACATGTGTTGCATGTACCTTGCAATTGATACAACATGTTTTCCAAATGCAATTAAAATTGAGCTAGACAGATCTTTTGGGTCTAAAGAAATAATCTTAAGGTTTTTTTCCATGCTTCCATAAACTCTTACATAAATTAAACAATCACAACTGGAATAATTATGAAATTGTATAAATGATATTGCAAGTACATGGCAAATAAGAAATGAGTTAATGATGTAAACTTAAACATATTTCTTCACTGAGAGAGTGTTTGAGTTTGTTATATTAAACATCAGTCATTGCTACCTGGTTATTACTAATTGAGTATAAATGCAAAGATATCAAAATGTAAACTTGTGGGTTTCATTAACTGGCTCTGGTAAAGCCTATGGCTGTGTCCAGTTCACTCTCTTTTTAAGGTACTTTCTCTAATGTTGTGTTAATTCAAGCAGAAAAGCTCCAAAGCAACCAAAGGACCCTTCTAAATGTGTTGTTTTGTCATTGCAGGTCAATTATTATTCTTTAATTTCAAGAAAACTCCAACAACAGGTGCACATGGCTGATTGTTTCTACATCATTACTTTGTACTCCAGTGTGCTGGACACATTTGAGCTATAAATAAGCACATAAAATTGAATCAACTGAAGTTAGCACACTTGCATTATCTAGACTCAGAGTTTGTAAAATTTCCATAGCATACCCTCATTTTTCTTAGGTAGTCAGTTCAGACATGCTGTTAACTACTGGGGAGAGAGGCTTTTTACAGTGGACTAGTCTTTGTTGTTTGGGTAAACCTCACAGAAATTAGCAGGTCCTATTTATTCTTTTTCAAAGACTATCACCTGACAAAAATTAAATCTCAGAAAAGCTTTTCACATCCAGATGTTCTTTCTCCTCTTACTGTAAAACTGTGCCTTGTGCTAGTTTGAAGCTAGCTAGAATGTTTTGGTGAGAAGAACTAGATTACAGGGTGTGAAAGGGAAACAATGGTGATGTCTACTTCACTCATAGGCTTGCTGAGAGGTATAAGAGCAAGAATCCAAATATAGATCAGGAAGTTGCTCTTTGTCCAGGCTTTGGGCTGCATTTCTGTCTAACCTCACCCTCCGTCTCTCTGATTAATCAACTGGCTTCCTAACCCCCCTGGCCGACCCCTCATTCTTCCTTGGGACAGAAGGCAATGTCTGGGGCAAGGTAGAGGAGTGGTAGAAGGTGGAGGGGTAATTGGGAGCCCCTCCTGGGGACTCAGGTTTCTGGGAGGGCTGTTGTGGTTTTGCATTACCTTTTACCTTGTCTATTTCTGTATATAAATGTATATACTGTAAACATCTGCTTTGTATATTGTGCTAAGCTGTGAATAATAAGCTTCATTCAATTTCCAGAGCCAGCTGAGTCTAGTCTGGGTAATTTCCAAAGTGTGGGGGCGTGAGGAACACCCAAACCATCGCATGCCTAAAGATTTTAAGTGCTGGTTTTGACCATAAAAATCGCTGAGCTAAAAGACCAAGCCACTTATCTCTCACTCCATCTTGTGAAAGTGCTGTCAGCATTACCTACCTTTGTTTACCTCTGACTACTGAATACAATCCTGCAATGTTTGTAAATAACCATGATGTATCATAATACCACACAGAGGAGACAAAAGCAGCAAACCCATCAGAGTTACAGAACTACTTCAAGTCTTTAGCTGGTGTGCAGTTTCTGAGGTGGTAAATCCAAGGCTCTGAGTTGTCTGAAGCCCTCAGCAAGCAATGAGACTAAGTGGTAAAAGGAAGCTGGAGCTTCAGCAGAGATGCTAAGAGTGACCTGACAAATCACTGCCATTGTAGGCAGCATTGCTTGTGAATGCTGACCAGGGCTACTGCATTATATGAGGATGAAAAATAACTTTTTCTCTAAATAAGCAAACTTGAATGGGAAAGATTAGAGACAAGTTGTGTGAAATCAGGACACTTTCATTGTCATGACTTCCTGGACAACACAGAAGACTCAGATGAACAATTTGGTCTTAACAGTAATAATAAAATTAACTTAAGAAATGCTGGTGTTGTGTTTAGGTTGTAGAGGACAGGCATAAACCACATAAATGTATAATTTTAAAACCAGATGATTTCTGGCTCCTACCACATTTTATTCCTGTTTGTCTTTTCACTCAGATTAATTCCTTCTGTGGTTAGAATGACAAAATACTTCCCCATTAATGAGTTAATTAGCTTACTTAAATAATTTTGCTATTTTTTTAATCTTACATTGAATCCCCAGGGAAAAAAAAAAGTGCCTTGAGCTCTGTGGTAAAAGGTTGGACTTGATGATCTGTGAGGTCTCTTCCAAGCCTGATGATACTGTGATACTGTGACAATTACATAATTCTGTTCCTTTTATCTTTCTTTGAAGGGGGAGTTACATTTATGTATTTTGTGTTGGAGGTTTATTTATACAGACTGTCTTACTAGCCCATCATTAATTTGAATGCTAAATCCAAATTAATGCCCTACCATTTCAGAAGGTAATGAAATATAACAGCTTATGATAATCTTTGAAGGATTAATATTCTAGATCTTTTAGTTCTAAGCAAAAGGTAACATAGTGCACATATTTCTATGAATTTCCTGTCAAAGCACTATTATTCAGACATCTGCAGCCTGAGACTCCAAGGCAAAGGTTTCAATTTTGTTTCATTTTGAACAATAGTATGTTAATGCTGTTTTCTTCCACAATACTTACCATAGGATAGCACTAAGTATGATGAACTTCTGAGTACATTAAGGCCTGTAAGGGTTTCATGCACATAACTGGATAATACAGCCAAACAAAAGTCGAGCATGTGCTGAAAACACAGGCCAGACCCTGAAGAGGTATAACTCAGCACAATTTCTTTACTGGTTTGTTTTATGTCTGCTGACAATATAATGTAATTTTATCAATGTAACAGAATTTAAATGAATGTTAATTAACAAGGACCTGTCTTAATGATTTAGGGTCAATAAAATGGATATCTCAAATACATGGAAATGAGAGAAGTGGACTGGATGATTCAGCTCACTCATTTTTTCTCCTCTCCCTCCAATAAATGATCTGATTTTGTCTGATTTTCATCTTTTTCAGAATATATTTATGTATCTGCTGCTCATATGTCTTAGACTTCTCTGAAAAACCAAAGCAGCTCCCTAGTTAGATGTTATCTTCAGCACTATTAATGAGTAGAGCCCATAAAATGCCTCTATTGCAATTCAAGACAGAAATTTCAATTAGCAAGTTAAGGACTGCATTGCATCAAAATATTAGAACATATTCTTAAATTTAATGCTGTTTCACTGAAGGTGTAGATTTTATAATAAAACATGACTCAGCATAAAGCAAACTTTTTATAGAGATGCTACATATGGAGAAAGGCATCTATTCTCTTGTTTATTATTAATTCTCAGTTTTGCTTATACCATAGGATGACAAAGTGTACTTGAATAATCAGCTCTGAAAAAGTGAAATCTGGCAAAAGAAGAAGGAAAATGCCTGCATTTTTATTGTAAAAAAAATGACATTTTCTTTCTACTCATAAGCTTATGTAAAAAAATCAATACCTTCTATAATTACACAGTTCTCTAATATCTTAAAGGCAGAATTTTGACAGCTATTTGATGAATTTGACAGACTATTACATTTATTTTTACTAGAGAATAAGCACCCATGGTACTTGGGAAAATAAATCACAGATATCCTCATTTATTGAAATTAGCAATTTCTGAACAACTTCTCAAGGCTTTTTCCTCATCAATTTATATGTTATATATTGCATTAAAACGATGCTTAAAAGAAATTAAGCAATTCCATTAAAACTTCCCATAAATCTAATCTGAAGTGTTAGACTACTAATGTTATTTGAATGCATATGCAGATTATACATGGCTTGACTACTGAAATCATATCAGTTTCAATAGATTCTGCTTATAAAAACATTAAAAAACATTGTTGACAATTTCACCTCTGAAATCAGAGCTAGATCAGAATACATTTCAGCTACAGAGGTGCACATAATTACATGCTTATCTAGAGATGCACATATTGGAAGAAGAGTTCAAGTTTGTTCAGTTTAGGAGGCTGATGGCTTAGATTTAAAAAAATACAGTAGTAGAAGCATGTGGATAGGGTACCAGAAGCCAGCATGCTACTGCTTCTCTTCATAATAACGAAAATCTGGGCAGATAAGAGAGCAGATAAAGATGTGTCCTTCTAGTTTCTAAGGACCTAGTGTTTAATTTGATAGAATATTTCTGCTAGTGTTTGTTCCTCAAAGTTTGTTGCTTCTGAGCCACAGCTTTGCCAGAAATAGGAAATCTTGTGTGACAATGGCATACCATAGCAGCTCTGTTTAACTAGGGCTACCTTCCACACTTTTAAAACTGACAAACAGTATATCCAAAAGAGATTTCATAGAAGGATCAACTTTTTTTCCACTACTCCTTGCCTGTTTTCTTTCCCATGTGCCAGTTTTTGACAAAGTGAACTAAAAGATTGTTTGTAGTAGCTTTGTCTTTGCTGCCCCATGATGGAGATCAAAATACTGACTGCTTTATGTGCATTGCAACAGGACCTCTCTTTCCCACTCTTCGACATGACATACATTAACAGCACCCTACTGCAGTGTACTGGCATCACGCGTAGTGAATACACCTGCACAAGAAGCCTCTCTTAACTGCTTTTTAATTCCTTTAGTAACTACATCTGGGTATCCTTCAGTCACTTGTTTCTATTTTAATCCCTTTAGTAACTACATCTAGGTCTCTTTCAATCACTTGTTTCTATTGTGTCTGGTTGCCTATGTACCAGAGATCTCTTAGGCCTTTGATGCTAAAAACATAGGGACATCTATGCAGTAGATATCCTAGCCTGCTTTAAAGGATAGCTCATTACACACAGATACAGATGAGCTCACCCAAGTAGCTCTATTCCTAGTTGCAGCACATGTTTTACAGTTTACCAAACAAAGCAGCCACAGTGTTTGCCACAACACAAATATGGAAAGACAACACATAATGCTGGTGTTTCTTCAAAGACTCATTCAAATGTGGTTTAAGACTCCACTTCCCCAAGCCGCACTTGTATGGCTTTTCTGAAGATGGAATATTTCACTTGTTTGCTGGGTTTTGTTGCTAACTGATTATGGCAAAAGTGTTAACAAAGCTGAAGTACACAGTTACTGTTTGCCTCCTCTTAACAGTCTTTATATTTAAACTACAATTAATTTCTCAAACTGTAAAAGCGAGAGGAAAAAAAATGTGGCACTCAAACATCAGTTTCCTTGTAGATACAAATGAAAGAAAAGCAGCAAATGCAGTAACTTATTAACTCAGAGGCTCCAAAACAAGAGATGTTCTCTGTTCCTTTTTTTTTAACATAGGCTCCTCACTGCACCAGCAGTCAGGTAGTAGAATATTGTTCCCTGGACAAAGCATCAATTTACCCACTCTTCAATCACACACAAGAATTTCTATGCGCATGATCTCAGGTTATGATTAGAAAGCCAAGCTATTTAAATCATGTAGCTGGTTTACATTTCCTTTGTTTCCAATTTCAAAAGATACTTTGTTTAAAGAACTTGATTACATCTAAGTCCATTATTAAAAATGAATCTCAGAAAGAACGCATGCACTTTGGCCAAGATAAAGTTCAGACCTTGAGAAAGCTGTCAACTGGATCGGAGAAGACTTTGCCACAGAAATACACAAATTGTAGAATCTAGAAAGCACTGCTGTGGGTCATCGTTTCCCGAAATGTTACACTGTGAAAGTTGCCAAGATAGACACCATATTGCCAATCTCTTTCCGATGTGAAAAGGGCAAAGTTTACAGTGAGGGTGCAGCTAGATACAGTAATAATTAGGTCTGAGTCTTATTGCTTTGATGAATACAGCATGGAGAATTAAAGACAATCCTTAAAGTGGACTTGCTAGAATTTGTGTTGACATAAGCACAAAATGGTCTTCCGAAGAGATGTGCAACCGTGACCAAAGTTATTAAACCGATGCAGAAGTTGTCCCCATGATGAGAAACTGATTGGAATATCAGGATTAGATTAGTGAGGAATAAGCAAATATACAAAAATTTGATGTGTCTGAAGAACAAGAGATAACAAAGGTACTTCAAGGTGAAAACAACAGTAACCTTGAAGAGAGTTGATCTGTGTGCAAACCAAGTTTGTATGGCATTGACAGAAAATAATTTTTAAAATGAGCCATGCAAACAGAAGGGATTGATTAACATCTAGAAATACTCAAGTGGATGTGGTAAGATTTAGACATATTCTGGAAAGAAACAGGCCAAAGAATTACAAGATTACAGGCTTGAGTGAAGAGTCATAGTTATATTCTCTGTTCCTTCTAGTTATTCTGTTTTGGAACAGAGAACAGGCCATGGAAACAATCTGATGAATTACAACCCAATAAAGAAATTTACCAATAGAAACTGACAATGTTTGTTAAGACAAGGTCATAATATCAACATCCACTGTTAGATAAATGCAGGTATTTGACCATATGGCCCCTTAAGAATCAACCAAAATCACTAAACTACCTGCCTTCTTTTGTTAATGAAACCGGAAAATGGCAGTTAATTAAAGAAATTATCCTGAAATTAATGTCTTCATTCCATTTAAAACGAAATACTTGACATTTTCCTGTATTAGTTTAAGGAAGAATAAATGAAAGGTATTTCTTTACTCCAAAAATTACTCTATCACCAGGATAAATCTAGTTAACACTCTTGTAATTTATGATAGATGCTGAACTACTCAAACCGCATTTTCTTTACAGAAAAGTTGCTCATTATGAGATTGTAAAGTCCTCAAGGCAGGGGTCTCAAATATGCTAGAAGGAGTAATGTCAGGCAACAGAGATGTTACTAGAGAACTATATTCCCATTACATTTTGGAATGACTTGTGTATACATTTCTTCAGGGTGTTTTTGCACAGACATACCACTGAAACAAAAAACAATTAAATTAATAATAAATTATCTGAAAACAAATAAATAATATGGTGATGAAGTATGCTGTTGATACTGAGGTCCTGAGGGTAGTAAAAATAGAGCTAGTGGAGATAATCTGCATACAGCCTCATAACCCTGAGTGCATGAGCAGGTGAAATTTAGTGTCAACCTTAATGCGAGCACAGAAAAAAACCCAACTCACCCATATCTATAAAACTATCTAGTAGATTTTGATCCAGAAAATAGATGATGCTATTAAAACAATGTTTAAAATTTATTCATTTTTCAACTGAACAACATTCACCAATGATCAGTACTTTCTCGCTTCCCTCACAAAGTAAAGCAAATAAATTATAGGAATTATAGGGAAAGAACTGGAAACTGAGGTGAAAAATGTTATTTTGACTTCTCTTGTGTCTTGAATCCTGTGTGCAGGTCCTGGCCTCCTCATGTCCAAAAGCATAACTTAGTTAAAAATAAGAGAGAAAATAATAGTAACATGAAAACAAAATTACACTCTTGGAAAGTACAAGACCAAAGAAAGACACAAAATGATGACTTGAAGAGAGAAGGTGGCTAAACAGCAATTGATCAGTTTCTACCAAAATAAGATTATTAACTAAGACAGATAAGATTTTTTTTTACCAAGACAGATAGGAATTTTTTACAAAACCCCACCACATTTCATAGAGTGCATAGTTAGGTTGCATGGAGCAAAGACTCCTTCCTATAGTATGCTGCAGACACCAAAAGCCTATGTGGACTTTAATGAAGACTCCACTATTTATTTTTGGAATGCATTTATTTATAGCTGAATTCCAGAATTGAAAAAGTATGCATAATATATTGCAAGATATAGCTCAGTGTTGAGAACACACACACTTGATTGTGGCCCCACTGATATCATTATCATGAGTAGAAGGAAATGTAACAATAGAATCCCTGAGGAAACTTTGTGTTTTCTCTTTTGAAAACATCTACATATGGATTCTGTACCGTCATATTGGTACCAAGTGTACTAAGGCAGGGCAGTGAATCTTTTTTGTTTCAGAGAAGTGTAGGAGTATTTCTAAGAAAGGAGGCGTATGACCATACTAAAACTCCATCAATTTCGTCTGCTTTTTGAGAAAGATTTCCATCTTCTTCGGTACGGCAATTGTTTGTACAGCACACTGTACTTTCTGTCTGCAGTCAGGCTGGGCAATTCCTGCGTGTTTTCAGCTTTCAGGCCCATCTCAGTACTCACCTCCCGGCTGCACCCCAGCTTCCACAGAGTAGTCACTACTCCAAGGCAACTCCAAGAGGCCAAACCGCAAACAATCGCACCCAGACGTTTCAGGAATTCCTCGTTCCAAGAAGCAAACAAGAGCGGTCATCGCCGACGTACCTGGTCTGACTGCTAAACCAATTTAAGCAGTACAGTATTATGTGGCAACGTGGCTGAAAGGGTATTTATTTACAGTAATGAGGCAGAGATGCAGGGCTGTGATTTCAAAAGCAGTTACTCTTCCAGAAACAAACAAACAGGATGAATGAGCGAAGGCTCAAAATCCCATTAGCTGCTCATTTTCTCTGACAGCAGTCTAAACACTTCTTAGTAGTCTGATCCAAAATGATTATTTTGATCCATTCCAAAGGGATTAGCTGTGCAAATAGCCAAACGTGGTCGAGCAACGCGGCCCGATCTCTAACTTGATTAACAAAGACTGGGGGAAGAAAAAGTGTAGAAAACGACTAATCTGTAGTTACATTTTGGTTGTTTAAAAAAAAAGAAGAAGAAAAAAAAAAAAGGACAGTCCTTTAAGGGAGAGTGCTTCGGTATTCTGCGAACTTTCCCGGGGTATCTCGGAACGAAAGGACAAAGTAAAGAAGAAAGTTACAACAGCTCAGCGTTTTTGTTCTCAGTCGCTTGACCAACGTCCTCGCCCGCCGCCGCGGCCCGTAGCCGAGGCCGATACGCGGCCGCCTGGGGCTCAGAGGCGTCTGACCCACTCCCTGCGCACAGCCCCGTGAGGCCAGCTGGCAAGTATGTACTTTCAGATCTGCTCGGTACCCGCGGGAAGGACGGAGGCCGGGCCCGAGCCCGCAGGTCGCCTCAGGGCGGGCAGCGCCCGGGCACGGGGCGGCGAGAGGAGCTGGCGCGCTCGCGCCTTCCCCGCTCCCGTGCAGCCGTTAGCGCGTGGCAGTTAGCGCGCGGCCGCTCCTCAGGCGCGTGCCGGCCCTGGGGCTTCCGCGCGCGCCGTGCGCAGCGGCGTGATGGGGGTAGGCGGCGGCGGCGGCGGCGGGCGGGCCGGCGGCTGGGGCTGTTCCTCGGCGCGCTCCCACCCCCGCCGGGGCTTTGCCCGCGGCCGCTGCTGCCCGGCCGGCGCTGGGAGGCGACAGCGAGTCCCGGCCGCCGGATCCGCTCGAGCAAAGCGAACGAGCGAGACTTTTACCTTTTCTCTCTTTTCCCGTTGTTACCCACCATGCTGCAGACGCCGTTGCCCGCAGAGGAGAAGCGGCGGCTCAACCCAGCGCCCTTCTCCTGAGGAGATGAGGGAGGCGCGGCCGGGCCAGACCTAGTGCGACCCGCGCCTCTCCCCCGTCCTCCCGCGTCCCCGACCACCATGAGGGAAGAGAGAGAGGCGGCCGCCGCGGCCGCCTGCCACCGCGGACCTAGCAAAGCCCCGCAACATTGCCAGCAGCCGGACGGCGGCGGAGCGGCTGCCCTCCCAGCGCTCCCCGGCGGCAGCGGTAGCCCAGAGACCCTGCGGAACGGCTACGTGAAGAGCTGCGCGACCCCTCTGAGGCAGGACCCCCCGAAGAGCTTCCTCTCTTTGCTGCTGTTCCCTACCGCCGCCGGCTCCTTCTCCTCCCGGGCTCTATTCAGCCTGGGCGCCTTGGCCGCCGTTGTCCTCTTGTTTCTGGCCTTTCACGGTTGGGGCAGTGCCGGGGGCCAGCAGGACGGGAGCAGCTGGCGGAGCCCGTGGCCGCTGCACGCCTTGTTGTGCCTGTCCTGCTGCCTCAGTCCCCTCTTCAGCATCGCCTGTGCCTTCTTCTTCTTCACCTGCTACCTGACCGGCGGCAGGCGCGGGGAGCACGGCGGCGACACAACCCGTTGGTGGCTTCTGTTGCTTCCCGTGTGCTGCTACTTGGGGGACTTCCTGGCATTGCAGTGGCTGCTGCCCACAGAGGGGCAAGGCGAAGAACCCCAGCCCCTCGCTGAGCCGCAGGTGGTCCTGAGCAGGTTCCTGACTGTGCTAGGCTCGGTGGCAGCGGTGACCCTTCTGCAGAGCTCGCTGAAGTTGCGCCGGAGCCTCCTCGTCTTGGTCTTCTCTACCCTGGTGTGGCTGGTGTCGCTCACTAGCCTTCACTCGCTCCCCCCAGTCCTCAGACCGCTGCTGGCCGGCTCGGTGGGGGTGGCAGGCTGCCTCCTGGCACTCTATGGTGGAGAACACGGCATCCTCTCGGCTCCGAGCCGAGGAGCGCACCACCAGCATCATCACCACCCACGGCTCCCCAGCGTGGAGGAAAAAGTGCCTGTGATCCGACCCAGGAGGAGATCTAGCTGCGTATCCTTAGGGGAAACTTCGGCCAGCTACTATGGCAGCTGCAAAATGTTTAGGAGACCTTCGTTGCCTTGTATTTCCAGAGAGCAGGTAGGTTTCTCGAAACTGGAGGGAGAAACTTTCTAAGGAGTGAGCGCCACTCGCTTTTCCTAACTGGTTATATGTGTCTGTGCTCAATGTCTTCTGTCAGATTTCTGTTGGAGGGATGGAGGAAAATGTTAGTCCATTAGAGTTTCCCATCTCGATTCTGCAGAATCGATATAAACCTTTATGCCTATATAGCAGTTCAATCGTATTAATGCATTTGTATTTGCTGTAGGACAGAAGGCTTGCTCGCTTTTCATTGGATCTTAAATATTAGAAAGCAATTCTCATTGATTAAAACAAAACCCCGAACCAAACATCTTCGCTACTGTCAACTACCTTGTTATTTTGATTGTTTGGCGAGTTTTTTTTCCAAGCCCATCACCTCCTCTGCTTCTGGCAGCCGTTACGAGAGAAAGGAACTACAGCTTTACAACTGCTCGGCACTTCTGCTCCTTTCCGCTTTCTATCGACAAAATGATCGCCAAGTGCTAAAGGACTGTCAGGTTTTGAGGCATATGATTTCTCAGATGTTGACGTTGTTTGAGTGGCAGCTGCCCTTCTGCCTTGCAGATGAGTATCTCTTGTTTCCCTCCCTCTAACGCTCTCCTCTTGGCTCCACGTAAGTTAACGGTTAGTTTCGGGTTGATGGGATTTAAGAAACTCTTTACTGAAGGGAGAGCTGTTCAGTAGAGTCTGGAGGGATGCCCGAAACGCTCCGTTTTCTTGAATGGAACTCTGTTGGTTTCTACCTCCCGGAAGACTTTTCAGTGAGTCTTTTTTTTGGGTGTAGCGCAAGAGCACCTCCTCCCCCACCCCGCTGAGGGGGGTGTTGGGGGGAGTTTGTTTTTATTTGGGAGCTTGCACGTGAGCTGCAGGAACATCGAGTTGCTGCTGGTGGAACTGGCCCCAGGCTGCTGCAAGGGAGTTAGCAGACCGTTATAGGAAGGAGAGTAAGAGGGGTATATTTAATGAGGTGAACAGCTTCTGGGAAGTGTCTGTCGCTGCAGAATTCCTCATCCACTACTGCCGCGGCTGAAACTCATGCATACTAAATGAAATTTTCTAATTTTGCTTTGACGTGTATTCTGTAATGCACTTCTGTGATTGAGTGTGAAATAAGGCTGAGGAAATAGGACGTGAGTCTGAAACGGTGGAGTAGCTTTCGAGCATTTCTTTCTCTGCATTTCCACGATAAAAATAGAGCTGTAATTCATTTTGCCTAAAACGTTAAAATGCAAGTTTGCTGTAACACGGTTCAGAAGCAACTCATTCAGTAAGTTTCAAGTTATCTGATGCGTGCTAGGAAAGGAACATTAAAATACCTACTAGCAATTGGAGATATATAGGGAATATTGTATAATAGTGTACTTTCTCTGTTCTCTTCTGGATAGTACACGTTGTCTTTTTGTCATGTTTGTCTACAGTACAAATACCTCAGAAAATACGGTTTCATTAACCTTTCTAGAGGATAGAAGATATTTGTTCTTATGCAAGTTCCTAAATGCTTCCTTTGATATTCGGTTCACTTCCTAAAGGCATGTGCATATTTCAAGTTAAGGCATTTATTATTCTTTAAGTAACATCGTAAATGTCAACCACAGCTAAATACGTACGATTTATTGGCAGTGCTTAAATCATACGTGTTCATAATGAAATGTAACTGTTTGGTAGACTTCCAGAATGTGATACCTTTTTTTTTTGTTTCAGTCATTAGAAGAGAACAGAGACAAGAAGAAGATCTGAAGTTCTTTATTTTCGTTGTAGCTTATTATGGTTTACACTAAGTGTTTGTATTTTATTAAGCATAGTTTAATTGTGATTCATAGATATATGTAATTTTTTAAGGACAAAACAGGTTAAATCCTCTGATCTCCTGTCTGACTTGGAGAGAGATCAGACATTGCAGAGCTGATAAAGCATCAATTGTTTGGGCAGGGAGAGGGGGAGACGTAAGCCCATAATGTATGACTTTATTTGAATAAACACTACAAAGTTTTTGTAGTGCTTCCTTGAAACAGAAGGAGTGTGTGCACTTCATGCTTTTCAGAAAGCATTTATGGTGCAGATGTTCCTTAAGAACTGATTGCATGTTTTTTTCAGATCTTTATAAAACATGCCAATGATTCTTTTCCAATATTAATATTTTAGGAGTGAGTTTGATGACCATTTTTAGGAGGATCAGTGGCAATGCGCCACAGGGCCGCCATGACAGGAACACTCTGAAGGAGAGCTAAGCCGCTTTTGCGATTGTTAGATGTGTTTTATATGACTGCTATGGACATTTTGTTTGTAGAGGTTTGTGTGAACCTCTGCAAGCAGGGTGACTAAGTACAAAAAAGGGAGATGCATTAAATCATAGAATGCAAGTTGGAAGGGGTCTTAAAGGTAATCTGGTCCAGTCTTTCTTGGCAAGAGCAGGGTGTAGAGAAGATGGCCTTGCACTCTGTCCAGATGAATCTTAAAAGCATCCAGTGTCAGAGAATCCACCACTTCACTGGGGAGGTGATTCCAGTAGCTGATTGCTCTCATTGTGAAAAATATTCCTCCTGTGTGGATTTCTTTTATTCTTTGAGGAAAATAGGGAATGCTAGTACTGGCCTTAGGTTTTCAGTTACTTGTTGATTTGAAATGGTGCCCTGCCCTCTGTGAAAGTAATTAGATAGGGTTTACTGTATGTTTCATTAATAACACAAGCAAGCATTTCTAAGTGGTCTGTGTACAGGAAGAGTATATGTGTGTGGGAACATATGTGCAGCCAGTAGTGTGTACTAACTGGAATTAGATGGAAGTATTATTGTTTTCTGGGTTAGAAGTGGTAGGAGGCCATGTGATTGTGATCTTGGAAATGCTTTCTAATTCAGGTGACCTTATGACAAATATTTAGGTGATTGCTTTCTGTTCTTGAGCAGGTATGGTAACTGTAATGCTGGGTGGTTGCTAGAATCACATTACCTTTGTTCTTACCTTTTATATGATTATTGGTGCCTGCTTCAGCCACCAAAGTCCACGGATCCATACTTTGTGTGGCTTTTCTGCAGTACATATGGCTATCAGTGTGGTTTGAGATGAGAGTCACAAATAGATAATATCCTTACATCATTATGTGAGTATACTTAAATGGTGTTATCAAAGTATATAAATACATGTAGAAGAAAGCAATGTGACTAAATGTAAGGCAAAGAATTACGCAAATGCAATGTTATTTTTGAAATCTAGTATGTTAACACTTATGCTCACAAATTGGTATGATTTTAGCAATAAACAGTCTTTTTGTACTCTGAAGAGGAATTACTTATTGCCAGTATAACTGCAGTATTGATTGGTATTGCAGAATTTGTCTAGATGATATCTGGATTGCATGCATTAACTGGATGCTAATCTGTTAGCACTGCTACAGTCCCCACTGCTACTGGTGTGAGAAGGTTTATCTTTACTGACTGTTGGCTATCTTGCACTTTTCTTGTAGAATGAAAGCCATATCAGAGCCTACTACTGGTTGCACATATGTTCCCACACACACGCTCTTCCTGCACACAGACCACTTAGAAATGCTGGCTGGAGTTATTAATGAAACATACAGTCAACTCAATGTAATTACTTTCACATGTATTTATCTAGACAGAGGGCAGGGCATCATTTCAAATCAACAAGCTAAAAGCTGAGCTGGGATTATAATGAGTTTCAATGGGATGCAACTGAGTGGGAAATATACAAAGAGAAGGATTATGTTGTAAGAGCAACAATCCTGGAAAACTGTTTCTGCAACCCTTTGTCAGAAGAGTAGAATCATGTTGTTCCCGTCTGGTTCTCTCTGACCTCAACAAAATGTTTTGTGCTAGATGAAATGTGAAATGAGAAAGCGCATGAAATGAGTTCTATAGAGTGGTCAGAGTTTAAGATGGTGTCCTCTGGCAAAGTGGCCACCAGGGCCATACTGTGGTACACAGAGAATGACGATGCTTTTAGGGACACTGCGTGCAGTTAAGAACTCTGTTAGCAAAGTTTACCTTAAGGTGTTTTTTAGATATCCAAGACTTGATGGTAGTTGGTGTTCTGTAGAGAAAAAGGATGCTAAAAGCAGGGAAATGTGTCTGTAAGCCACTGGTGTAGCAAAGGGGATTGTGCCTTCAGGTGTGGTTTCTCAGAATGGAAGTGTCAAAGGAGAAAGGAAGGGGGTAAAAGCCAACTGCTGTGGAAATGCTGAAGAAACGGGTGCAAGGTGAGGGTGAGCAGTGGTAAGACAGAAGTAGAAGAACCTGGCAGAAATGGTACCAAAAACTCTGTGATTGACTGTGTCAAAGGAAACTAACAGGATAAAATGGATACAGTACTAACTTTCTCCTTTGACTAGGAAGACATTTTAAATTTATGAAAGAAAATTGTAAAAGAGGTGAGGAACAAAAGGTTCCCATGACAGTCTGCAGAATGGCAGAGGGCAGCCTCCATACTGCAGTTTATGAAGACTTGGTTCTGCGAGGCTGAGCATCAGAAGAATAAGAATTACAAGGAGACAGGTATATTTTCCTGAGGAAAAGACTCATCTTTATACACGATGTCTGTGTGTGCATGTGTGTGCCTGGAAATATCATCCTAATAGTTGAACTTGACCAGCTGAACTGATTGAATACCTAAAAGATTCACTGATGCCAAATTTCAGCAAGTTTTGTAAAAAAAGTGAATGGGAAGCGAAACGACCTTGTAGAATGTACTCCAACAGGGCAAGTTTGCTGTGTGAGCTGAGCTCTGAGTCCACATGAGTGTGCCTTTCCTGTCCTGAGTTAATACCAGAACTGAGATCAGGAATTCTCTTAAAGCCTGGGCCTTACTTGACAAATCCCTGGTGTTCAGAAACTAGTTGCTGAGAGTGGAAAAGAGTAAGTCTTATATTTCGGTGCAAAATAACAATTGTAGGCAGGGAAACTCGTACAATGTTTTCTTGAAGTTTCATCTGTGTTCCAGAATAAAACTATGTGGAGAGAGAGCCATAGGACTGGTTTAATATGAGAGTGATGGAGAATGAAGGGAAATGTTGAATTTCAATATGAATTTATCAGTGGGTATAAACAATGCTTGGCAAGATGGAATGACACAACAGAATGCATTATAATGAAAAAAAAAAGAAGAAACTTTCCTCCTACTTAACAGCAAGAACAGAAATTTAAGGTAAAAGGGCTTGGCTTAGTCAGTGCAGACTGTACTATGAGTGAATGTTGGTGAAGCATAAAAACCATCAATAACTTAAAGGATCCAGTGGAAGTCAAAGAGTACTAGAGCCTTCCAAACAGACAGGAACCATGGACGCTAATAAATTAGAGTTCACAGGGTAACAAGTAAACTGACAGATGATGGTACTGAAGAAAGGGAAATGTGACAGAAACGGATCAGTGAGGTCTGTCCTTAAGGAAGAAGACAAGTGAATGGCTTTACTGGCAGATGTGACAAAGTGAAGTGTCCTAGGAACTAGAGACAGCATAACAATAAATGACTGCTGAAATAAAATTAGAGTTTCCGGAGGAGTTTTATGTTTGAAAATGGATCATACAGCTTTGAGAAATGATGTAATTCATACAAATACAGGCAGCTGGTAACCAGGAGTGAGTTGATGTGTTGGGCCATCCCTGCTTGCTTATAGCTTTTATGAAATTAAATGCTACAATATTTAGAGGGTCTCTTTTGACCTTCATGTTAGATTTGTTTTTTAATTAGATGAAAGCCTTGCAACAGGATAGGAACTAAAGACTGAAAAAGACATTCTTACACTAGGCTCACTTTCTGCATCTTCAACATGATTTTTCCAATGTGACCTAAAATTGAAGGCCTATATTTTCCTTTAGGGTCTTTTTATTTTTCTTAGACTTGACTTAATATTACATATGAATTCATACTCTATTTTCTGCTTTATTTTTGTGTGTGTTTTCTTAATTTTTATGTTAAATGTGTTCTTTTAACTAAGCATTGTTGTGTGATGTGTGTTTGCCACTTCATAATATATATATAAAATATAAATTTGCTCCTTCCATCTGGTAAATTCTCTCAAAGGAATTCTAAATTTCTGCCTACTCTAAGTTGCTGATATAGGTAAAGAAGCGCAGGGGTATTTAAGAAGAGGTATCAAAGAGTTTTTATAGTACTTTTGGATCCCCAGAACAGTTTCTGTCCTTTCACACAAGTTGCTGGTGCACCTGCTGTTTCTTAGCATTTGATGACTGATAAACACTAATCCTGAGATACCTCATTATCTTCTGTGTCAGAGATATATAGTGGCCAAGAAGCTCCACAGTGTGCATGCTCCACAGGAGCAGATGGCCTCTTACCTAAGTTTGTAACTTTGCAAGGCAACTGACTTTTTGTGAGCTTTCTCTGATCGCTGTATTTATAGGACGTCATTAGCACTTACTAACATTGTGTCATGCGTATAGTTCAATGATGCTAGCTTTCAAACAGATAGGATTTTGAGAGAAGTCTTAAGTGATTGTTGTCTTGATTGACGTCCTCACTGGCCTTTGTTTCATTTGGCTTGTCACCGAGACACTGTAATATGTTAATGCAGTCACAGGCTTTTCAATACCCGCTCTTGCAGTTCCACAGTATCCTACACATTCTTGCTCCCTTTAGAATTATCCTCACGGCATAGTAGGAAATTTAAATTAATCTGTATTTTCACAAGTAACAACAGTTACCTTATGTTTGGCTAGTAGAGGAGGGAAATTCGTGTTGAAAACTGAAGGTGTGATTAGCAGACTGAAAAAGTTTAGATCCTGCTGTGCTTGTGAAATGCCATCTGCTTTGGCACTGTTCTGAAGGAATTGGCTCAAACTGGAAGAAGTAAAGGCCACTACCAGAGTTTTCCTCCTGACTAGCTAGATCTGCTAGAAGTAGGCTTTATTTTGCCGAGGGAAAGATGCATGTTCCTCTGGGTTAGACTGTTTCTGTTTAGACTGTCCATTTCAGTGCACTGAAACACAGATGCCCCTATTGTGTATTGCTGCTTATAGTCTGGGGTAGATAAACACAAATATTTATGATGACAGGAGCATGATTCTTCCTAAGTTGTTAACATAGGTCCAAGTAGTATATTTTGTATCTTAACTAGCAAACAAACAAGCTTGTGTGTTCCCCCAGTATGTGGCCTGTCTCTGATCTTTTTTCAACTAACGGCACTTTTGAGGCAGCAGAGTATCCACTTGGGGATCGCTGAAGCATGCTTGCAAAGCAGGTTTCAAATAAACATGTAGGGAGAGAATCTGAATTGATTATGTGCACAGATGTTAACCTAGGTATCTTCTAGTCTTTATTTTACATATGCTGAAGAGCTGAGGAATGTTACTTCAGATATTTCCAATGATGAAAGAAATGTAATATATCTATCTCAGGTTAAAATGAGTGATTGCCATGATATGAACAACAGCTTTGCTCTTTTCTGGCAAAGCACAGTTGAAAGTATTTTGATTACAAGTATCTGTTAACTTATTTTTACATAGTTACAGAAAAACATTAATTATAATCCATATCAGAGTTGCTTGCTACTACTGTGCTCACCATAGTGGAATGTTTCCATACTGTGGTAATGTTTAAAATCTAATTTTTCCTTCCATTTGAAGTTTCTGGTTGAACAAGCTTCATTAGGAAGTTTGGAACAGCTTTTGTGTTAATAACAGGTTTTTTTTTTTGTCATTGCTTTAATGAATTTACTTTTCCTAAGTGACATTCTGTTCATTACATGCCAAAGAATTTTTAAAGAAACTTGAAAACAGTAGGTTGGCAGGTGATATTCTGTGCTGTCAAAGTGAAAATCAGAAATTAACAGAGGCAGTTGCTGGTTTTTGCTTTTAAGAGTGGCCTGTGTTTTCAAACCTCTTGAGACAATGACTGTCATGTTGGAGACGTCTGCAGAATATTCTGAAGAAGAAAATAAAACTTCAGTCTGTGTGTGAAGGATAACAACTTCTTATGAGGAGTGAAAAATCAAAACTAGTTAAATTTCCTAAGCTGAAAGCAGTCTGAGTAAACCTGTGCTTACACATGAAATTGGTGTAACTTGCTTTTAGGATTATTAAGAATAAAATTTCAGGGCAAATTAATTTAGAAACTGATGTTATGTTTGTAACTGAAATGGATATCTTATTCAGGAGAGTATCAGCTTTAGAAAAGATCCAAAATGTGTTTCATGTAATGAAGAAATGCAATTTCAGAGTTAACTGCAAAAGTCTATGTTGTTTTAGTAATGGGCCTATAAAGGTAATGAGTTAGTCTTACATAATTTTTCTTGTCCATGACTAGTTGCTGTTAAAATCTTACTGCTAAATATGTGTAACTCTTCTGTACTTGCCTTAACACTTACTCTAGTAGGCATCTCCCTGGAGTCAGCAGAGCACTTAAGTTTTCAAGTGGAAAAGAACATGTGTTTTGCAGTGTTTAAGGGTTGTGAATACAGTCCTTACTTGTTTAAAAATTCACAGGGTTTAGTGTAATTTATAACTTCTACTCTTTAGTGGCAATTGTTAACAGTCTTAAAGCTATGGTTCCTTCACCTGTCTGGTAATGGACAGCAATGGTGTGCTTTTAAAAGGCACATCTTTTAAAAAAAATGACTTGGCCTTGACAGTACAAGAAAAATAATTTTCCAGGAGATTAACATCCAATAGTCAATTAATTACTTGTTTGTTTTGCCTCTTTAGAAATGTCATTTTTTCTTTCCTTGTCCTTAGCTGTTCTTAATTTTAAAATTATGTTAATACCTCTTCCTTACCTGTGTGTTCTCCCTCTTAGCTTACAAGATCAGTGATGTCATTTGGTTTACAATTGCAAGTATCTTTCAGCAGACATACAAATATTCTAACTGGAAGCACTTCCCTTTTTTTAGAAACGTAGTAATCGTGTTACTGTCTTGAAAATATATTAAAAAAAATAGAGTAGAACATTTGGTACCATGTGATTTATAGAGCAGAGTAATTAAATAGTTCTTTGTATTTACAGCATAATCTAGAGTCTTACTTCAGTACCACGTAAATGTCCATCAGGGAAAAATGATAGATAAGTAGACTCCATTTAAAAGGCTTGTACATCTAGTTTTGTACATACTCATACAGACCATATCTTCTACCTTGGTACTTTGCTGTATCATATAAGTCCTTAGTTCTTTTCATTTTGTTTTTTGATATTTTTTTTTCAGTTCTGCAAGTTAGATGCAAGGTTCTTACTCACCTGCTTCATCCCCCCCATGTGTGACTGCAAATGTAAGATCTGAGCTCTAATATGTAGGCTTTGTAGTTAAGAGCTTAGTCTTTGCTACCCCAAGAGAGATTATGTGTCATTGGTAGTTTCAAAGTTGAAAACAATTCTCTGTTTGTTTATTTCCTGGACAGAGGGGACAAAGGTTTTCTAGGTCGGTGTTTGTTTGTTTTGGGTTTTTTTGGTGAAGACTAAGCTTTTAGCTACCTTGTTTGTTTCGCCAGACTCTTCGGTATTGTGAGAACAGGGAGAAACAGGAGTATTGGCTCAAGTGCTGTAGTTCTGTCAAGAGTAGCTGGCTGACTAATGATAACAGGGAGTGAACTGTGCCTCAAAAAATAAATACCAAACATCTTACTCCCTTCATTTCTTCATTTAAATTGGAGAGAAAGAACGAGAGGATCTGTATTTGTCAATGCATCTTCCTGCAGTGTTTGAAAGCTACAAGAAAGCTTTCCTTGATCTTTATAATACTGATGCTTTTAAATGAATTTGAGGCATTTCATTCTGATTACAGCTTGAGTTGTAGCAGGTTGAATAGAGGCAGAGGAGTATTTTCTATCTTGATGCCTTGAGCTTTATTTGCTTCCAAAGGGCAAGCAAATTTATCTGCAGAAGTTATTTTTTTAAGGAAATTTGGTGCTTTATTTCCAATTTCTGAGTAATACTTTGGCTCAGCATGTCTGTTAGATTCCCAGCTGTGTCCCAGGTCTGTCACTTTTTGAGATGTTTTGCAGTGGTACCCCTGCAGATTTTAGGGAGAGGGGTAAGCCAAGAAAAGCAAGAGCCAAAAGAGAACACTGAGTTCCCTGCATCTATCTTGTCAAGAGTGTCACTTAAGCAGTGGTCTAGCTTGGTGGACAGAGAGCTGTGTTTTTTCTTCATGTGTGTCAATCAGAGTAGAGCAGGAAACAGAGCTGGAGAGGAACTGTACTGTGATGGTGGGTTCTGTATTTGGTGGATTGTTATAAGGTGGATAACAGTTCTGAATATTGCAAAAGTACCAAGTGGTTAGTATTGTGATAGAATTTGAAGCCTTGTATAGTCTAGCCTCCTGTGCTTTTGTTATAGATTACTTACATAACTGAAATGTTCAAGTGCCTATGTTCCTGTTTAGATACAAGTAGGTTTTAGTGCCCTCTGACTGAACTTTTATATGGATACTCTTCCCCTTGGTTCCAGTGAAGATATTTAATTATCCAAGATGTCCTCAGCAGCCACATTGTTTTAATTTTGGAGAACCTCTCTGAACCTTGAATTCCATAAGCTAAAGGCAGTATGTGGCTTGGGGTTTTATCTCAGGAGTCCCCGATCCATTGTCGAATAGTTGGGCTGGGAATCTTCTGTATCTAAGCGTGACCCTGCAGCAATAGTCTGATGTCTGTGCTGGTTTGTTTCCCTGCCCTGCAGGGATGTTTGGGTTCCTCAACATGCCTTGTGTCCTCATAGATTTTCTGTCTACCATTGCCTCTTCATTCCTGGAATTTCCATTATCACATACCAGACTACTTCCTTTATTTTTTGTGCTTTGCTGGCTTTCAATTCAGTTGTCTGCAAATTGTCTTTTGGTGAAAAAAAAAAATCTTTAAAAAAAATTATTATTCTTCTGCCTACCTACCTTCTTGCTTTGTGCTTACTGGACCATAGAAACAAAGAGGAATGCAAGTAGGTGTATGGGAGGAAGTTGAGAAGTGATGCAGGGGAAAACTGTATTAATAGAGCAGAAAATCCTGTTGATGGAAACATCTGCATTTAGGGAAAAACATCACAGAGATGCTAAGTAGTAGTTAACTGCTGATGAAATCAGAGCATTGATCCTGTCGTGTAAACTTGATAGCTCTTTGTCGTTTATTGTTTTCTACGGAAGTGTAGTTGCCAGTGCAGACATGGATTCTCTTCTTCAGTTTTACTTCAGACCACTCATTTGTCTGCATCCCTGTGCTTCTTGGCCTAAAACGTCAGGATTTATTCTTGGAATATTGATAATTTATTTATTAGATGTGAACAAGAAGGATTCCCCAGAAACCGGAGAATTCATGATGTATTTGAAAGAGTGAGATCTGCAGTTACTGTAAAATCAAGACTGTTTTAGGTCTTCTTTCAGAGCAATTCTGACTTGATATGATCCTGGCTTCCTGAGTGAGTAAGCTTTTGCGAAAGAAATTGTGAAAAGCCCCTAGCATTGCCTGCTCCCTGCACCTTCACGTTTTCGATACCCTATTCTCTTCAGTGGTCAGGAAGCTGCTGTGACAGGTTGTTCAGGCTGGCTGTCTTTTGTCTATTTCAGAATGCTTTAGGGGATTTCCCGTTTAAAACTGCACTGGGTAGGTCATTCAGTGGAGGTGGGAGACTATTCAGCAGTAAATTTCACATACATTTTGCCTTGTTGCTGAATCATTACCCAGAAGTTTAAACCAAGAAAACATTACTTCTATCTTGCCTTGTTTTCTTTGTACCCTGCAACTATTCCATGGTACAGAAAACCAGTTATATTTTACACCAGATAAGCACAGATGTAGGTGCAGAAAAGCTCTGTGCTGGAAAGAGTTTGTTTCATGTTTATTCACGTCCTGAAATGACCAAAATCAAATTCACATTCAAAAATAAACTGTTTTTTGTTTGTTTGTTTGGGTGCAATATATTGTCAAAAGCCAGCATTTGCCCCTTTCTTTTTAAATCAATACATGTGATTCTTATTATTTTCTCTGGAATCTGTAGTTTCTCTGCAGGATAGCTCATGGATGAGATCCCTGCTCTCTGCATGTTTTCAGATTAAAGTGTGAGTTTTGTTTTACTTGGTGCATAGAATAACTGGTTTGTGATACCTTTTTTATAACATGCTCCCTGCTTATGAATACACATCTATTTGAAGGGAATGAGAAATAGTTTGATAGGTCTTCTTGCTGTTTCTTTCTAATTTACTTTGGATCTAAAATCAGGAGAATTGTCGAGCTATACACTTAAAATCAGAGATATGGATAATTCAGTGTTTTATGTAAAAGCTGCAGGTGACTTTTAAAACTTTGCCATAAGCTTTCAGTAATGCAACTGCAAATGAAGAGATATACTTTTTCAATTCTAAACGATATTTTGTCTTAAATTTTCCTTCTCGATTAATAAGAAAATGCACTTGGGACAGCTACTGCAAAGATGTGAGAGAATTAAAAATCCACGTGCAAAATGTGGCTGTGAAAGTTTACTTAGGATATGTTGACTGTAAAGATGTTAGTCAAGGGTTAAGCTCAGTATGTTTCGCTGGCTGCCGAGTGAAACAGGATGCAGTGACTACATTGTCAGACTGCTGGTGTGAGTGCAAACAGATGAGGAAATGCTGGATCAGGCACTTCAGCAACTTGGGCTGTTACCGAGGAAACTGCTTGCGTCATACTCGCCAGCAATTAGCTTACAGTTCTTTTATTTTTGATAGTGTTGCAAGCTGAGCTCGCCTGTTACAAAGGAAAAGACTGGCTTCATCTCAGAAGGTTGGGTTGTGACTGCGGCTATGGTGCTTATAAGGATTTGCAAAGTGCTGCTTTGGATAAATCGAAAAAATATTTAAACTCTCAGCCCAGTTCTCCAAAGGACCTTGCAGTTAGGCTTGAGTCTGAAAGATGTGCACTCAAATGTTTGTCATCTCCATGAAAATGGTTTTCTCTAGCCTTGAAAATTAAGTCCTAGGCAATATTCAGAACACTCATGAGACCTGCAACCTTTTCTCGCAATTGTACTGAAGGATTCTTCTGTATTGCATTCTAAAACATTGTTACCTGAGCAAGAGATTCCTATTCTGAATACTTTTTTTTTCCTTGCATTGATTCAAATTCAGTCACTTCCAGTGGTTACCTAGCCACTAATATAAACCAGTTAGCGTTGAAAGCAGTGTGTGTTTTATCTCAGAAAACCATCGTGCCTTCTGCCTGTCACTTAAAAAACTAAACAAATTCCCAGCAACTGATTTAATATTGATGTATGCTGTTAGTATGGGTATTGCCTTATGGCTAGGAAAAAATCATGCAGTGCCCAACAGGTTAAATCAAGAGTGTTTGTGGGTTTCTTTTTTTTTTCCTAACCCCCCCCCCCCCCCCTTTCTTTTTTTTGTTGCATAGGCAAACACATGAGTAAGCTTAGTTTGTAACAAACTGGTATTATGTAGCTGAAGGCTGAACTGGTTAAAATGTCAAGGTTGTGACATGCTTGTGTTCCTGTGTTTGTGTGAAGCTTAAGAATGTGAACATGTTTTAAATATTTTAATGCAAGGACTTTGGACTTTTAAACTACTTTGGAAGAATTCTTCCATGTAAAATCTTTACATTTTCTACCTCCTTGTAAAGAATAACTTTGCCAGATCATTAGTTAGAACTGTGTTAGCCTCTGAAGTCTATATGCAAAGCTCTTGGGAGAAACCCTCTCCTTGCCCCCAACAGGCCACACAAATAACCTCATTCAACAAAGAAAACCCAAACAACTCCAGACCCCACTGCACCCCTTCCAACACGAGATTTTGAAAAACTGAGTGCCTCTGTTCCTGTGCATTTATGAACTTGTCTGTAAAAATCTGGGAACCTGTATTTAGCTCCATAACCCCACAGTTAGCTGGTCATGGGGGCTGCATCTGAAGTGACAATTGCTGTCTACCTGGCCTGGTGTTGTCATATGGGATTATCTTCAGTTTTGTTTTATTTCACAATTCAGTGATTTTATATGTGGGTGGAGGTGGTTAAAAGCACTGGGATGCCATTTTAAAGGAAGAGCAGCTTTTGCTGCTAGTTCGAAACTGTTTGACTGACTTGTCTCACCTCACTAATGCGTTTCTGCATGTGGCCACTCCTTGTGTGCTTTATTTGGAATGCTTTCACATTAGCTCAGTTGTAAGTCACGAAGTCTTACTGTTGAAGTCTATGAGTATTGGGATGTAGGTGTTAACAAAGCAAGATCTGGAAGTCTCAGTGTTGGATCTTGTCCTTAATCTACTTTATCCTTTCAGTTGTGGACAGTAACATGAAGATTTATGTGTCTTCAGGTCACCAATGTTTTCCATAAGCTATGTCCAGTCACTTTGCCATTAATTTAGGGCAATGCATCAGACGTATGGAACATTTTGTTTTGTCCTTATTTAGTGTTTTATCCCTGTAAGCCATGTCAGTCTTCAGTAAAGGAGGTTGTAATTACACGATCACATAGTTATTTTTCTGTGTAACTTTTAATATTGTTTAATTACCAGAATTTAATCTTCATTCTGGCACTTGTTAGCTGTTTCCTCAATGCTTTTGTTCACTGACAACATTCAGTTGTTTTATGAATGTCTGTTCTCAGCCAGATTGGTATACATGTGTGTTTCAAAAGAGAAGTCTGCAGTAACAGATGGATCTGCAGCATGAGAAGACGCTGCTCGGCTAGTGAATCTTCTAAGCATTGCAGTAAGGGGGCTGCATTTTCTTTGGCAAAGTCTGTGAGGTTTTGTATGATTCCTGGCAAAATATTTGTCTAGTCTCCTGACTTCGTAAGTCAACTTGTCTGTGTTCTAGAGCTTTTAGAACAAGTCAGGCTGGTGCTATGAAATGGAAAGCGAATTGAGGTTTCTTTTAACTTCTGGTTGCGATTTTTACTAAGGAAACCAAATTGTTTAAAATTTTCTTCAACTCCTATACTGTGAAGATGCTTTGTAGAAAAATTCTACAGAAAACCTAAAGAGAGTGACTGACAGCCCATTGTTTCTTTCTTTATATATATATATATATGTATATATATATATATATATGTATATAGCTAAAATGGCCAGCAGTCAAATTGCCTTGCATGGATGACTTTGTGCATCAGGAATATTTTCATGTTGTCTGAGCAACACAAAGGATTTTTTCTTTGCTTTGTCTTCTCCTGTAGTTCTGTTCGTAAATAATCATTAGAATCACAGAAGGTGGGCAGATTTTAAAAAACAAATATCATTCCATTGTCTAATTTGAACAACTTTTGTCCAGATTGTTTTATTTTCAAACCACGTTTGCTCGTAATGTTCTTTTTTCTTTGTTTCCATGTAATCATTAAGGCAAATAGAGGAAACGATGTAGACTTACCCATTCTCCTGATACTAAAATTTCCCTTTTTCCTCTGAATAGGAAGTTTCTCTGCAGCTCCACCCTAGGACATCACAACTTCAGCCTGCAGTAAACCTGTCATTGGGCTATGTTTGTTTTGGATTTTCAGAGGATAAAAGCTAAGAGGAATCAGAGAGGCATGCCCTAGTCATATCTAAATTTTCCTGGCATGTCACAAGTTAGTTTTCTGTTAATATTTTGTAATTTTTCACCATTTATTTGTTACTGATTTCCACAAATAATTTGTTTTCAGTTTCTTCAGTGTCAGACTTTCTCTCTGTGTTCAGTATGTACATAAAATCTGAGTCCTAGATCAATAGAATGTGACATTTCCCTAAAACCTTGTGGAATGGAGAGCTCATTTCACTTTTCCTTTGCCTTAGGTTACAGTTTCAGGTAATTTTTCTTACAGTATCCCGCTGCCCTTTTCTTCTGGGGTGGTAATTTTATAAGCATTTCCTCTAAATAGCTACAGTGCACAAAGAAAAATGGTTTTGCTAAGATGCACACTTGAATGGCTTTCCAAGTTATGACAGACTGAGATCAGTAACTTTCCAATATTTTCCTCCTCTCTTTTTAGTATTTTTATTTTCTTTCTAAATTTGGACTGGTAAACTCTCATATTTGTCTCTGATATGTCCCTTTCCCCACCCACCAAGCTTTCCTCATCCTACTTTCACATTTTGGTGTTTTGGGGATGGTTGATTTTTTGTTTTTCTGATAGTACCAGCAGCAGAGCTCACTAAAATGTGTGGAGCAACAACAGCTTTTATTGAGTGAGAGATAAAATGGCAGTGCAAGTCTTGATTAAAATGTAGAGTTCTGAGGTCAGAGCATGATAATTTTCTGATGCTCAGAACTGTGTCCAATTTAGATAAATCTGTATGTAGTCACAAAAAAGGATTTTTTTTGACCTTAGGACAGAGCCTTTCTAATCTGAACACCTCTACTCAAATGTTCCAATTCCCCGAACACTTTGTGGTGCTTCCACTAAAAGGAGTGGTCCTTCCCAGCACTGTCTGCTCATTCCTGCCATGGCAGCATCCCCCTTTGTGCTGACACAAGCATTCATGAGACTACACAGTGGACTAAATTGGGGAACTAATCCATGTTAAAAGTAATCATTTCTTTTTGTAGTTCCTTGCCACGTGTCTGTATGAATGCTTTTGCTGCATAAGGGAGGGAGTGACATGGGGATGGGAATGAGCAGCTGAGGGAGAGTGGGACTGCTCCTTTATTGTGGCAATGCCAAGTTGTGCTGATTTAAGAAAATTAATGGCACTGCAGTGTAAAGAGTGGACGTGTTAGAAATTCTCAATAAATCAGTAAAAACGAGCAGGCATACCCTCACACCCCAAACCTCTGTCTCTGTCTTTAATGAACTCTATATTCTACTTGAGGTAAAAAGAACAGAGTGCTTCAACACTGGATAGCTGAAACATGGCAAACAGGTACTTAAAATGTCAGTTGTTAAAGCAGCTGCAGTCAGGTGTGGTACTACATTTGCAAGACATCATAAACAAAGTTCTCACAAAGACCTCGAATACAAAGCTACAATTTAAACACCTAAGTTAGACCTGTACAGTAGATGAGGCAGAGGGTTCTTTTGCAAAACAACTTGAGATGGTGTGATAATAGAACCACACCGTGTTCATAGGTGAGAACAGAACAAACTGGCAAAGGACACATAAATGAGATTCTTCCTAATAGCTGAGCATTTGGCACTCATTTAAAACAGTGCTTTAATATGCCTGCGTTCGTGTGGAAATTCATTGTTTTCAGGATGAAGTAAACCGAAAATGTTACAAAATCCTAACACCACTTTTGTGAGTCACCTTTGGAAACTACTGAACTCTGATCGATCCATCAAGCTTAAGTCTACAGGACTAAATATGTAATATGATAGTGGAGAAGAGCTATTGCCTTAAAATGGAGAAGGAGAACTCTTACGTTGAGTTGGGAAGCATGTCTGTCCTTCCTTGGTGCTTCTAGGTGTTTCGATGATTTTTCTGTCCAATTAAGTAAATCATCAGGGTAAGGAAGGTTCAGTCCAGCATGCTAACACTCCTTGGCTATTAATTTTCATGTTGCCAGAAGTCCACATGCAGGACAACAAGAAAAAGGGAAATGTGATCGAAATTACAGTTTCTTAGTAATATTTTAGACCCAGACTCATCTTCATGGGATAAACAAGTCCCATGACTTTTGTTTCTGCCAGCTTCAGAGTTCTACCAGGCTTACTGTTTTCTGTAACACAAAACTGTGCAATCTGATCAGGTATTACTTATTCCTTTCATAGTGACTCCTGGTCTATGGTATGTGCACCTTATGGAGGAATTTGCTTATGTGTTCTGTCATTCACTACAGTGATACTTTCTTTTTTTGCAGAAGGGGTTGGTAGTGGAGAATTGGAAGCAGACACACCACATACCTCATTGCAGCTTCTGAATGAGTTTCTCTGTTAAGGAGCACATGCAAAGGGCTTTGGGTATCTTTTTGTGTTCTGAACTTTGTGTTTTCTTTTACCATATGATGGAGGTTTGTGATCAAAGAGAAAATCTTGAGAAAACACTTGCAGTCCTGCTGCTTCGAGTTCGTAGCTCACCTCTTCATGAAATATGAAATTCTAGAGCTTGCACTGTGCAACTAATAATGCTTTCTTAAGCATTAAGAAAGGCAGTTTCTTATCACCTAATTTTTTAAAAATGAAATTGTATTCAGGAAGATAAACCAGAAATTTGTCCATGAAAATGTTCACAACTCTTAAACCAATTCATTAACAAAAATGTTGCTTGACAGAGATTAAACTCAAACGTAGGAGGAGTGAGAAGAATGATAAACTGGAGAGAAAACTTTAATTGCATGAAGAAGCAAGACTACAAAAACAGTTTGTAAGCAAAGCCTCATGTCGGGTTGGATTTGCTTGACCAGATATTCCTAGCCAGGAGTTAGAACACTTTTTTTCCCCTCTCTTTGATTATGGCAAAATAAGGATTTAGCAATTCTCTGGGCTTTATCTATTTTCTAGTGATTGTACGAAATAATCTGTTCTAGACAATGCTGTGTGAAGTATGAAGGATGTAGAGGGTCTTCTGTCACTGGATTTCCCAGAAAATGGTCTTTAATAAGTATGGCTGAAATATATTGAAGAGCTAGAGCAGTATGAAGACTTGCCAACTGAAAACATGATTAGGAAAATATTGCAAGAAACAGTTGAGGGGAATTGCTCATGGGCTGAGGCAGTTTGGCAAGCACTCCTGAAGATTTGCAAGAGTGGCCCTTAGCAGTCATTTGCTGCAGTGGCTGCAAAGAGGGGTAGTGACTACAGAATCTCAAGGAAAAGAGGTGCATAGACTATTGTATAGGATAGTTTTAAATCGACAATAGCTGATGCTGCTGAAACAACTTACAGCAAGGTGTGAAACCTGCCCAGAGAATAGGGTGAACATGGGTAGATGTTTTGTGCTTTATTCTATTCTGTCTTAAATATTTTTGATTAATTGAACATTTGCAAAAGTAGCCCACAAAGCTTAAATATTTTGCCAGAACTCCTTGTTGTGACTGATGAACTGTCAAAAGCTGAACATTCTGTGAAACTTAGCCAGTGTTTTCTGTCAGTGGTTAATGCTGACAGGGGTATGACCCAGGGCCAGACTACGCAATTCTAATCTGATCTCCCTGGCTTACTTTCTGTGCCACGCTGTGTGGGGGCTTGCAATCAAAAACTTGTTTCATATATGCTAAAGTCTTTGTTCTCAATGCAAATGTGTGTTTGTTGATTTAGGTAATTGTTTAGCTTGGCTACAGTCCTCTGAGTTGAGGAAAATTAAAAATTACCCTTTCATCTACTGATCAGAAACATTCATCAAGTGTTTTTGGAATCTCTTATGTCTGTGATGTTATCAAGATGTACTATATCTTGATCCATAGTAAGATTACAGTTTTTGTTGTTACGTGGAAATGCTAAGAAAGCTTTACTGCATTTGGACAGGCTGGACAGATGGGTGCAGTTCAACACCATGAGTTGTAACAATGCCAAGTGCCAGGTTCTGCACTTTGGCCACAACAACCCCATGCAGTGCTACAGGCTGGGGAGCAGCCAGGCAGAGAGGGACCTGGGGGTACTGGTCAACTGGCAACTGAACATGAGGCAGCAGTGTGCCCAGGTGGCCAAGAAGGCCAATGGCATATTGGCCTGTATCAGGAAGGGTGTGGCCAGCAAGACCAGGGAGGTCATTTTTCCCCTGTACTTGGCACTGGATGGGCCACGCTGAGTACTGTGTACAGTTCTGGGCCACTCAATTTAAGAAGGATGTTGAGGTGCTTGAACATTTCCAGAAAAGGTCACCAAAGCTGGTGACGGGGCTGGAGCACAGCCCTCTGAGGGGTGTCTGAGGGAGCAGGGGTTGTTCAGCTTGGAGAAGAGGAGACTTTTTAAATTTTGTAATAGCAAAATTACTGTCAGTGTCAAAACTATTATATAAAAACCTCAAATTAAATTACAGGATTTGCATTTTAACATTTCAAACACGTTCCTTAGTAGTCTGACTAGTTTCACAACCTGTGTCGACTACACAGTCTGCTTTTATTTAAGCAGTTGTCACTTTTAGTAACCTGTTTATGCACACTCTAAACTGCATTTTTCAGTTTGCAAAGTATTAGTGCATTTTTGGTGTCCTGAGGCAATTAATTCAGACTGTTTCAGTGTGGTAGTGAGAGTTAAAATTGTTTAAACGTAATAGCGTGAGTCAGTCTAATGGTGTTTGAAATAACAAGTTCCCACATCGCTACTTTTTTAAGCATCAATATGATTCTTTTTTCATTGGAAAGTAAGTCAATTGACTTCTTCCATTCTGTGAATAAGTCAACCTTTATCAGTAGGTTTTTTTAAGTCGTTTTTGTGAAGTTCTGAAGTATTTTTTACTGTCAGAGATTTAGACTTGAACTTGCACTGCTTCTTGAAATCATCGCACTTATAAGAAGTTAAAGCATCTTTCAGCTAGGCAAATGTATCCCTGAAGTTTATCTTACAAGACAAAACGTGTTTAAGAAATAATTTCCTGTTTCCTATTTTATCTTCCTGTTGAACACTGATAAAAGCCACTGTCTCATGCTGTCGAGTATTTGGATGTGCTGAGGAAATTTTTGTTCCCTTACCACAGAAGTGTGTTTTCCAGGTCATCTTTCAAGTGGCTATTCTGACCTCTGTCCTGACAAAGCACAGTTGTCTGAATAATAAGCTTCCTGTAAACTTAGTGAAAATCAGTAGCCAGCAAGAGAAGAGAGCCTGCTAGTACTGTTGCTATGAAAAAGATAGACAAAGCCACAAAAGACAGGTGGAATCAGTGCTCTAAATACAGGGAAATGGAATGTTTACAGCTTGCAATTCCAAGCTGCCAGGTGACCTAGTCAGAAGACAAAATTTTCAAGGATTTAATCATCGCACTCCTCACAGAGCTGTATACCCTTTTTCTGAAAAAAGTGTGTTTGCTGTACTGATGCTCCTTTTTGGGATGTTTTTGATCCCTTATTGGGATGTTTTATTCAAGTTTTGGGAAGTTACTCTCATCTATAAATATGACAGTCTATATCCTATCATGGTACAGGACTTAGCTTCCTGTTCTTCAGCCTATACCAGTTATAGAAAGAAGCTGTCTAGTCATGACAGCTCCAGGATAACTCAAGTGCTGTCTCATTCATTGGATGAGTTATATATATTCCGAGCCTTTCTCTGCTGGCATAGTGTGAGGCATGCTTCACTGCCATTGCTGCCATGGGAAAGCAAGTTGTCTCACTGGTATTTTCTGTTGTACCTATTCAGAAGTAGAAGAATAGGTCACAGTCTATTCTTGTGGAGCCCTGAATAGTAAAATGGACAGCAGATAAAAGGATGTAGCAAAGAAGCTGTCTTCTCAGAGAAAAGATGAATTTTCACTGAATTCCTTTTCTGAGAATGAACAAAAAGCCTAAAGCTGATATGGATTCCCACTCCTTTCCCCCAGTGTTTTCTGGTGGTCCAAGTTTTTTCCTCTCTAAGAAAAGTAACTTTATGAGTGAAGTATGCTCCTAATTGTATCTCTAAGTTCATGTTTTGTTTGCAGATAAAATAATTGTATGTTTATTGTTTGCTGTATTGTTTGTGTCTGTTTTGTCTGTTGCAGCAAGGAGGTGGCTGGTCTTCTTCAATGAGCTAATATTTATGAAGGAGAGGGTGGAGGAGGGAAAGAGACACATACTTAAAATGTGGCAGTTTGCAAGACCAGTTATTAGAAAAACAACAAAATCAAAATCTCCCAGTAAGTCATACCTCTTTCTGGGATACAAAGCTGGCATTGTAGGAGCATAATTCTGACTGGAATTTTGCAAGTGTGTGCTTAGAGCATTGGCTGCATTTTTGGACATTTGCTTCTGGGTCTTTGCTTCTTATCACAAGTTGAATTTTAAAGATTATCCAGGTGGCTTCTGAATACCTGTGTGTGGGAGATTGACTAGCAGTGAGCCTCAGGCAACAGAGTTGCCTGCTGTCCACTGATGCACAGCTGAAGTGTGCCCCTCAAAAGATTCTCAGAGTATAGCAGTTTGAAGAGCTAGTTGTTCCCTTTGGCACCTTTATTGTTTCCAGATACAGCAGCAGAAAAAGGATGCTTTGTTTCCCAAGGGTATTAGAAAAGTGGCAACTCGGTTCTTGGCTGTGGTGGTGGGAGGTGTAATGGGAAGTAAATTGAGAATCCTGGAAGTTGATTTACATGGAGATGTGCAGGAATAGAAATGAGAAAGCAAGCTGCAGCAATTTTTGAACTGTTGCACTGTTAATGAGAAAGGCTTTTCTGACCTCAGTAGAGCCAGTTCTTTTCTTCAGATCTTTGCCTGACTTCCAGATAAACTACTTAGACCTGTGGCTGGTGTCAGACTGCTTCAGTTTGGGATAAAATGGCTACTCTTGGTCCCCATTACTTCTGGACATTGTCCAGAGACAATATTCTTTAGAGATGCATTGAAATCACAGAAACAGCTTTGTCCCACTGCTGGTATGAGGCAAAATATAGCAACTGGGAGAGGAATGAAACCACGTGTTATCTGCTTCAGATCAAATTGGTGCTACTTGCTCCTTATTCCTTGTCTTGGCTTTTGAGAATGTGGGGATGTCTTTCGTAAAACCTGTTTGCATGTCAGGTAGTTAATATGTTATTTTTCTAAGAGGATTATCCACGTTCATTGTCTTTTATTGCTACAGTTTCTTTCACTTTACATGTGGGTGGTGGCCTGAAGGGAGAATGTTTCTGGTTTTATCACTTGCATTTGATATGGCATATGTTTTAGTTAACCTTCCCAAACTTAGAGTAATTCCTAGGTTTAAGGAAGAGGCAGATCCTGTTCTCTTTCCATGGCAGTTTTTTGATCAGAGATAAGCATGGCAAGAAACTCTGATAAATGCACACACAGCTTCTCATGTCTGAGTAATTACAGTTCAGGGGTAAAGCACAACTGTTACTCATGAGGTTTCATATTGGAATTATGTTCAATGAACATGAAAATAAGCATTCTGAGTTTTGTGGTATTGATAGATATTATTCTGTTTTTTTCTCTGCAGTGTCCTTTTTTGGCCATTCTAGTTTTAGAATAGAATCATAGAATCAACCAGGTTGGAAGAGACCTCCAAGATCATCCAGGCCAACCTATCCCCCAGCCCTATCCAGTCAACTAGACCATGGCACTGAGGGCCTCATCCAGTCTTTTCTTGAACACCTCCTGGGACAGTGCCTCCACCACCTCCCTGGGCAGCCCATTCCAATGCCAATCACTCTCTCTGCCAACAACTTCCTCCTAACATCCAGCCTGTACTTCCCCCAGCACAACTTGAGACTGTGTCCCTTGTTCTATTGGTGGTTGCCTGGGAGAAGAGGCCAACCCCCACCTGGCTACATCCTCTCTTCAGGTACTTGTAGACAGCAGTGAGGTCTCCTCTGAGCCTCCTCTTCTCCAGGCTGCACACCCCCAGCTCCCTCAGCCTCTCCTCATAGGGTTTGTGTTCCAGGCCTCTCACCAGCTTTGTCACCTTTCTCTGGACACGTTTCCTGCTGTCTCTGTTTCCTCATAGCCAGCAGGAGGTACAAACTCTCTTTGTTAAGATGTCTAACGTTACAGTGCATTCATATTAGCCCAGCTCTGATGAGAAAACTGCATAATTTCTGTGGCCTGGAGCTGAAGAATGCCTGCTAGAGGTGTAGTACAGAAGTTCAGCACTTAATTTGCAATCACTTTTTTTAAACTTGTGCAAACTGTGCACTTTTTTCCCCCTCCTTCAGTAAATTTCCAAAAGTGTAACAAGTGGTTAGAGACTTTATAATATGTTGTTCTAGAATCAGAATTCCGCCAGATTTGGGCTTTCTCTCTAAATTACTCTGGACCAATAAATAAACCTCTGTGTGCATTTTCCACACTCATTCTTTCCAAATTAAAACTCCATAACTGCAAAAGTAAGTTTACTTGGGAAGTTGTCACCAAAAAGCTTTGTAACTCTATAGTTTTGTTTATTTTTTATGACCTTCAGAATAATTTTTGTGTGGAGTTACTTAAAGTAAGGCATTTTAGGTGTCTTGAATGTTAGCCTTTCTAAACATGATGGGATGGCCATTTCTACCGGTGCAAGTTGTTTTGTGAGATCTTTTTGTTTTCCTGCTGTGAGAACAACAGGGCTTTGTCCCTGTAAACAGTTACCCAATGAAGTTGTTACTGGATTTGAGTTTTTGTTTACAGATTAAACAGAAGTAAAAGGAGCTCAAAGCTTGCATTCCAAAACTGATGACTTTTTTTTTTTTTTGCATAAGAGCTGGGGCAATGGGTGTAAAAATGATACCATTTTAAAGATAGGCAAAAAATACTGCTTTGGTTTTTTACTGCAAGACACCGAAGCAGACAAACCTTCTCTGAAAATCCCAAGGAAGTTTTAGAAAAGATCTGTTGTAGGTTTTGTGTAGAAATGTGTGTCTCTTTTGCTGAAGCTCTGGTGAGCCCTGCATACTGTCATTCTTTTTCGATTGTAAACATAGTTTCGGTACTACCACTTTTGCACCAAACGCTGTTCCTAAGCGACTGCTGACGTCAGTTGGTGCAGCACAAGAAGGTTTGTGTGTTTATCTGCTGTGGGCAGACTCTTACAGAAGACGAAAGTATGTAACTAGATTAGGCCAAAGAGATTGCTGCTTTGAATAAGCATACATGCTGTTTGCAGTGTCATACTTTATTTTTTCTGTATTTTAGTTTGATTAGCAGTTGTATCTTCTGTTGCATATGCCACAGTGTCTAGTTTGCAGGAGACGATAAGGAGGGGTAGAGATTCTCTTTGCTATTGCTTAAAGGTGTAGCCTTTTTTCATCTTTCCTATAGCATAGTTAGAATAAGAATTGAAAAGGGATATATGTCGTAGCATAAAATTTTCATATGCCTCATTTCAAGGTTAGAAACAGAACTAATAGAAATGAAAGCAGTCATACAATTTCCAATTCAGGTGAAACATATTTGCTTAGAGATTTTTGGCCAGAGTCTATACATTTGGAAAGGCCAGAATGATACTCTTGGAATACTTCACTGCATGCCTTTGTGTCAGAGTTGAAGTGGAGTTGGCTTAATGACCTTTGTGAATTTTTTCTGTCCTTGATCATACTTGAAGCACGCCCACACTGAACAAAAATTACCTGTATCAAAAACTTTGTATGAAAATTTTCTTTTGCAAGCCAAGGAAATCATAGTGGGGCTGCAGTTACGGTAGGGCAAGGAGTGTAGCTGAAACTTTTGCACTCAGTAGTAAGAGCATATGGTTTAATAAGGCAGGAAATAAAATGGCAAACATAAACTCTTTTCTTCAGGTTGAAGAGGAGAAGATGACTGCACAGCTTCTCTGGGTGCTTGCTTCACTTGTCCCACTGCTTGTGTGTCCTCATAATGAGAATTTTTCCCTTAGGTCTAGTCTGAACTAATTTTTTCGAAGTTGCCTTTCACCTTCCAACTACACACCACTGGGTACAGCCTAAGGTTCTTTTGTCTTGATGGACTCCTACTGGCAAGCTGCTGCTGGTGGGCTGATGGCCAAAGGCCTCCAGACTGGAGGAGTCCCAGTGACAGAATGTCAGTGGCTGGAAGAGACCTCGAAAGATCGTCCAGTCCAACCCCCCTGCCAGAGCAGGATTTCCTATACCAGATCACACAGACATGCATCCAGGCAGGTTTTGAATACCTCTAGAGAGGGGGGACTCCACAGCTCCCCTGGGCAGCCAGTTTCTTCTCACAGGACAGCTTCTCCATTCCTGTAGTTGTGTTGGTGTCATCTGCTGAACTTGCTCCATTTCATCAATGTCGGTTGTGTATTGGGGAGCCCAAAACTGGATATGTACTGTTGTAGGTTTGTTCTCACAAGTGCTGAGCAGAGGGGGGCAGTCATTTCCCTCCGTCTAGTGGCTGTTCTGCCTTGGATACAGACCAGCATACTGCACCAGAGCACACTGCAGACTTGTGTTCAGCCCTTCATTCTTTCAGAAGAACAGTCTGTGTTGTTGCAGGGGACTTTTCCTTCCCAGGTGCAGGGCTTCATATATGTCACTGTTGAATTGCATAGGACCACTGTTATATTCCTTCAGTGTGTCTAGGGCCCACTGGATGGCAGGCCTGCATGTACTGTCTGATTCCCCAAACCTGGTATAATCTGTAGGCATGTCTTGTCAGTTGTAATTGTTCAGAAAAACATAGTGGGTTTAATTCTGGTTAATAAAAGTTAAGTGTCTGCAGGTGCTATTACTCATTTGCCCTTGCTGCTGCTTCTAGTCTTTATTGAATTTTCATTCCCTTTAACCATATTTTCTTATTCTGAAAATCTTTTCCCTAGCTTTCAAGAGCAAATGCAGAGTTAGGAAATGATGTTTAATTCAGTAAACTGTTTTTAAACAAATGGTGTTGTTACATGTGCATCTACATCAATATAAAAGCAAAAATGGCTCAGATTAAGAGCTCCTCTAGTCTAACCTTCTGTCTGAAATCGCTGATCTTTGTCCGAGGGCAAGCTTAATATCTCTTCTTATCAGGTAAGTATCTTTGACTTGAAGATGTCATATAAAACAGATTTTTGGGACTGCAAGACAGGCTAGAACGTTTTCTGACTATCCTATGCATCTGCCTGATACAGCAGTATCTCTAGAAGCAGCAGACTAAGGGAAAAATCAATACAAACAGTCATCCTAAATTGCTGCTTATCATCTTCCCGTCCATTACAAGGGCTAATGTGCAATTAAATGCATTAAAGGTTGGGGAGGGGGAGAAAGTAGCCATAATCAGAGGCTGATGGAAGGATAAAAATATGGTAGCAAGATACACTTCTTTTTCACACACCCCACCGTACCACCTTCCTATACTCTCCCAACTTACACCTGGTTTCAGCTCAGGGGACTTCCTAATGTGTTTCTGATATTTAGTGAAAAGTGCCTGTCCAGTCCCCTTCAGTTTAGGAGCACTTCCTCCATTGCCCAGTTTCCACTTGAATTAATTTAACCTTCTTGCGTCCATGACATTTTTTTTATAAAGCCAGGTTAGTTGCTACTTGTTAGTGAAGAACTGCTTCTTTAATGCAGCATCTCCTAGCTCTTCCTGCTGCCTTCTGCTTATTGTGCTGCTAAAAAGTAGTCTGTTGACTTGAATTTGCTACTGACCGGTTCCTTGGGCAGCATTTGCAACAATCGTGAGCTCAGTCAGTAACAATATATGTGACACCTAGCAGTGACAGGAATTAATTTATTTCAAAGTACTTTTAAATTGACTTTTGAGATATGAAAGTTCATGACTTACTTTCTTAAGAGCGAATGTATTGCAGTGATAAAAAATTCACTATTTCCTGGTAACTGTCTGCCACTAGGGTGTTTTGTTGTGAGATGATGCCACCCAAAGTTCTGCCAAATGATAGCAGATGTTGTTGTGCAGAACACCTGGAGGCAAATGCCCAGCAGTAAAATTCGCTCACTGACACGTGATGCCATGCTCTCACTCTGCTTTCCGTTTGCAGGGGAAAGGTGCTAGCTCTGCCCTGTGTGAGAGCTGTTGAAACTACTGTAACTGTCTGTGTGTGCTCAGAGACACAGCTGCATCCTGGACACATGGTTTAGGTTTTTACAAGTATTCTGCAGGTTCTGCTCTCATTCACAGAGAGCAAACTGCATGTTTGTTTGTCTGTTAAATTAAATGGAATATTCAAAATACAAATCCTGCCAGTAGCACCCACAGCAGAGATCCCAAAATACAGTTTTATAGGCAGAGAAAAGGTCACTCTTCTCTTGTTAGGTCATATGTTAACAGTAGTAATAATACCCTCCCCCCATTTTAAAAAGTAACTCATCGTGTGGGACTTGGGATTTTACAACAATTCTATTGCAAATTGCTCTGGGATGCTGTGCAAAATACATTGAATTTCTGTAATGATTTTTTTCAGTGAAGCTGTTTAATTTATTAAACAGTTACTATAATCTCTCCTTGAATGAAAAAATATAAAACATCAAAATGAAATTTTCAAGAACACCTGTGGGTTAACCATAATTATCTTAAACTGAGACAAAGCAACAGGCTTTTATTACGTTTCTTAATTGCAGTACAACGTATAGCAACCGTTCTTGTCTCGGGTTTCTTGGTTACCATCCTGCATGTTCAATTAGTTTGTGAAAGTCTAACCGGGCTTTGATCCAAAAACTTCTCTCTGTAAATTTATAATGGGCAAACTGAGAAAGCATTTCCCTCTAGACTAGCAAGGAATACCCTTGCTGGTTCTTTGTAACTTTTTGGTGAGTTATTTGCTGAATTAGTTTTAGCTGTCCAAAGTTCCTTTTCCAAAAGTTGTATTTTTCAGTGCAGTATCATAATCTATTTAAACCCACATAATTTTATCATCTAGGCTTTTTTTCATAGGTTTTCAATACATCTTAAACTGGCAACTACAGTTTTAGAATTCTGAAACACACTTGACAACTTCTCAGTACTCTAGCTAATTTGTATAGGAAAATTAAGCTGTAATAAGGAAATGGACTAGATTGGGAAAATGTGTGGTTAGTGTCAGATGCTGGGAATGGAATTATTTTTCAGTGATAATTGGCTAGAAGTTAGATTTTTGTTTGACTTGTTGTTTGTGCAAAGATTATAAAAATGTAAATTTGATCTTGATCCTGCAAATTTCTTTTTCCAATTTTCTCGTTTGACTTTTGCTTTTGTTTCAGGTAGAAAGTTGAGTATAAAGGTAGTGTGTTCAGAAATATGCTGAAAGACTAGGAGACTTGCAACAAGTGTGGCTTGCTTTTGGTTAATGGATTAGATGGCAATTAATAGGAAAGTTAGTTGTTAATGTGCATGTATACAGTTATAAATCAAATGATTGGTGAAGATGCTTTTTGTCCGTGTAGCTCAGCATAAACACTTCAGTAAGGGATGCTTCACATGTGACTGCCAAAAAAGAAAAGGTTTGTAGATGAACTAGGCATGATGCCTGAAAGAATTAGTTTCAACTCAAATAACAGTAATGCCTAATGTAGTCTTTGGAGGCAGTTTGGACACAGGCTTTATTTTGTGACTTCGTTTTGAGCTGTTCATTTTTGGAGGTAATGACTTTATTGTCTTGCTCCTCAAGTGAATTGACAGCAAACTTTGTGAAATATTAGTTATTCTCTTCCTGCTCTTGATAGCTTTGCTTCATTGCCTTATTTCAAAACCCCACTATTCTGCTTGGCTAGATAGTTGATTCTGTTACATGTTGTACAGCAGTGGTCTCCAGATTAACTTGAGGTGGTTAATGGTTACCATCTCACTCAGTTACAGCAGCTGCAAGGGGAATTGTATCCCTGGTGTAAAAACTTAACCACTTGTTACTCTTTGGAGTTCTAACACTAGCAGAAATGAGGCTTGAAATGGAAGTTGTCACAAGGGAAATAAAACTGGCAATGACTACTTTTGTTGCAAAGGTAAGATGGGGATACAGGATAACATTTATTGTTTCATAGAAAACATGTGCTATTGACATATTATGACTCTATGACCTCTTGAGGATGGAATTATCCTAGAAGACTATGTACCTGTTGGTGTGAAATTTTCTGTAGACATATCTAGCTAGTTCAGGTACTACTGAGGGCATGTTTGCAGTAGCACATAATTCTTTTCAGGCTGTGAATCCTGGGAAAGGAGTTGAGCAAATATTTAAATACTGAGCCAGTGCTGAACTCCCGCCCCTGTGGCTGCTGAGCTAGTACTACCTACGTTTTTTAGCTTCTAGTTCTCTAGGAGATGTCTGATGTACTCCTTGCTAGCTTGAATGACTGAACTAGAACTTCTTGGCACCTTTGCTTACTTGTAACTCTTTTGTCATTGTAGAAATAGGCCATAGGGCTTCTTAAGTTTCATCTTTTCTTGGCATGTAAACTTGCATGAGACCTAGAGAGACCTTCATTACTTCAACCAGTGCCTTAAGCAGTCTGTTAGCATACTGTGTTGATGTAAACTTATCAGGATGTATTAAATCTACATATAAAGGGCGGTGGGAGCAGACTAAATGTTCAGTGTTGTGAAACATGCATTTAGGATGCATGTAATGTGCTCCCACTGTATAGGACAGCTGTCATAGCAGCAATGAGTTCAATTTGTATTTTGCCTTTAAATGTAATTGAAAGCTAAAAAAATCTGCTAGTATGGCATAAATATTAAGTTGCACTGATGTTTATCTTACCATTTTGGTAAATTACAGTGACTCTTGGAGGAAAAAGTTCATATGCTTTAATGTCTGTTGCAGTGCTCTCTGCCTGCAGTATTATTTACCTTTAATGTCAGTGGCTAAACTCAAAAATTAAAACATCTTGTTGGTATTTTTGGGTTAATTCTCTCATCCCCAAGCTTGTTTGAAGCCATTGCTGGTTTTGGATGCTACTATGGTAATTCATGATAGAATGAGATTTGAAGTGCATTTAATTTAAAAACATGAGTCAGTTTCTTTCTTTGAATAGAAGTGTATGTATGAGAGAATTACCAAAGTCTGCACCTCTTAAACTGTGGAAAGAAGTGGTATCATACAATTTTTGTCCTCCAGCAGGTACATCAGCAAAGTATGTAATATATAGTGAATAAACTGTATATGGGATTCACATGAAAGTTTTTAAACTGTTTAAAAATCTGTTTAAAATTCTTGATTTGTGAGCCATATCAAATGTTGTTGTTTCCTAAACTGATTACAGGTAGATTTTAAATGATCTTTACCTTAACTGCGACTGCTTAAAATAAAGGAATAATCTTGACATCCTTCTGTAGGCCTGTTCCTGAAGAAAGATTTGGTGCACATTTATCCAATTAATCAGTGGATCTTGAGGGGTGAATCTTTGGTGAGTGAGGAGCCCTGCAGCAGAGGAACCCTGGAGTAGGAAAGGTGTTGGATCCCACAGCAAGCTGAGATTTCAGTGCTTAAACAGGTCAGCATCTAGGAAGGTCCTACTAGATGTCACTCTACTCCATTAGATTGAGGTGGGTGAAACAGGTTGCTCACATCAGTGATTGAGGCCCCATCTCTGGAGATATTCAAGGTGAGGATGCCCCTGCTCACCAGAGGGAGTTTGAACAAGATGACCTTTGGAGGTCACTTCCATCCTGAGTGATTCTATGGTAAAAGCCCTTATCCAGCTTTATTGTAGGCCCCTTTCAGGCACTGGAAGGCTGTTAGAGGTTCTCCCTGGAGCCACCTTTTCTCTGTTTGAGCTTGCGTCTAAAGCAGACAAGTGAAATGTAGTAGTCCAATGCAGATAAAAATTAATCTGAAGAGCAACTTTTAGAAGTTATGAAAAAGTGTTAATAATGTCTGTACAAATGTATTAGAAGCTTGAGGACTCTCAAAATGCTTGTAGGTCTAGGAGGTCCTAGGAAATAGGACTGTCCATGGAAGGTGAAGTTATAGCAGAAAAAGAAAATAGTTTCAATAATGTTTGCTTTGGGAAAACCTAGAGAAAATTCCTATTCTGGAAGTTTACAGGCAGTGCTTCGGAGGGTTCATGTGAAATTGAAGTGTTGTCGAAGAAATTTGTTAGTGGAAAAAGCGGCAAAATGTCAGGACCAGATAAAACATTCCTGAGGTTCTTGAGAAACTTGAGGATGAAACAACCGAATTGCTGAATGTCACGTGCAGCTTTTTCCCTGCAGCTGATTAGGTCTCAGCAGGCTGCAAGCTGGCTAATGTCATGTCACTTCATGGAAGTTCCCCAGAGAGCTCAAAGGAACTGCTGGCCAATAGCCATGACTTTGATAGCGGGCAAATTGGTAGAAGCCTTAACAAACATTAGCATTACTTATTTCAGAGAAAGGTGATGTTTTACAGAAGAGTCAACACTGCTTTTGTTAGTGAGTCTTGCATCAAACAATCCTAAGAGATTTTTTTTTTGAAGCAGCCAGCAAGTTTGTAGGTAGTGAAGACGAATATGATACAGTCTGCTTGGATTTCTGAAAGGCTAACTAAGGCTGCTGGAAACCCTTTCATACATGGAACTATGAGGGCTCTATGGGAAAAATGAATTCCACCTTGGCCAGACCCAGTACAGTGGGCTTTGAGTGCATCAAGGAAAAAGAGATCTATAGCGGGGATGGAACAGGGATCTGTGAAACGGTGTACGGCAGAGAAAGCTGTAAGAGGCTAGGAGTATCAGTTGTCTGAGCCTGCTTGAGGTGATGTCTCTCTTAAGCTGAATCTTTTTTCGATAGGACTTTTCATATACCAGAAATGCAAGTAAGACATCTCGTTGAGGGCTATTAAGTACAGTGCCACTTGGAGGAAGCACTTGAGCTGCAGATTGCTGAACACCGTGGTCTGGGAGAACAGAATCTGCTATTTCTCTGTAGAAATCTTCTGTTGACTTGTCAAAGACTGGGGAGTGTTGTGGTGTGGTCCAGTGTAGCTAGTTTATGTTGTTGTTTAAACAAGCAGGACAGTATTTGTTACTACTTTTGTGAAATAAGTGGGGATTGATTGCAGTGGCATACAGCAGAGGAGGGAGCCAGCTTTTGCATGGCTAAATTAACAGTTTTAAAGTCATGATGCATTGGGTTTGGATTTTGGTTCTGAAGTCAAACTAGTGTTAGCTACCCCAAACTAATTAGTAAATTGATTTCTAAATTATAATCTAACTTATTTTTGCCTCATTTTTTGGGAAGCTACTGGCTTGGCACATCCAATCAACTTGACTCATTCTTGTTTTTTTTCATTGGTTTAACATCTGTGTCTCAGACTACTCAGTTGTAGGGCAAGAATGGAAACTGCAGAGAAAATGGCCTTTATGGCAAGGGTGTGTGCACTGCTCTCTTTGTGAAAATCTGGTCTTGGATGAGATCTCTTTGTTAAAAAAACTATTTTGTATATGCTTAATAAAACTTATTTTATCATTGTAGCACAGCACCTGAAGATTCCACCATGTATGATCCCATCAGAAATGGACTTGGCCTGTAGTTTAAGCTCTGAGCTCGGGCTGTGCCCCAGCATTGAACAGGAGGATGGCTGCTTCTGTGCTTTCTCTCTCTTGCCTTGTCTTACCTGATTTGATTGCTTCAAGGATAAGGACTTGATGTGCATGAGGGGAAGAAAATAAGTTACAAGGTTTTGGTAAGCAGAAGGGAAGAAGCTGGGGCTGAGGAAAAGGAGGTGGAGACTGTGGTTTGAACTTCAATGAGAACGGGGTAGTTTTATGTCTGGAGTAATGAGATTGACATGCTACACAAGGAGGTTTTGCTTTGCTTTCTTGCAAACAAGTAGGCAGTAGCAATAAAAAAAAGGCTAAAATCTACTGTGTTTCTGAGGGGATTTAAAAAATCAAGTAATTCTGGAAATAAATGTGCCTGCAGTTTTGTAAACTGTGATGATATAATGTCATACACCTCTCTTATCCTTCCTTGGCCCTCAAATCCTGAAACTTGTGTTGCAGCACAATGAAAAAGAGATTTTTTTGTTTTGCTTTCTCACTGTACTTCCTCATTCTCTGTGCCCCCAGATCAGTGTCAAGAATGACTCAGGGCCCCCCCAAAAAGATGGACTTAGACTTAAGCTAGTTGACCATTACATTGTAGAACTGAGTTTTATTGTGACTCTGTAACTGAAATGTCTTTGTACGTGTGAAATCCTTGGTGGATCACTAAAATCTGGCTTTTTTCCAGTAGTTAGTGGCTGTATGTGTGAGTTTTGGCTTATTTTGTTGAGGTTGTTTTTGAGACTATGGCTCTGATTTGCAGTAATGGTAACTGCTCTTTGCTGTATCTGAGCTGTGCTTTGAATGCCTGAAAGCTGTGTAAGCAGTGAATGTGTAACAGAACATCCCATGTCTTTCAAATTTAGCAAGATTAGTTTACTTTTTTAATCTGAGTTACTAATCAGTAAGGTACTCCAGTATTTTACAAGCATTTTGAAACTAATTTTATAAGAATGTTTATGACTCTTCAGGTGCTACCAATGTGAGCACTGTACCAAAACCAGAGGAAGTGAAAAACGGTTGAGTGGTGTTGTAAGTGAATTGAGCACATATGAGACCATGCAGTGAACAAGTAAGCAGCAGTTGTATTTGTGGTCCTCATCCATTGTCTTTCAGATGAGACAACTCACATGTGCTGTATTTATATTTATTTACTAAGAAAGTGTCTGCCTCACCCATCTGTACATCTCACAAAACAAACTTTTTAAAAATAGACGTGTGTTTGCTTCTTTTCCCTATTTATACACACATTAGCTTGGCACTCTCTAAACATAACCATTACATCACTTGAGGCTACCTTGTAAGACTGAGAATTGCAGAGATAAATTTTCTGCAAATGATTTTGAGAAATGCTTTCCATTCTCTTGACTAAGTGGTGACGAGCTACTTACTGACATCACCAAAAAGGAATGTGACAGCTGCAATAGAACAAGTTCTGTCAGTCGTGAATTGAAATTTTTGTTTATCCTACATCAGCGTGTAGCAGTGTTGCTGTGATCCTAAAACGTTAACCACGAGACTTTTTTCATGTCTAGAACACTGAGTGCTGCTTATGTACTACACAACTCGTGTGTGCATATTACACTGTACACTACTGTGTAGTAGATTTCTATATATTTAGATCAAATATTGTAGTTTATGTACAAAGAAGCACTCTGATGGTTTTAAGAAGCCTACCTTAGTGCTCTGCAGTTTTATTTGAAATGTTGCATTACTAAGAGCCTTCAAATCACTTCTGTTGTACAAAGTCTTCTCCAGCTGTTGTTAATCTTTTCTTCAGGTACAGGCTGGATGTGTTCAAAGAGAGTAATCAGTGCAGATAATTAGAGATATGCAATAAATTCCGTAGTTGATAGGTCTAGTTGACTGAATAGGGCGGGGTGGTAGGTTGGAATGGATGATCTTGGAGGTCTCTTCCAACCTGGTTGATTCTATGCCTTGTTTAGTTTCAGAGTTGACAGTATGACCAAGAAAGGATCATTTTCTGATTGTAATAGTTGAAGGACAAAGAATCTTTGTCTGATACAGTGCTGCTATGCTGATAACCAGTCTATTTCCATTGTCTTTCTGTCTTAGTGTGTCTTTAAAATATTTATAATGTTTTCATTTGTCTTGGAGAAGACAGAGAAGATTGGGGTTTTAATAACATGAGAAAATTAATTTGTATTCTAGTCATGGATTGGAAGGTTTACAGTAAAGAATGTATGAGGTCACACTAAATAAGTGGAATAGAAAGAAATACTGGATTGTTTCCATACTTCAAATGGTCTAAGTTAACCTTTTATCCCATACTCATTTAGATGTGTGGGTATGTTACTGTGGATTGGCTAGCCTATGATACATCAGCTGTTCTGCAGTAATTGCCAGTGTATTTGCTTTTATTTCCAGTGCAGTAATATATTCCCTGTGTATTCTCTCTGAGGGGAGATAATGAGGTATTTTGTTTTATAAAAACAGTAAGAGGCTTCAGATGGAGCAGCTGAAAAGTAGCAGCTTGCACCACACTAATTGCCTAATGGAAAAGTCTGAGGGCCTAATGGTTAGAAAAGTGTCCCATTTCACTGGGGTAGATCCAGCTCTACCTGAAACTGCAGCAATTCTCCTATACTGAGTCATGTGTTATGAGCTTATTGAGAGCTTCAGGTTCATCAGATTGTTTCCAAAGATTATAACAATGTTAGTGTTCTTATTACTTTAGTCAGAACTTCCAAGAGTTCACTTTTCACTTTGTTTTCAATACTGATAGACACTTAGTCTGTTGCTTGCACAGCAAGAGTAAGAATGCTCAGTGGGTTAACGTAAGCTTTTACAACATGAATATTAGGAATCTCAGCATTTATCTTTGATTTGAATACAGGTTCAGTGAACATAATTTTTATCCCTTTGGTTTGATGTAAGTAGTTTCACTGGTGACTGGTAGCTTCAAAGTGATTGTGAAAGTCTCTTGAGCCATTTTTCTTTGTTTTATTCTTCTTTTGTAATATCATTTTGCATATGTTCTGTAGAAGTAGGTTGAAATTACTGAAGTCCAATGAATATCTATTTGGAAAACAGTCTCTGCTGTGGCAGGCAATTTCTGTCATTTGTTCCAGTAGCACCCAAGTTTTTCTGAACTGTGTGTGAAAAACACTCACACAGCCTTTTACTGCCTATATTGGTGCAAAGGTGCTGTTCAGAATGACAGATTTTTATCAGTTCCCCTTGTAAGGTGATTTCTCTTTCCTACCAGCCTGTAGGCATATGGTTCAAGCATTTACATGTTAATAGAATAAAAAAAAGTCAAGTTTACATCTTTTACCACCAGTAATGGTTTTCTGTACAGACTGATGATGCAGTAATGAACCAGTTATGAGAGAGCAACTCATGAATATAAATAGTCCCATTTTACAAGTATTATGCCAAGGTCAGAGGGAGAGAGGGGGGAGGTCAGAAGTAGCTCTTTAGTCACAATCACATCTGCAGCTGAAACAAATTCTTTCTTTGTCAGCAGCAATTTGGCAGTGTTTTAGGGTTGCCAGAGTTTAGATGCTAAACTCTGGGACCATGGCAGAGAACTAAGCTGTGCATACATAGATTAATGGTGCAAGAACAATTTATCTGCATAATAACTGCTTTTTCTGGATGCCTCACTGCCTTGATTTCTGCATGTTTGGAAAACCAACTCTTACCACAGCAGGGCAGGAAAACCCATACCATATATGCTTTTCGTAGAGCATTTGATTTGACCACCAGAACATAACATCTTAATTATACTGGATAACTGGCATTCTTGTGATCAGTCTGTATTATTCCTTCATCATAGAAGAAATATTAATGCATCAGCAGAAGCATTATTTGGATACAGAGATTTCTGTTCAAGACAGCATTACTGGCGCTTGGTTTTGACCTTTAAACTTGCTTTTGCTTGGCAGTGGCTTTGGGTATTGTCCAAGCACAGACTGGTGTCTTCTCAAAGGAAAAACATTTTTTGTTTCTCTCTTATCTGTCAATCTGTCCACTTAAGTAGTCGCTGTTATCATAATGTTATAAATTGAGACTCACAATTTTCTTCTGAATGGGAGGAAAAAAAAAAGAAAAGGTATGCCTGCAAGTTCCCCAAAATGGTTATGCTTATGTGATTCTTTTTTGCATTTTCTCAGGCACTGGATTTTGAGGAAAGCTCCTTGGGATCATAAGTTCTTTTGGGAAAGAGGCATAAGTTGTCTTAGAAAAGAAATCTACCCAATCTACCATGATTAAACATATATGTATCTTACCAATTACACAAAATAATCAGTATTAATTTTGATATCCAGGTGATGACTGTTAATAACTGTGAACACGGTTTACTAACATGAAATCTCACCAGAAAGCTTTACAAGGTTCAAAACATATGGTTTGGATATTTATACACACAGGGAACGGACAAAACTTGAACACCTGAAGAAATAACTAGCAAATGCAAACATCATACTGGAAGAGAAGGTTCTTGCAGTCAGTATACTGCTTGCAGTTAATTATACCACGTATCCGCCAGGTGGGACTCAGGAAGCTGCTTTCTGCTTGTGGCAGAAGGCAGTTAGTGAATGACAAGAGGCTTGAAGTATTTACTACAAAAATATTAGTCTCCTGACTCGCAGGGCTAGCTACAGCTTCAGACAGTACCCAACATGCTGTCAGGGAATGCTGTTGGTCTTGTCAGCCACTGAGGCTTCTGATTCTTCCCAGGCTTCACAGGGTGTTGGGGAAAGGAGACGAACAATCTTTGGCCTTATCCTGGTTTCTCTGGATGGTGTGTGTGTCTCCAGGACTCCTCATCTTGGCAGGTGTAGGTAGGATGTTTTGTGATGTGCAGTCTCAGCACAACGTCACACTGGCTATGCAGGCCAATTGCATGGAGGCATTTAGACCCTGTTCCTGGTAAACTCGAACTCGAGGTGGTGGACTTTCCAGGCAGCTCAGGATGCACTGAGGCAGTGAGCAATGACAGTAAGCAAGTGCAAATACAATGGCAGAGCACATTGTATTGTCTGCTTATCTCTTTTTATCAATACAGCCTGAGACTAATGGGCCTTTGGATGTAGATTAGCCAGTCAGAATGGCACTTTCCCAAGGTTGACCATATTAGGTGAAGCCAGGGCTTTTGTTTTCCTTTCGTGAGGTTGCTTTCCACAGCACAGGAGGAGGGTGAGCAGGGGAACATATCTGGACAAGCTAGGACATGCATAAGCGTATTTTGGCTTATCCAGGTCTGCCACGGCAACATTATTGCCACAAAGATGACAACAGCCTAAGTACAGGCTGGTGGATGCTTTCTGAAAATATTTCCTAGCCAAATCAATCTCTCTCTCTGTTTACAGCAGTTACTTTTCTTTCATATCCACCATGTGAAACTGATGGAGTACATAAACTTCTTCTGCAATTATTGACCAATCTTGAAGTTTCACTGAACAAACATTTTGTAGTTAACAGTCATTACAACATAATCAGTCTGGAATAATGCCAGAAAGAGGAATCACTGAATATATTCTTGAGGAGTGAGGTCATTGGCCCTTAGTTGTCAGCTGATGATTAAGCCAAGCATTGTGTCTGCATGCCCCTTGAAACATTCCCGTAGGTTTGTAGTAGTGTTTGGATATGAGCCTTAACAACTTTCCAAATCCAAGGCCTTTTATATTGCAGTTCAGCATAAAAACTGTGGTGCCATCTATATCTGGGAAACCTGAAGAACTTTGACATTTCCCTAAGGCTATGGTGATGTGTCTGAGATGACCAAGTTGTGGTAAAAGCTTTGAAATGCGTGGGGCTTTGTTTTGTTTTGGTTTTCTGCTGCAGCAGATGAAAAATGGCTCATAGTTTGCTAGTTTTGGAGTTGAAGGCCAGAGCAGCATTAGCTTCCTGAGGGCATCATCTGCTCGGGCCAGTGGCCATAGCATGTTACTGATGAGTCCAGAGAGAGCATTAAGCTACCTGAGTTACTTGATTTCTGATCTGTCACAATAGTAGCTTGAAAATCAGACATGTCCTTAGACCTTTAGACATTCCAAATGATAAATGTTGTTTGAATTTAGTATTCAGTAGCTGTGTACAAAGTTATGACCCACAGCATAGTGCTGGCCTCAGTAGTAGCAGAAGCTGGGACCATTTTTATGTAGGGAGACTTTTCAGGAACTTCTTTGGGAAGAACATTATTATCCTGCTTCTAAAATGGTTCATTCAGTGATGAGAGTCATGGTGTGAACCATATGGATCTAGGCCATCAAGTGATCTATTATTTAAAAGCTATTTTGAATCAGTTCAACAAACACTGGAAAAGGAGCGATGGAAGGAGATATTGGGATTTTTTACTGAAACTAAGTTAAGGATGGAGAAATAAACCTGCAGGCTTTCTCCAGATGTTTTCATACCACCAGAAATATCTGTTGGTTGCATTTGTTTTCTGTTTTAATATTGAGTATTTATCTACTTCCTTTTTTGTTTCAAAATCTAATGCTTGGAATAAAGAAGCAAACGAGGCAAAAAGAAATGTGTCTATCTCAGCGGGATCCCCTCTTAAGTGGTATGTCATTATCCCTCCAAAAGATCATAACTAAGAAATCAATTCCCCTCCTCATTCTAAAGTTCTTCAGTGTGTTCATATGTGGACATAAAAGGAAATTGTTACAACTTTTCCACAAAATGATATAATGAAGGAAAAAGACATTGCAACTTGCTGAAAATTGTAGAATTCTGCTTGATCTCACCTGGCACTGCAGACCTCTTGTGCACCAGCCTTGACTCTGCACTTCATAGCATTGCATGATGGTTGAGGTTGGACAGGACCTCATTTGCTTCAACTCCTCTGTGCAGGAGTTGTGCATCCAGGCAGCAAATGGCAGCCAGAAAAAAAAAAAAAAAAAAAAAAAAAAAAAAAAAAAATATATATATATATATATATATATATATATATATATATATATATAAATATTTTTAATCTGTGGAAAGTAATAACAGGAAAACTTCTTCTTGTGTATTTCTGTGTAACAGAATATTTTATTCTGTTAATTTTTTTTCATGATGATAAACATGACGTGGAAAAAATAGCAAAACTACTGAATACTTTCCATCTTCATTTTAGGAATTATATTATTTTGATTTTGCTCTACTTTATGAACACCACACAGGCCAATTTATACAAAAGATGTAGCTAAATTCACAGGTTGTTGGTTTGTGCTGTTCTTTTAAATACCTTGTCCATTACATTGAAAAACCAATAAAATTTACTTAACTGATTTCTTCTGAAACACGATAGCAGGGCTTAAAATGTGTCATTGTAGAATAAAGTTCACTTCTGATGTAATACTTTTGACTTTAGTTTGTAGCACTTTGATTTTCCTGCAAATGTCTGTCGTTGTTTTAACTTCTTTACACAAGTAGTTCTTAGGGTTGTAAAACTAAAAAGAAAAGGAGCTTGGTATTAATATAGAGAAGATACATTGGAAAATATTTTTTTAGCCATTCAGTATACTGGCATTACATTGTTACATGTGTATCTTAGTTTGCTTTCCACTTTTCTGTTTAAATTTTATCCTTGGTCAAGTGGACTTTATTATAAAAATGAATGTTACTTTTCTTACAGGTTATACAAACCATATTTATATTGCATTAAACCCCCATTTTCTTGAGCTATTTTGCAAAATGAATATAAATATCTTTAAACTGCCTAAACTTCCCATAGAATCAGAAGTACTGTGATGTGGAATGGAATATTTCATAGCTGTGCCCTGCTAGGGCTGACTGAAAACATTCGCGTGGCCCTTCAAGCACTTGTAGTATGTTAGTGTCTGACAGATGGCTTCTTCTTTGTTAGATGGTCTAAAATGGTCACTCTGCAGCTTATGATCCCCTTCCTGCCTTTAAGTATGTGATGGTTGGGTTTGGATGTTACCCGCCCCCCCCACACTTTAGAGATCACCCAGACTAGTCTCAGCCGGCTCTGGGACTATAAATGAAGCTATTTATTTACATTACTAGCACGGTATACAAGCAGATATTTACAGTATATACAGTTATAGACAGAAATATACAAGGTAAAAGGTAATACAGAAACACAACTCCCCTTCCAGAAACCTGAGTCCCCAGAAGGGACTCTCAACCACCCCTTCACCTTCCCCCTGCCCCTCTCAACCTTACCCCAGTCCTAAAGAAGAACAGAGGTTCAGCCAAGCAGTTAAGAAGCAAAGGTGAGTGGAAGGTGAGGTTAGGGAGATGCAGCTCAGTCAGAAGCTCAAGGCAGAGTGCGACAAAATGCCCAGAGTGTTATCTAATGTTTTCATTTCTTCTTCAGCAAGACTCTGAGGGGAGTAGACATCACCATTGTTTTCCTTTCACAGCCTATGATCTACCTTTTCTCACCAAAACATTCTAGCTAGCTTCAAACTAGCACAAAGTAAATGGCAGGCCTCAATATATGCACTTCTGCCCTGTCAGGGTCACTTGCTGTTGCTGGCGAGTGTTGAATGCTGTCTGTGTAAATAATGAAATGACAGCATGCCTATAGAAGGTTTTCCTAAAGCCAGTTAGCTGGTTAAATCTTGTGTCATGAAAGTCTATGGAGATATTCTCTAAATATTTTTAAAGGCTTTGATTGGTTTTTGTTTCATTACTTAAAGGTGGCAAGTGCCTTTGTAAGGGCCTGGAGCATCTCTTTTATGAGGAGAAGCTGAGAGACCTGGGGCTGTTGAGCCTGCAGAAGAGAAGGGATCTGATCAATGTCTGCAAATACCTGAAGGGTGGGTATTAAGAAGATGGGGCCAGTCTCTTAGTGGTGCCTAGTGATAGGATGAGGGGCAGTGGGTGCAAACTGGAACACAGGAAGTTCCGCCTCAACATGAGGAAAAACTTGGCTGTGAGGGTGTTGGAGCTCTGGATTAAGTTGCTCAGAGACATTGTGGAGTCTCCTCTGGAGACTTAAAACCTGCCTGGCTGCGTTCTTATGTGATCTGCCCTAGGTGATCCTGCTTTGTCAGGGAGGTTGGACTCGATGATCTCTGGAGGTCCCTTCCAACCTCTACCTTTATGTCACTGTCTTGGCAGTGCACCTTGTATCACAACGTATTAAAGCTTACAGAGCTAAGTCTTCCTAGGGTTGTGCAAGTAACAGAACTGTGTTGAGTCGGAGGTCAGAGATGGCTGTTCTTATGCAGATCTGCGGGGTAAGTGCATGCCCCCAGCATTTTGGTAAGATACAGGAATAGCAGCTTGCCTGATTCTGTCTTACAAGCAGAAAGGGGCAAATAAGTATTTGTGCTATCTGTGTTTTCCTGTGCATGTGTCTCCTCTTGTCTGCCAGCTTTTAAACTTGTTTCATCATTAAAAGAAGAATTGATGGAGGAATAATTACTGGTGTTACAGCCCCTGTAAGTTTTGGGGTTGTAGGTGTAAAGGATTTCATTGGAAATTTCTATGTGGCCGGCTCTACTCCCTGACAGAGATTGCCAGTGGGAGACCTAACAAAGATTGGCAGTGGGAGACCTAACAAACGTTTTGAGCTCATGACAATTTTAGTTTCAATTTACATTTTTGGTGTATTTTTTTTTGACTATTTGCTTGGCTTTTTTTCCCCATACAATATTAAATAAAATGAATGTTAGGGTATTCATATTGAATTTTTGTTTTCTAATTTTCTTACTTGCATAATGAACCCTTTCTGAAAGATTGGTGAAAATTGGGAGGAACAGAGTTCCTTTCTGTAAATCTTTAACTACATTGCAGGTACCAGATAATCAAGCAGGAGCTCCCCTTCTGCCTTGCAGTCCTGAGATTGCTAGAGGTGCGGGTTCTTCATGGTTCCTGGGTTCTTCATGGTTCTGTCTTACCTCCAGCTGCTCCTTGCTTATTCTAAACATGCCTTGTTTGAACCAAGTAGCTTGTTGGAGTAGTTGTATGACTGTGTTTTACCTCTTTGAAGTTGTTTACATTGTTAGAATTAACATTTGCCAAACTAATTGTCACCTTATTATTTCTAATATACTACTTTTAAAGTGTAGTTTTAATTAATCTTTTAAACTTTGCTGTGAGTGTGAACAAATTACATGGCTTTGTGAATTGTTTTGGCTGTTCTTGAAGGTGGAAGGGAAAGTAGGAGGTTAGAGAGATGACTGATTTAAGCTCCTCCTCAGTTTTTCTAGTTTTGAAACCAAAATGTAACATGTGTTTGGGGAAGTAATGTTGAGACAGGACCTATAACAGAGGCAGATTAGAAAAATATCTTCTTCTGTACTGATGGTTGCCAAGCAGTGATACTGCAGTAATGTTTGGGCAAATAGCTTCTCCTGCTGTGCGAGGAAACAAAACTGAATAGCACCAAACAAAGCTTATTTACATTTTTAATAATGCTTTGATTTTTCCATTATGTATGTGGGTTAGTGGGTGTTCTTTACATAAACCTGGAGATAACCTCCTACAAGTTCAGTTCCTCCAGTTCATCTGTCAAAATACAAAGTGTGAATTAATGGTTTTGGCTCTAACATAATCTGACTTGTTGGTGAAAATGTCAGACACCCCAGAGACTGAAACATGTGCAGACCTTAATTTTCACATATTTTGACAAGTAGTGAAAACTTGTTGTGAACAAAAGAGCATTGAAAAAAATAATTTGATATGATACAACTGTCAAATCTTAATCATATGTTCTCAGCTTGAATCTTGCTTGTTACCTGCCAAAAAATAACTCTGAAAAGCAGCCAGTTCTAGTTTTTTAAAAGAACAAAATATATGAAATTCAGATGGTAACATTTGGAAGAAGACAATAGAAAGAGTATTTCTTTTAATTCCTTCACATAGGCAGGGTAAAATAATGTCACTTGTGTAGAGAATTATTGGCTCTTTTCTTGAATCAGTACTCTCTGCCTTTTGAATGAAAAGGGAGCATGGCATGAGCACTGAGACTTAAGTAATTATTTAAGATATCTTTCTTAAGTTGACATATATGTATTTGGTTTCCTGGTTTTTTCAAAAGCTTGCCAACTTTTAGGTGAAATTTAATTTTCCATTTTATCTTGTGTAAAAACTGGTAAGAGGGAAAAATCAGGAGGTGCTGCAGCATCCATACACTGTAGTTGAATGCTGAGAGTTCCTTCAGGCTGTCTTACACTCTCTCAGCCCTGTTCTGAGCCCCAAGATTCAAAAATGCTTGCATAATTGGGTACTGTTTTGTGACTTATTAATTGCTCTCTTGGGTATATAGTTGCATGTGAGCCAGATTGGCTACTTTCCCAGCTTGCATCACTGGCAGCTGTTTTGCTTGAGGCAGATGGCTTGTAAGAGAAGCACCCATAAATTAGGGCACTGCTACTTTTTTCAAACCCTTCTGTGAGAGAGAACCTGGTGAGATGATGTTTCAAAGTGGGTTTTGTATGCCCTGATGAACTTTTTTAAGTGTCCAAATGGCACATTTTACAATCATCTCTGTTTTAAAAGTAATTCCAGGGCAGTTCAGACTGCTGTAGTCAGCTTGAAAATGTTAAATTATGTTAAGAACCATTTGTGATGTTGTCTATATGAAAGGAGGCTCTGAAAAAAAAGAATTCATATCAAAAAGAGGAAGGAGCCTTGATAACTTTGATATAATGGAAGTAAGAGTGTTTTTAAGGGCAGTGGCTAGAAAGGAAATGGAATCATGTACAATAGGAGAAATTCAATGGTCTGCTCAGTGTTTTAGACATACTTGTGTGCAACGTTTTTCTCCTGGACTTTGTGCTTACAGTTCCCATGTCTCCATACCAGCATAAACCAAACCTCTTATCCTAGAACAATAATTTCTTACAACTACGTGTCTCTTTCAAGGCAGAGCAGTCTACTGCTTTTACTACTTTTTGCTTCTCTTCTTTTGTTCCTGTAGTGGTGTGTTTTGCTAAAACAAATTACTTTTGACCTTTTCTAGTTTGTGTCTCAGTGAGATTCTTCTCACTGTTAACCACTCCTGAATCCTCCAGTGGGCTTTAGGAATCACCCTTACCATAGAGCCTGCTTCTGAAATGCATGTCTGTGTACATCTTTGCAATCAGACATGCATTTGAGAAATGTGATATTTGAGTTGGGCTCATACTTGAGGAAATAAAGAATTCTTAAAAGAGACATCAATAATTTCCTCCAGCGAAGTTTGAAGCTTGGACAAGTTGGGACCTTTTCTGAATCCGAGGCACAGTTGGGACATTCTATAAAGGAGGGGAAAGTAGGTTCTGAAAAAGAACTGGTCATTAACCAAATATAGCTCAGAGGAAACAGAGAGGAGCAAATCTGTAACCAGGCTTCGAGGAGACTTCCCAAGGATGCAAAAGAATGGTAGTTTGCAACTAGCAAAATTACTTTAGGTGTAGCATGGATTTATAGGGACACGTTTTGCTGTGTTGTTAGATGTTTCTTTCCTAAAATTTCATTTAATGTATTTGAGAACTGAGCTGATGAAAATGATTTGAAGATCTTTTTTACTGGATGCTATTGATGCCATGTGAGTCCAGCTTGCTATAAAGCAGTTCAAAATCTATTTTTCTCCTCAACATATACCCATTGGTACTACATTTCATTGATGTTTTACTGCCTGTTTCCTTGCTATATTAAGATCTTTTATCGGCTCTGTCAGGAATTTTTGTTATCAGTGCACGTTGATGCTTCTAAAATCTGTTGCCTCTTATGTTGATTTTGAGGGTGTTGATTTAAGATGCCTCTCAGTTTGAATCTTTGAAGAAGTTTCTACTAGCATTTTTTTTTTCGTTTTGTGAACTTTCTACTTTTACACCTTGGGTACTGTGTCCAGTTCTGGGCTCCTCAATTCAAGAGAGATGTTGAGGTACTGGAACATGTCCAGGGAAGGGTGACAAAGCTGGTGAGGAACTTGGAGCACAGCTCTATCAGTAGAGGCTGAGGGAGCTGGAGTTGTTTAGCCTGGAGAAGAGGAGCCTCAGGGGTGACCTCCTTGCTGTCTACAACTACCTGAAGGGAGGTTGTAGCCAGGTGGGGGTTGGTCTCTTCTGCCAGGCAACCAGCAACAGAACAAGGGGACACAGTCTTAAGTTGTGCCAGGGAAGGTATAGGCTGGATGTTAGGAGGAAGCTCTTCACAGAGTGAGTGATTTGCCATTGGAACAGGCTGCCCAGGGAGGTGGTAGAGTCCCCATCCCTGGAAAAGCCTGGATGAGGCACTTAGTGCCATGGTCTAGTTGATTGGATAAGGCTGGGTGATAGATTGGACTGGATGATCTTGTGGATCTCTTCTAACCTGGTTGGTTCTATGATTCTTTACATTCCATATTTTGCCAATCCACAGGAGAGCCATCCCTTTCTTCCCATGTTAATGTGATTTCCTCAGCAGCATTTAGAGGAGACTATGCCAAAGCTTTTTATTTGGGTGTGTTCTGAGTGTTGGTTTGTTTTTTTTTTGTTGGTTGGTTTGGCTTAGTTTGGATTTGTTGTACTGAGAATTGGTGTTTTTGTTTTTTTTTTAAGTTAAAGTACACTGTCTCTTTCACTTTCCTTTTTTTTCCAGTTGATGTGTGCAGCCTGTTTTAAAAAGACCAGCAGCACTTGGTGCCATGGTCTAGCCTTGAGCTCTGTGGTAAAGGGTTGGACTTGATGATCTGTGAGGTCTCTTCCAATCCTAATAATACTGTGATACTGTGATCTATATATGAAAATCCTACTGATTTAAATGGTGCATCTACAAATTTACTTCATGAAGTTTCCCTCTCCACAGTTTTTGTCCAATTCCTCTGACAGTTCCCCCGCATCACTCTGGATCCCTTTAAAAGCTGATACTGTAACTGCTGCTTTCTTGTCTTGAGATGCAAGACACAACTTGTGATTGGTTATACTACATTGTATAGATTTGACTCCTTTGAAGGTTAGTATAATAAAATCTTATCTTCGATGTGTTGTATCAGGCATGATTAAATATTTGATTATTTATTTTGGCCGGTCTATCTCTTAGTTTAGTTTGCATATACTTTACAATGGTATTTAATTAATGTATACATTTTGAATGTCATCTTTTAACTGATACATTTAAAATATACAAATAGAGAAAAAATTACAATTGCTCCATCTCAATGTAATTAAATGCTATATAAGATATGAGTTATATGTGTTCATTTTAGAACAACATCTATAATTCTTGTCCTGCAAAACCTCATTGCTTTTAAAGCATAAGGTATTTCACTTTCCATTTAAAATCAAACAGACATAAGGCAAGCAAAGAAATAAAATACACACACAAAAAAAACCCCAAGCCAAAACAAAAAACAACCAACCAAAACACTCCCAAAACAGGAAAAAAATAGAAAAAGAATGACTTTACAACTGTTTGTCTTTTTCACAAGGGTGATGAGGCTTTGAAAAAATGGAATAGCCAATTACAGTGGTCTGCTAGGTATTGTAAAAGCTATCCTGCTTGCCTCACTGGGACAGTATATTTCTAGTCAGATATTGCTGGGAATCTTGATATTGCACATTTTTTCCCCTCCAGTTAGTGTTAGCTTGAAATTTTAAGTATTTTCCTCATTTTTTGCTCTTAAAACCTGTGCACGTTCTAGGACACGATATTTGATAATGGAGTTGATTGATAAGAATGTACAATTAGTCACAGGTGAGTGCAGACTTGTTTTTGTTAGGTTTGTCTCATTAATAGCTGTTTTGGAAACACAATCTGTAAGAGGCTTCATAGCAACACATTAAAGTGTATTTAAAAAAGGCTGAGAAATTAAAATATTAGTGGTGTTCCCCAAGGAAAAATTACTTTGCCTGCATTTACAATATTTGATGGATTTATTGAGCATGTTACATTGCAACTTGAGTGTAAATAATACTTGTCCCAAAAGGCAAATGATATTCTCACTGCCAGTGTTGTTCTCTTTAGGCATTTATGTAGCTTTTTCTATTGTGATGATTTTGCTGAATATGTCTTAGAGTTTAAAAGACAATCCCAATATTTTTCTGCTTGTATAGAAAAGCCTGGCAAGCTATTCTTACTATTTTACAATCACTAGAAGATACTTGACCCATCTTGTCCTCCTTCTTTGATATTAGTTTCTCTGAGTCATACTACCAAAATAAAATAAATTAAAAAATACTAATTATGTTGAGTCTGGGTATTTTCAAGATCAGCTCAAGCTGATATATCACAAGGTTTGATTTGTTTCATTTGTTTTTGAGATTGAGGAAATAGCAATGCCACTCATCAAAATCATAGGAAAACACATTATAGAAACAAATGTCAGCAGGTTACTTAAAGTGAGCTTCACTATTTTCCACAGTTCTCTATTGTGCTGGAATTTCATATGCTTGCTTTCAGAAACCTTTGCAATAATGTTGTACTGTTAATAGCATAGCAAAGTGGGTTGAAGAGTAAGTAAAAACTCTGGAATGGAAACAGGCTTTTGGTGAAGATTTTCCATGTACCTTTGTGAGCAGTAGGTTGTAGGTCTTCAGGTGTGGGAGAGTCCTGTGATAGTTTGAACAGCAAAGTAGAACTTCATTTATGAAAAGGCCAAAAAAAGGAAAGAACCTGCAGTTTTGGAGATGTTGATTGTGGGACAAAGATGATTTTTCTTTCCTAGCAGTGGACATTTGTTCACCATATTAGCATGGTGTGCAATTTAGCTTGTATCTATATGAAGTGAATCAATTGGAGCAGGATGCACTGCTATTCAACATTACAAAGTCAAGCATAGCACTTCACAATGACTTCAAGAGTTTTCGAGGGGGAAAAAAACCCAAACAAGTCCCTCTTTTAACAGAAATCTGAGCTTGATCATCTCTCAGTCTTTTCATAGAGACTGTATGTCATGACGACTCTTAGAGGCGTCTGACTGCATGCTCCCTTCCTGGATGGATGAATTTATCACATGGCAAGGTGGAAGAGTGTGTGTGGCCCTCCCTGTGCTGCTAGTGGTGGTTTCTTTGTTCACTTGACACATGCAAGATAAGGATGACATAAACAGCTGTCTCTGCAAGACCTGCTGTTTGAGGGACAAAGTCAATCTCCCAAGCAGTTTGATTTAATCCAGTCATCATCTAGTATTACCAGTGGGAAGGCAACTTTGTTTTTCTTTCTTTTTCATTTAGAACAGAATCACATTACTAGGTGGAAAAAAATCTACATTCTTTCAAATCTGCTGCCATTTGAGCTTTTGCTCAGCTGCTTAGGAAACTGCCAAGCAAAGTACTGCTTGACATGGATTCATTAAAGAAAAGTAAATTGCCACTTTCTGTCGAATGCAGCAATTTGCATTCCCTTGTTCTTCTCTGTTTCTGACAGCAATCTGTATTACATTCTTCAGAGTTTCAGTATTTTTTTTTTCCCCTCAAGAGATCTCATCTTCTGTTTCCTGGTACTTCAGCCAGAAATTTGTCCATTAAGATGATTTTTTTAATACTGATTTAACTTTCACTAACACAATTGCTCATGTAATCAGACTCATAATTAGACTCTCTCATCTGCTGTAAAATCATTGCTTTTAATTCTTCAGCTTGAGCAACTGAGAATTTAGTTACTTCAATCCTCATGTATAACTTCCAACCATAGCACTGCAGCAATATTTGCTTTCCTTTATGACAATATCTTCTTTGGCTTCTTGACCATTTCCTTTCAGCTTACTTCTCTAACTTCAGTCTATCTAATGTTTCTTTTTAGGTCATCGTCAAGTGATTGAAAGAAAACACTGATTTGTGTAAAGCTTGTACCTTGTGGCAATTTTGTGAATAAAAATTCTTAAGACAACAATTATTGTAATCAAATCAAGTGGTGTGTTTAGTCAGTGAGAGTTTTGGTGCTCTAAAGGTGCTGTGGCTCTGAATGAATCTAGCCTGAGGGATTTGAAAATACAGCCTCATAGTCAGAAAAGAACTGTCTTGTGACTGGAGTTAGCTGGAAACCAATTGTTTTATTTTTGCTTCTGCAAAAAAAGAAATCGTTCAGTGTGCAGACTGCATGAAAGTGTTGCCAATTGTTTGCTTCCTGGCTGTATGAATTCAGAATGAAAGGGAACTTTGCATGGCCTGTATTTAACCTACAAAATGCCCTTGTGTATGATATTAGATCTGTCAGAACATTGTGTGGGTCTGAAAAGATGAGCAGCGAAACACAAAGGTGACAAATCTGTTAACTTTTGTAATATACGAAAGTATACAACATGCAGCTACTTGAGCTGTGTCGCTGAGACTGAAAGAATATTCTGACAATTAGTGATGCTTGCTTGAGAACATCCTTATCTTGAGGTGGCTGTCAGTGGCCAAACACTGGATTAGGTGACCATTTGGCCTTTTGATGGAAGCCATTCTCACATTCGATTTGATTTTTGACCGAAGAGCTTAATTTTATGCTGCTTGTTTTAGAAGGGGGGCATGAGGAGAAGTGTAGGTATTTTAGGAGATTTTAAGGAGGAAGGTCTGATAAAAATCTTTGAAAAACTCAGTACCTCGTTTTCTTCATTTCAGTGCTGAAAACAAACCCAGATCTGTAGTCATAAGAGATAGTTTCTCTTTGATGAAAAGAAAAAGAACTGAGATTCGTTTCTGTGTCTCTAGTATAATAGGTGGACAAAACTCACTTGATTAAAAAAATCTGTCAGGGGGTAAATCAGTTTGTCCCTAGTAAGTGTTTACAGTTACTGCATTAAGAATATATTAACACATAAGAAAATGCTTTGTGCACATCTTTCTGTTGCAGAAAGAAAGCTGAAGGTTGTTCACTCTAACCTACTCCAACACGATACGTTAACAGTGTGTCAACACAGCAGTAAAGGCTTTTTACTATGGTAAAATAATGCCAATAGGTAAATGTGAGAAGGGTTGTTTTGGGAGCAATTTCCAGATTTGCTTTTTGTAAAATAAACACAACTTTCAAATATGGACTTAGGTTTTGGATGACAGTGAAAGAAATCCAGAATGCCAGAACACCGAAGCAACTGTACTGGATCAGAGTAGTAATCCACCTAGCACTCTTTCTTTCCTTTTGATGGCGATTAAAAACACATGCTCTGAAGGAAAATGCTTATAATGGGCAATTAAAGGATCTGCACATAGCAGGCTTTTTTTCCCCTCTGTCCTCCCTCCCCCAGTTGCCATAAATTACTGGTTGGCCTTTTACTCTGACGTGCAAGTCTGACAAAACCTAGAAGGAACAGGAAATGACCTAAGTGTGGTTTTAGCCAGTTTCTTTTCATTACCTACATAAGAAGAAGAAAAAAAACGTTCCCTTGATAGACAAAACACCTTTTAGAACCTTTCTGAAACGTTAGAGGAGCTTAAAAAAATACTAAAAAGGAAGATTGGAGCAAATACAATTAGCACTTTGAAAATGGAAAACTTTCTACAGCAGACAAAGTAGAAGCTGTCCTGCTGGTACTTCTGGGTGAAAAAGCAGAAGTAGCAGATCTTCTTAAAAACAAACAGGTGAAACAAACTCATAAAAAAGAAATAAACCCCCAACCAAACAAAAAATACTTTCCTGCATGCAGGGATTAATACTAATTTTAAGTATAAGCCTACTGAGAGTTGATTTGAAACTTTAGCACAATGGAGCGTTTTGGCCCAGTTTTTGTATCTGTGCTGAGGATGCAGTTACTGAAAACAGTAACTAAACATGTGAAAATTCTGGAGTGATTTATTAAAGTTTATTTACGTGCAGCTCTTCTGGAAGATCTGTTGTGTGCAGGAAAGATCAGGATACTGTGGAGTCTGGTGAAAACGTGATGGTGACCAGACACTTTTATATTCCCATGTCCTTAATATGTCCAGCCAAACATGTTGCAGGTACTTGTTAATGTCTGCAGCAGTGTTTGCTAAAACAGTTCAGTAGAAGCAGGTCTCTTTCCACTGAAGAAAGGTTTTACACATCTTAAAGAAATAGAATGCCACATATGAAAGAGTTCAGTAATGCAATGGCAGAATCTAGGACAGGAGATACAACTGTTTCCTTCTGTACATGCATCCAAACCTCAGAAACGTGACCTCAGTTTCTGCTCCAAGAAGTTTGGCTATCTGCAGCCTTCACAACCTCTTAGCTATTGTACAAGCCTGGAAAAATTAAATTGTATAGAGTCAGGAAGTGTTAAGTATTAGGATTCCAAAAATACCCTATTTTTTTCTTGTCCCATTTATTTGCCTGGGGAATTTTAGTAGGTGGAGAAAAGTCATCCTGACTCTAAACGCCCCAAGTTTCACACATGCTGTATTTCATGTTGGTTACAACAATCTACTGAAGTAGCTGTTGTTCTGGCCTGCAAGATTTCACAACATAACACTGTGTTATCTAAATAATGCTGCATCTACTCTGACAGAGTCATTCTCTGGTTGCATCACCTTTGGTCTCATACTGAGTACAACTTAACTACTTAATAACATACTGGTTTTCAAAAATCTAGCTTTTCTATACAGGAAAAAAAAAACAATCCTCATAAATCAGACTTCTAGGCTGTATACTGCTGTGTTTGGTTTTCTGTCATTAAATTACCTGGGTTTAAAAAGCCAATTGATTGCAAGCCTTTACATAAGAGTAATTTAGGAATAAAAACAATGAAACTCTCATCAGTCTGCTTTGAAAGGCAGTCATTAAAAGAAATGGATCTGTAATGTAACCTTATCCATACTTGATAATAAAATAATTTCTCAGTGGGTTGTAGAATTTTGCTTTTGAATGAAGTGAATTTTTACAGAGTTGATTTTTTGAATCAAGTTGCTATGGTGTTGCTTTCATTGTTTAGTTAATTCTATGCTTGGTTGCTATGGAAATACTTATTTACGGAGCTAATGCCTAATGGTGTCAAACAGATGCTACTAGCAACTAGGAATCTCTTACAATTGATCAATGAAAGACTCAGAAGTACAAACTCATTTTTTTACTTGTTTTTTTTTTTTTTTTAATTATCCATTACAATTTTTGAGCATGGAATGTGAATGGGTGGTGTCAAATAGGACAAGTTTTCATTTCTTAGCAAGCATTAAAGCACATCTTGCGTCTCAGGAATAGCATCAGTACTGAAAGGAAAACTTCCCACTCAACCTGTTCTAGGCAATCAAGCAGCAGTTTTGCAGATCTTAACACAGCATATGGCCTGAGATAGAGTGCACATTTCAGCTAAGAGTATAGAGCAGATAGGTGAGTTTTACCCTGGGTTTTAGATTCTTAGATTTCTGAGCTCTGAAACATTTTTCTGTAGCTGTGTATTTGAAATCTCTGTGTAAGTATGGATGTTGTCCTTAGTACAACTTTGCACAAACACAATTCTGGAGTAGCTATGATGACATGATGTAGTATTTTCAGTTATTCTGAAAATACCATTCCAGAGTTATCTCACCAAATAGAGTATGACTTGAGCAATTACTATTTGTTTTATTGTTTATAAATGCTTAATGGACTTTTGTAGTAATACAAGGGTTTATCACTTGAAAAAAGTAGGCTTTTAGTGTGCTTAAAGCTTTAGAAGTTTAAAATACTCTTTAAACATGACTTTTTGATTCCCTCAGGAGATACAAAAAACATCCCCCTCCATGGCACCAACTCACTTATGAGAGAGACGTCTGCCACAGGCCTGGAAACACAGGCTGCACCATGAGAGGGAAGATAACTTCTCGTACACTAAAGTCATTAAAAACAAAACAAAGAACCCTGAAGCTCTGCTGGTTTTCATTGACAGTCTTCTGCCATTTCTCATCTGCTTTCAGTTTATTTAGGGTACAGGATTCTCGGAGGAGCCTTTTTTTTTTCTTTGTACAAAGTTAGTAAGTTGACTGTAGAATTCCTGTGTTCTAAGTGCATGATGAATCCTTTGGAGGGTATGGAAATACTGTTTTCATTGTTTGAGAAAATACAAAGGGTAACATCTGATGCTTCTTGTCAATTTCCCTGCATATTTCCAGTCAGTGATAGGTATTTAACATTTCCTTAGGCCTGACTAAACACCCATAGAAGTGAATATAGTGTTTATTCTTCAGAACAGCAGCTCTGTGGAGAATTTTTTTTAGCTTTAACAATTTTCTCAGCCTTTAGGCAAACGTCTTTCAGTGACGTAAATTCCCTTAACCTATTTTGAGTGACGTTTCAGTCTGACCTAAGCCCATCCCTGGTTGATGGTGGCCAAATGAAAAGGTCGTTTATAATGTAAAGGGATTTTGTAAGCTGGCTTGTCATCATTTAACTGTGCTGGAAGTTACCTCATAAGCCAAATAGATTTAGTTGGTATAGTTGAGCATAATACAGTCCCCTACTGTTCAAGAACAAGGCATAGTACTGTGTTGTGTGTAGGAGATTTGTTTTGGTTTGTTTTTTTATTAATTGTCATTCAAAGCCTTCATCAGTTTGCCAGGCAATTGTGTGAAACTAGGGAAGTGTGATCATTGCTCTTTGAATGGACTGGGAGACTCAGGTTAGAATCAGGCCAATGCGAGGACTACTCTCTCCAGGCTGACTGGGCAACTGATGCACATGATCATGGGGTGAGGGCAATGTATGTCTCACCTTTCAGAAGTTCATCTGCAGTATCAGAGCCCACTGCAGTTTTATTTTCAGAGAAGCTCCCAGATGGGTAATTGCTGTGATGTTGGCACTGATGCTTAAAAGCCAAAGTCTGTGAGTTGTTAAGCAGAGGTTTAAGTTGTAGCTTGGAACTTTTTTGGTTCAAGTTCCTCCTAGATCAGGTGTTTCTTGTAGGAGGAGGTGAGGAAGAATGTTATGTGCAAAGGATTTCAAAATCTTAGTATTACAGTGTACAGCTCATTCTGCAACAAGCCTTGCTGTTGCAAAATCAAGAATTGCTGAAGCTCTGCCTAAGACCTATTTTAAGGTCTGGTCTGTTCACATTAAGTCAAAGTAAACTATGTTCTTTTTACTCCTGTTCTAAGGTTAGTGCAACTTAGGGAATACTTAGCAACTTTTGTTGATGAGCCACAGTAGTTAATTTAAAGCTTTGACTGCCAAATCCTCAACAACAACAACAAAGCCAAAAATACTGCTTTATTTAGTATTCCAGATTTAACTTGCAAGTTAGGGTAATTAAACTAAGTCTGGTAAGTGGTGAGAGACAGAGTACAGTTTCCTTACAGTTAGTGCCTGAGCAGCATAGTAAGGAGTAAATTTTTGTCAAGGAGCAGAACTTTCAGAATTATACCCCCCTTTGTCCTTCCAACCATTTCAATTCTGCAGAAGGAGTGCTTAGGAATATGCTGCTGGTTTCTGTTCCTGTCTCCCAAATTGTTTGGTGGGGGGGATGCTCTGTGGACTCGAGTGCCATCTTGTGGTGGCTTTGGGAGCTTCTGAGGAAAGGCTGTAACCCCCCTTCCAGTATTAACCCGTGAGAGTTTGACTAGTATAAAGATGGACCAAGTTGTGGGAAGAACGTTTGTTGTAGAGCGACCTGCACTTTTCCCGTTGTGCTTAGTAGAAGAGATTGATACTTTATGCCTAAAATTATCACCAGCTCATTTTACTTGCTTCATTGTGTGGCACATGGAATGAACCCTAGCTGCAGTTGCTATACTCCACCTGTCTTCTCTCAAGTATGACTGCTCATCAGTGGGGGTGACAAAACGAAGTCTGTTGGGCAGCACGCAGGCTCAAGTTCTGTTTGTCTCACAGTGGTTTTAGTTTCTGCACTGTAAGATTGGCATCTGTGGAAGAGATTCAGTCCGGTTGAAACGGCAACAGAAACCTTTCAGTCATGAATGCCAGCTGTGAAATTGTTTGTTTAACTAAAACGGTTTGAAATCCCAAACCATTATTTACATTTGAAGTAGATTTTGCATAAGCTGTGCACATTGTTTCACCTTACATATCCCGGGTGAGTATGGGGTACAACATACAGCAGGAACACTTTCCGTTAGAATAGTTCCTGCTTCTGCAACTTTGAGCCTATTTTTTTACTATGGCAGGGCTAAAGCCAAAAGGAAGGGTTTGAACTTCTTTAGTCATACAAACTGACCCTCAAATTACAACAGTGTAGTTTGTGAGAATGCATGTGTGTGCATCCATGTAGACGAAAGCTCCCAGGGACTTTAAGACTGAATTAAGGAGGTTGCATCAGGGAAAGTAGCTACAGTAGGTACAGAAATGTTCTGGAGTTAGCAAGAGTGTAGGTATTTTGCAGGGATCTCGTTTATGGGAAATAAATAACACTAGCTGATACACCACATGTTTAAAAGAGATGTAAATATGGAAGAATTGGGGGAAGGGAAACCTCTTTTGTGTCCCCTAACAGAGGTTGCAGGATTGCAAGCAAGCTGACGCAACCATGTGGACCGTTAGTACCAAAGGTTGCTAACACAACTAACAAAACTCATGTGGACATCTGATCTTTGTTGATGGTTGAGTCAAAAGTAAATGAAGCAGATTATTGTAGTCAATCTCAGTGTCCAAGCTAAGGAGGACAGAATGAAAGCAAAACATTTACTAATGTTTGATACAGTAAATAAATTTCCATCTGGAAATAGAAACCTGAGAATAAAGAAAAAAAACACCAACATCCTACTTGCCCAGATGGACAAATGAAGCAAAACCAGAAAATCTGACTTGCCCAGATGGGCAACTCATTCTAGTTTATAGTGGAAGAAAAATTGCTTCATCTTTGAAGTGGTCGTGTTAAAATGGTCTTCCAAAATGGCTGTTCTCTTAATATGTGTCACTTGCAGAGCTCACACTCAGCTCTTATGCTTAGGGGTTGCTTTTAAAAACAAAGATGAATGAGGAGATGGTGACTAGATGAATTGTTTAAGAACCAAAACCCTTTAAATTCCTAAATTCTTAATTCTTGACTTGGGTCTGCTTGCTTTACACAGCAGGACTTTGTGACATAACATAATCCCACTTTAAGCACGTGCTCGGTGATAGATCTCATCACTTTTCATAGCAAGTGGGTGTCGTAACTATTAACTTAAAACATGGCTTAATGGTATCTCTGTGAAGGTAACAGACAAGCAGGAGCTCTGAAGTGCTGCCTTTGCCTAGGTACTGCTGTCATGTCAGCCTGTGTTTCTTGGCTGAGGACATAGTGGCTGGAGAGCAGCCAGGAAGAAAGGACCTGGGGGTACTGATAGATGGTAGTTGAACAGAAGCCAGAAGTGTGCCCAGGTGGCCAGGAGAGCCAATGGCATCCTGGCATGTATCAGGAACAGTGTGGCCAGTAGGACAAGTGAGGTTATTCTTCCCCTGTACTCAGCACTGGCCAGGCCACACCTTGAGTACTGTGTCTAGTTCTGGGTTCCTCAATTCAAGAAAGATGTTGAGATAGTGGAAGGTGTCCAGAGAAGGGCAACAAGGCTGGTGAGAGGCCTGGAACACAAACCCTGTCAGTAGAGGCTGAGGCAGCTGGGGTTGTTTAGCCTGGAGAATAGGAGGCGCAGGGGTGACCTCACTGCTATCTACGACTACCTGAAGGAAGGTTGTAGCCAGGTGGGGGTTGGTCTCTTGTCCCAGGCAACCAGCAACAGATCAAGGGGACACAGTCTTAAGTTGTGCTGGCAGAGGCATAGGCTGGTTGTTAAGAGGAAGTTCTTGCCAGAGAGAGAGATTTGCATTGGAATGGGCTGCCCAGGGAGGTGGTGGAGTTGCCATCCCTGGAGGTGTTGAAGAAAAGACGATGAGGCACTTAGTGCCATGGTCTAGTTTACTGGATAGGGCTGGGTTCTAGGTTGGACAGGATGATGTTGGAGGTCTCTTCCAACCTGGTTGATTCTGTGATGATGCGACTCTTTCCGTACCTTCTGCTGGCCAAATGCCAGTCTGGGTGCTGTTTGCTCCATGAAAGAGCTATTAGTCTCAGAGGAACAAAACCAAACAGTTCTCATCTATAGAAGTACGCAGAAGGACTTACAAGACTGCAGAACATGAACTACCAAGTGGAGCGGTACATGAAATAGGGATAAAGAAAGGGTTGCTCTCTCTATTTGTTTAACTTCTGAATGCATGTTGTACAAATGATTTCATTAGAGAATAATTGGAACCTGTCAAGGAGTCATAAAGACATAAACAAATCAAACATCTGCATTTCATTTCTTCAATGATGTAGTGATGTTTTTATCTTTTGTCTGTATACAAGAAAAACTAAATGAGTGCTGTTGACGTACTTGAAGCTGATAACATCTTCAGATTGTGTTGCTGATGTTCTTTTGTGGATTTGGTGGGTTGGTGAAGTTACTCAGAACGTGTACATTTCTAACCGTACTCACACAAAACCTAAGAGAACCTCCTGAAAGAAAATGGGTTTGAAGTTATTGATTTTTAACCTGAGCAACTTTTACCTTATTAAGAAAGAAATGCTGTGAAGGTAGTACTTTGCACTTGGTATTTGCAAAATTACTGCTGTTGGAATGGTTCTGGAAAGAAAAAAGTACAAAACGTCATGTTAGAGGTTCTGGGGATGGATTTGCTTTAGAAGTTGAGATGACTTAAAGCAGAGAAAGCACTGCTGCCATCTAATTTAGTATACTTCTGAAATGATTTATGAACATCCCAACAATATTGAAATCAGGCCACGTAATCATTCTGTTGTCGAGAGAGCTCTGTTGCATGCAATTCTTCAAACGCTTTGTTAGGACTTTTGCTGTTGCAGCACTGGCTGAGAAAATGGTCTGAGTTACTGATTAAAAACATGAAAAGAGAAGCATTTGGTATTACATCACACAATCATGTTTTATTTCATTGTTGGTTTTCAGCATATCACCAGTGACTCTTCCCTTTTTGTTCTTTCTTTTCCTTTACAGATGATACTTTGGGACTGGGATTTGAAGCAATGGTACAAACCCTATTACCAGGTCAGTGTGTTATGAATCTAGTCACTCTTTTAGTGGACTGTGACTGAGTGTAGAGTTCACTGTGAATGGGCAAATGTCCTGCCAAATCAAAACTAATCACTTCTGGACATAATTGTTAGGATTTGTTTTAGTAGAATCCCCTCTCCTATGAGGAGAGACTGAGGGAGTTGGGGTTGCTCAGTCTGGAGAGGAGAATGCTCCAAGGTGACCTTTTTGTGGCCTTTCAATATCTGAAGGAGGCCTACAAGAAAGCTGGGGAGAGACTTTTTAGGATGTCAGGTAGTGATAGGACTAAGGGGAATGGAACAAAGCTAAAAATGTGTGGATTCAGGCTGGATGGTAGGAAGTTCTGCACCATGAGGGTGGTGAGACTGGAATGGGTTGCCCAGGGAGGTGATAGAAGCCCCATACCCAGAGATGTTTAAGGCCAGGCTAGATGAGGCTCTAGACAGCCTGATCTAGTGTGAGGTGTCCCTGCCCATAGCAGGTGGGTTGGAACTAAATGATGCTTGTGGTCTCTTCCAACCCTAACTGATTCTATGATTCTGTGATTCTATAAGTAATGAAGCTATGGAAATTGTGTCTTCATAAGGAGCTTATAACAGTTTGGCCACCACAGTTTCTGTTTATATTATTGGAAAAAATAGAATACTAAATTTAATTCTGAGATAAAGCAACAAAACCCCAAGATTAAAAAAAATCTTTATTTTAAATGGAGAAAAATAAGCTGGAAGCTAATATTGAATTCTGAAATGTATTTTATTGTGTAAAAAAAAAAAACCCACAACAATTGTTTGAATATGTCTATGTGTATATGTGTTTTTAAAAGAACACATTGGGGCTTTCCTTGAATATTTTGCATTTGCAGTGGATAAAACTTAAAATGCAGTTCAAGGCAAGGTTGAACGTGGCACTTGGTGCCATGGTCTAGCCTTGAGCTCTGTGGTAAAGGGTTGGACTTGATGATCTGTGAGGTCTCTTCCAACCTTGGTGATACTGGGATACTGTGATAAAATGATTGGGCATGTTAATAGTTTGCTATGTTTCCATCTCTTCTAGAATGCTGGCAGTGGAAGTGGAGTTGATCTTACAGTACTAAACGAGGCTCGGAGCATGCTAGCAGACCTCCTGGCTGACCCATCCCTTCCACCACAAGTGATTTCTTCCCTTCGAAGCATTAATAGTTTGATCGGTGCTTTCTCAGGCACATGCAGGCCAAAAGCTAGTCCCTTCACACCATTTCCTGGCTTCTTCCCCTGTCCTGAAATAGAGGATCCTGCTGAAAAAGGAGATCGGAAGCTGCTCAAGGTCAAATGACTTTAATTTTCGTTCATGTGTTTACAATTTTTAGAGAAATGATGAAGGGAGAACATTCCTGTGTGGATAGCAGCTGCCTCACTGAGTACCTGTCAGCTATGTTTAAGGTCAAAAGAGAGCAGCTGTGGAAAAAAACATTGAATGAAATGTAGCTAGGTACCAAAAATGTATATTGAAGCAATTGATGGATAAAGAGTTGAAAGCATCCATCTACAGTCTGAACATGATTCCTGAGAATAAACATAGGATTAAAAAACACCAGAAGCAAATATAAATGGAAGATGTTATTTTTTTTCATGACATGACACAAACAGAGCTGTTCTTGATTCTCTCACGTTCTTGACCTAACAATTAACTGTCAGTGTGGCTTTTCCTTCGACTTTTTTCCCCCAAAGAAATTTGCTCTTGGAAACTTCAAACTAGTTATCAGACAAATGCAAATCAGCTATGTAAAGGGGGAAATACATCTTCTTTCTGTGCAGCACATCACATTATGGGAACGGTGTGAAAACCTACTGTCACTTTTTCCATGATCTAGGGTAAATGAGTGAAAGAGTGTAGTTAATACATGACATGCTAAGGGAAAAGGCCAAACCTATGTTTGTTATCATAAGAAAGAAAAAAAAAAATAATTCTTTCAAAAAAAGCCCCAGGTAAGTCATCACCGAGTACAAACTCCAGATTATGACACACCAGAGAAAGCTGTATGAAAATATTTCTTAAAAATGGGACTTTCAGGTCTATATTGAAAGGCTCCCATTCTCTCTTTACCTGATTTGGAATATAAAAGCTTTACTCCATATTTCAAGCAAGTTGTTTCTTTGCTGAGGATGACAAAAATCTCTATTTCTCTTCCCTGACTGAGTTCCAAAGTGCATTCAGTGGTAATTTGTTTTCACTTCTGATGGGGATCTGCCCATTCTTTTTGGTAGGAAAAAAACAACAACCAACAAGCCACAACAACAAAAACCTTTACAAATTAAAAAAACGAAAATAAATTTAATGTCTGGGTTTGATTATATAGTTAACAATGTTCAAATCACTCAACAGGGATTAACCAGGAACAGCCTGCCAACACCACAGCTGAGACGAAGTTCAGGAGTTTCTGGCATTCCACCCATAGAATCAACATCTTCTAGATGGGAACGGAGTAACAGCAAGAGATCACATCAAGAATATAGCACATCAAGGTAAGCTCTTAACCATGTTTTAGGGACAATAATAAATGTAGCCTTCCTACAGTGTTCATGTCTGTAATGCTGGAACTTGGTAGCAGAAGTATTTGACCTAAAATCTTGTGAATTAAGTCCCTAGATTCTGTGAGTGTCAACTGGAAAATGTTTCGAGTTGTGCCATACTTAGTACCTCTGATCTCAAATAGAAGTCAGGTCACTGAGGCTGAGTGGCATGCACTGTCATGAGAAGTAGGGCTGCATATCACTTAGAGTGGGAAATGAAAAAAAAGTCTAGCATATGTGATTGCAAAACAAGCTACTTTAACCTCCAAACCTTTACTGACTTCCTCCTTCTCCTTTTAACTTAAAATATGTATCACTTTCCAAATTTCACGTAGCCCAAAATTTATTTTCTTATTAAAAAGAGGACAGAACTGCATTTGGTACCCATTTTTGTGTGTTTTGCAACTTCCATTATTCCTGAGCTCACCAAGCAAGCAGTAAAGTCATCTCTTCTTTACTTCTTAATCAGTATGGTGCAAATAAACCTTTTCTTTCCAGAATTAAGATTGTTTTGAATTAGGATTAAAAGAAATTTATTTTTTCTTTGTTTAATGTTATATATGAGTGAAACTTCACACAAGTAGTTTTATTTAAATGTGTAAGTGTGCGTGGCATTGCTCAATGTACCTTGTGAAAAAGATAAAACAGATGTTTGAAATTGTGCTGTGGTTTAAATCTCTGAAAATGTGTCTGTGGTTTTGCCTTTTTTTTTTGTTCTATATTTGGTCTTTCTGAAGACTTTAATGGTTTTAAGAAGAGTATGCTTTAAAAGGAAGATATAAGTTACACTAATAGCTGATAGTTTACTAGTAGTGGATGAAAATTTATATACATATGTCCAAGAAAAGACTGGATGGGGCCATGGTCTAGTTGTTTGGATAGGGCTGGGTGCTAGGTTGGACTGGATGATCTTGGAGGTCTCTTCCAACCTGGGTGATTCTATAAGAATATTTTTGTCAATATTACGTTTAATTGCATATCACATTTTTATTTGCTGAAGGCACGTTAGAATTGGAATTTCAGGGTGCAATTCCAATGTAGAACAGCAGATGGCATCACCCAGCAATTTGAGTTATTCGGCTGAACTTCGCTAGTTTTGACTTCATGTCAAACCGAAGTCTTTAGTTTAAAGATTAGAATCAATTAATAAAGTACTTAAATATGCAGAATTAAGTGGAAGAGCAAACTAGGTCTGTTAGAAACTAGCCTGTTTTGTTAAGACATTCAAGAAAAGTGAATACTGTGTTAGAAAGCACTTGGGCTGAAGAGATTTATTGTGTCATTTTAGGACTATGTAAAGTTTTCTGTTGCATTCACCCAGTACTCAGCAGTCTTTATTCCGTGTACTTGACATGTTCTCTAGACGATCTTGAATTTGAGTTATTTCTACTTCTCTCTGCTTTTAATGTTACTCAGCCTGTAACAGATAACCTGTACCAGTCTGGCCATTTTAGTTTATTTTTTCATTTGTTTTATTTAATAAAAATGGAAGACAAGGTAGGGAAAAAACGAAAACTTACTGTTTTATTTTCAGTCAAGGATCTCATTCAAATGGGTCTTTTGGTGCAAACTTGCTGACAATCCCAAAGCAAAGATCATCTTCTGTGACATTGACTCATATAGGTCCCAGGCGAGCAGGTAAGACTGTTTAATTTGCATAGCTTAATGGAAGGATACCAAAGTGGTAGTTAGTATGTCATGTAAATGTAGTAGTAAAATAGCATCAGCATGTTATATATATTTCTTTTTTTTTTCTTAAAATCTGCTTCTAAGAATACTTAAAATTACTGTTCACATCAACTCATCTCTTCACCTAATGCTGTGTGCCTGCAAAATGTTACAGTGTAGAGGAAAGAAATGATCTTTTGGCTCAATGCACAATGTAGTTGTAAATTCATGTTAGGCACAGAATAGTCAAAGCTCAGATTTCTTCTCTAGATTTCACTTTCTTAACTTTCTTCCTTAGATTTCACTGAAGTAGGCCCTAGCATACTGTTTGAACAGGAATGGGGGATTTTGTGGACCTAAGGGAAATGAAATTTATTGTTTGTTTGGCTATTTTTTATGTCTAATTACCCACAAACCAAATTTGGAGGTTTTTTTTTTTCCATTGGCTTATTAGGCAGAGTTAGATAGATTGTCATGCCAGCAAAAAAACATACATCACTGTCAGGAAAGGCCAGTGTCTGCTCACTGTAATTCTTTGCTTTGAGACTACAGTTAGAATATTTTGGAGTTTTGCTTTGTTTTTCAAGTGTGTCTCAAGCATCTTTTTTTTTTACTGAAAAAAAATGAGGTAAAGGAATATTGGTCCAGATCAGTTACTAATACTGAGTTGGGCATGATGATTTTTTCTTTTCTTCTCACCCTGGAAAACATGAAAAGGCAGTCCTGGATCAGAAAGGAATATGGAAAGGTTTAGCTGGTGATTAAATCAAAACCAGTCCTTTGACGCTTTACTTATTTGCCCATTCACACATGTAGCCTAGACAGCTCCATCATTGTCAACCTCAAAGCCTGCAACAGATCTAGCTATGTGGGTGTGTGTTTAAATGAGCTTTGAAAACTTGTACATTCTTTGCATACAGAAAAGTTCTTGTCTTTCCTAAACAGTAATGGTTTTATTGTGATCTGAACCCCATGTAATGTTTGTTTTGGAAGGTGCTTCTCCTGGCCTGAGTCCTGTGGGATCACCTAGTCATGGATCTGTCTCAAGTGGGGCTTTCAGCAACTGGTCACCTGTAGAGTTCCCTGATACTGCTGATTTTCTGACAAAACCAAGCATTAATATCTATAAGCCTTCAGGACACACATTTAGTTCTCCAGATCTTCAGCAGCAAGTTAAAACACCTGTAGGTTATATGTGTAGCAGGTACTGTAAACTCTGTTACATTTCTAGTACCTTTGTATGTGTTGAAAAGAATACACTTACAGTTAAAAAATATAACAAGACCTATACTGGTATTGAAAAAATAATGATGAACTCATAATAGTCTGTAAATAAATCCAGGAGAGACTAATGTAAGATGTTGTTTCTCAGATGGCTCGTACTTGAAAACAGCAGTTGCAGAGTAATAGTGTTTTACAGATGTGCAGAAATGAGGAATTGAATTCCTTATTTCTGTATACTTTCCAAATGACTTACTGTACTTTATTAATTTCTGGAGTTGAGTCCAGGGGAAGTGATGTTTGGTTAATTTCTAAGTCCAGACTAAATTTGTGTCTACCAAATTAGGAGAAAATAAGAAGTTAATTTGGTGGAGGAACCTTCAAAAACTTGCCATTTTAGGGAAATGAATGTGCAAAACAGAACAGCAGTAGCAATAAAAAAAGAAAATGACTGTATGGTACTGAATGGTGTAAATATTTTTCATTTCCTCATAAGCTGTGGATGTCAGATTCTCAAGCCTATGCCAACACCTGAAGCAGAATTTGCAGAATATAAGGACAGAAAATCAGGTGGGATTTCAAAATACATAAATATTTGATATCAACTTACCTTTGTGTTTTCTTTAAAGTCAATTAAATTGACATTTGCATATTTTTTACATGATTTTTTTTTCCTATGCTTTAACTTAGGTGTGTGTATTTTACTGTAGTTTTGACTTATAATAACCAAGGTGATCTAAAATATAGCCTACTTGAACTCAGGCCATATCTTTCCTATTATTTAACTCAGGTGCATGTGTTGTACGGTAGTTATGACTTATGATAATCAAGATAATCTAAAATAATGGCCTGCTTCAGAGTAAGGGTTTTATCATAGGCTTCACCTCACAGCTTTGTATGTATATACACATACATATATGTATATTTATATGCATATATACTTACATATATACCTATAGCAAACAAGTTCCTTCTCATCTCAGCTAAACTAATCACTGGTCTGATTTTTTGTAAGTAAAAGGTTGTGCTCCTAGTCATCCTCAATCTTCAAACAGGTTTTGTCTAATAAATTCCATCCTTTACAGCTTCTTTATTTTTAAATGCTAAAACTTGCTTAGAAAGAGACTGTTACTTTATACGTAGGAGAAAAACCTCTATGGTGAATTGAAGAAATCGCTAGACAGAAGTGAGTTACAAAGAAATGATTGACTTAATGTTTATGTATGTGTTTTCTTTAAGGTGAAACTGGAAGTGCTGGTGTTTCGAATGATTCTTTCCACCATACAGAGAAGAAGAAAGATGAAAGGAAGGAGGTGATCGATAAAACACAGAGTAACATCCTCGTAAGCTTCTAACTGCCAAAAAAATCCAGAAATAGCTTTTATCAGTACAGTATTTATAATTTCTAGCATGCTGTAAAGAGGTCTTTGCTTTGCTAAGAACTGTAATTTTTGAAGGGCAGTGCTTTGCATTGCTAAGAACTGTAATTTTTGAAGGGCAGTGCTTTGCATTGCTAAGAACTGTAATTTTTGAAGGGCAGTGGTGTGGTCTGAAATTCAGATTGTCATTTAACGACAGTGAATTTCCAGCTTGCATAAATTTCACTAGCAAATGACAAGAAAGATCATGAGGGTATTACATTTTGTTGATCAAACTTAGTTGGTGGAGATTTAATGTTGATAGTATGTTTAAGCATTGACTGCCTAGTATTTTTTGTAGTGTGGGGTTTTTTTAGTTTCTCGTAAACGGTGTGTGGCAGTTTCAGTGAGACAGATGAATGTTTATACAAAGCAGTGTTGGAAGTGCCAGGAGAAAAATGGTTTAAGCTTCACTACTATTTTGGGTTTATACATCAATAGTTTTAAAGCTTGGTCAGTGAATGAACTGTTAAAACTCAGTTAATGTATTCTTAGCTTGTGCATGTTCTTGCTTTCTTTTGTCAGCTTGTCATGTTTAAAAGGAAATGAGAAGGAAAATTTAGCATGGTCTCAGAAAGCCCTGCATTCTGCAGCCCCAAAGTATGAGAAGTCAAGCTCTTAGCAGTGCTGTTTGTGCTACTGATGTATGATTTTCTCCTAACCATAGTTACAGCACCATTCAAGAAGTCCAGAAATAATTTATCACTTTTCATGGCTCTTTTTCCTTTTGATACTACAACTGGCAAATTAGATTTGGTTGTTATTTCAGAAATGATAGAATATCTTACTCTCGTATAGGTGGAGCAGAATCCTACATTAGAAACAACGTTATTAGACCATGATTCTCTAATGGAGAAGATGAACAACTGGAATTTCCAAATTTTTGACCTCGTACAAGAAATGGGAGACCAGTCTGGAAGGATCCTGAGCCAGGTTTGTTGGCTTCTGTTATATGAGGAAGAGTGCATAAAGCTGCTGTGCTTATGTATTTCATTTAAGCCATGAAGAACTTTTGCAGTCAACATATATGTGAATACTGAATTGAAAGCAGAATTATAATTTCTCATGTGTTCCATCTCATTGAAAACTGATAAAAATAATGTATCTGTATAAACAACTTGCTTCCCATTTTCTGAACTTCATTCTCAATGTAAAAATAGGTTCAATTCACACTTAGTAGGCTTTGTAGTAATATGCCTTTCCTATGAAAAATTGTCTCCTGCTTTCAGAATTACTGCCTTGTTTGTCAACCATTTCTTTTTTCTTTATTTCAGTAAAATATTTCTGCCAGAGCTACACCTGTGGGGGAAGAGAAGTGATCTTTTAGGCAGTCTTTTGCCTCTTGATCCTACAAACAATGGGATTTTTTTCCCATGCTGCTTTCTGCATGTAGTATCCCTTTTATCTCTCTGACTTATTACTAAGCTCTTCTGTGCAGTTCCATGTTGTGCTGAGGCCAATCTACTGGCAGATGCAAAAGTATGATTCTATTTGCTCTTCCCGAGCCTCTCCCATTCATCACTGTCATCTGGAAACTCCTATCTCTTTCTTTATGATGGATTTAGCAACCCTGGAGCTATAGTATGAGCTGGGTTTGCTTCTGATTGGACCAGAAAACATTTTTATTTACAGTGTCTTAGATTCTTGCCATGGAGTAGAAAGCATGTTACTCTCACTCAGGGGCAGTGTTAGAAACAATCAAGTGGACGGAAGGGAACATATGAGAAGCACTCAGGTGCAGTTGGAACCACTGGCCTGCTCCTTGCTGAAGAGAGTTAAAAACAATGGGGATAATGTAATTTTGCCATTAGACACTGGCTTTTCTTTCATAATACACAATAACAACGTTATGGGGTTTGTTTTAAGTCTTCAATTAGTCTTGTTTGATCAAATGTTTTCAGGGCTTCTGTCACCTCAGTTGGTGACAGCTGTTCACGTACAGACTAGAATGCCACAATCCACTCCTGAGTGTTTGGGGTTTTTTGTATCCTGTGGTGTGATATTACTCTGTGAGCCAAGTTAGGTGGCCTTTCATTTGTGTGCAGTCCAGGGGATAGATTAAACCTCTAAGTTCTTAACTGTGCAGGTTTCTACTTGACCAGAATTTCTGTATCAGCTCTTCTGGATGTTGTATGTATGTGTACTACTTGTCCTCCTTCCACCTCAGTCCTTTTTGTCTGTTGTGCTGTAAGCATCTGGTAACATATCTGACTTAAGAGCTAATTCAAAAGTGCATCTTTACCACCACCAGTTGTAAGGTTCTCAGATTGGGTGTATGTAAAGGGGAATGATTGGGACAGGCAGGAAGAGGAGGGAGTTCGGCTCATTTTGCTCTCACGTGCCTTTGAGCACTTCCTCTCCCACACTTCAGAACTTATTCTTTCTCTCAAGTGTCTAGGACAGGAATGATAAAAATGAGTAGCAGTGACTTGTTTTGAAATGCTTTTTTAAATATTTACAGTCTTAGAGGGGGTTAGGCCTTTGTAGTCACTGGGTTCTACTTGTAAACATAATTTATTGCCACAGTCTACAGATGTGTAGGTCTTCTGAGTACATCTTTAAATTAATTGTTTCATTTACTGGCTAACTTTGTTAAAATTTCCCAACATAATTTCTAAGGAATAAAAGAAACAGATTTTTTTTTTCCAGAAGTCTTGCAAATAAATATATTTGGGTTGTATTTTTTTATATTAATGATTCTACTACTGTGGGTAATGAACTCAAATATTTGGTGAATAAGTAAGAATATGGATTATTCTTTTCAGGTCACTAATGGAATAAAGCATGAGTTCTTTAACATAATAATATTCTCCAAAATGTGAATTAAAAATTAGTTGTGCATAGAATTTATCAGTAAAGAAACAAAAGCTTTTATTATAATTCTTATTATTTCTTTGAGAAGATGCTAAAAATCCACATTTTTATGCTAGAAAGTCGTGAAACATATCTCTGTGACAGTAGCTTTCAGATAATTTCCATCTCTAACAGCAGTTTTAGAAACAGGAATGTATTTAAAGCTGAAAAAAGCAGAATAAGCTTAGGTATATTTTTTTCCAATCTGAAATTCATTTTGGTATGTGTTTAGGTAACTTATACCTTGTTTCAAGACACTGGTCTGTTTGAGATTTTCAAAATCCCAACTCAAGAGTTCATGAATTACTTCCGCGCGCTAGAAAGTGGCTACCGAGATATTCCCTGTAAGTACTCTCCCATTGGATGTGGATGTGTTAGTTTGCTTAGTACAGACATAGACAATGCCCGAATGTAGTGTATGTTCAATTAATACATTTGTCAGACCTTAGAACTAATTTCATGAATTGCAGCAACAAAGAAACCCAAGCAAAAAAGAAAAACAAACCAACTAACCAACAAAAACCCCGAGTGGACTCCCAGTCTCAAGTAGTGAAATAGAAATTAAAGAGTTTGAATGAATAATTGAATCAGACTGAAGTCAGTGGGAGAATATTTGTTGATTTAACAGAAATTTGGTTTAAGCCTGAAATAGAATAGTAAGAAAATACAGAACATTGGCATTAATTGTTGATCTTGCTGTTTAGAGCAGCCAAATTAATCAGAAAACAAAACAAAGCCACACGCAGCACCCCCCAGCACATTTTCCCTCTCCCCTCCTTCCAGTGTCACAGATGTTTGCAGGTGCTTTTAAAGTGTCGGACTGGAGGCAGTGTTAGTGGTTCACCATTACTGAGTTAAATGGCTGCTTAACCCTTTCCTGACTGTCAGCTACGATGAAGTATACTTAGAGGATGTTTGATGTTTATCCAGCTTGTTTTCTAAAAGTGTTCAATGGTATACATAGCCTCTGTTAACCATTTAAATTCGAGTATTCAGAACCACAGGATCACAGGATTCCTTTATATTTAATCAAAATCTCCCCATAGCAAACTCGGTACATTAAATTTATTATTTTCCCCCTTCTGGTTCCTTTTGATTATATTTCAGTTGGTATTTTTTATTCCATGTGCTGCTTTCCAGATCACAATCGTATACATGCCACAGATGTTCTTCATGCAGTATGGTATCTGACCACACGGCCCATCCCTGGATTTCAGCACGTTGACAATGAGCATATTGTGGAAAGTGATATGGGTTTGTATTCACATGGGTTATTTTTGTTCTTCTGACGTAAGAATATCTTAATCAAACTACGAGAGGTAAAAAAACCCCAACACTTTGGAAGAAAATATCTAATTACTCTTGTCACTCATTTATTTTAAAATCACAAGCTTAGTGTTCACACCCCCAGAAATATCATGCAGTTGTGATGGTTTGGGTGTCCCTGACACCCCCCCCACACACACTTTGGAAATCACCCAGACTAGACTCAGCCGGCTCTGGAAATCAAATGAAGCTTTATGTTTACAGCTTAGCACAATATACAAGCAGATATTTACAGTATATGCAGTTATAGACAGAAATAGACAAGGTAAAAGGTAATACAGAAACACAACTCCCCTCCCAGAAACCTGAGTCCCCAGGAGGGGCTCTCAACCACCCCTGCACCTTCCCCCTACCCCTCTCAACCTTACCCCAGTCCCAAGGAAGAATGGAGGTTTGGCCAGGGGGTTAGGAAGCAAAGTGGATTAGTCAAAGAAACGGCAGAGAGGGATGAGGTTAGCGACGCAACTCAGCCCAGCAGCAGAAGCCAGTGCCTTATCTATGTTTGGATTTTTGTTTTTATACATCTCAGCAAGCCTATGAGGGAAGTAGACATCACCATTGTTTTCCTTTCACAGCCTGTAATCTAGTTCTTCTCACCAAAACATTCTAGCTTGCTTCACACTAGCACAGCAGTGTATTTCTCAAGAGTTTATGAGGTGATAATAGTAGCATTCTAAAATATATTTTGTTTTACTGATTTTCTTAGATGAAGGCAGTGGCATTGCCCCTGTTCAAGTCAGCTATATTTCTTCAAAAAGCTGTTCTATTGCTGATGATAGTTATGGTTGCCTGGCATCAAACATTCCTGCTTTGGAATTGATGGCTCTATATGTAGCAGCTGCCATGCATGATTATGATCATCCTGGTCGTACAAATGCTTTTCTAGTGGCTACAAATGCACCTCAGGTAAGAGATTCTTTAACCAGACAATTATTTGTCTATATCTGAAGGAAGAATAATGTTTTTTTTTTCTTCTGTATTTTTGCTACAGCTGTTCAGGATCTTTTGCCCAATTTAGGAAGTGTAGAAATTTAATTTTTACATAACTTGTATAATTTATTTTTGTGATAAATTTCTATGGATCTTGTACATATTGGTTGTGTAGGTGTGAAAAAAGTGTTAATAATAATACAAGTCAATGCAGGTTGGATTTTGTTTTGACTCACCTGACCTCTTTCTTTAACTTAAACCCTCAAAACCAGAAGGCAAAACATCATTTCCAGCAGTTGTGTAGTTGTTTTCCTGTTTCTTTTCTTATTTAATTAAGACTTGCTTCTGGCTAGCCCTTAAGCTTCAGAATCTTTAGTTATAATTTTAAATCTTGATGATTCTTTGTAAATTTCTCTTTTTGCAGGCTGTTCTCTACAACGACAGGTCAGTCTTAGAAAACCACCATGCTGCTTCTGCCTGGAATCTCTTCTTATCACAACCAGAATACAACTTTTTATCAAATCTTGATCACGTAGAATTCAAGCGTTTTCGTTTCTTAGTGATTGAAGCAATCCTTGCCACAGATCTTAAGAAGCATTTTGATTTCCTTGCAGAATTTAATGCCAAGGTTTGTTGCATTTTAGTGTCTTCACTGAGCTGGTTGTGATGTACTGATGGTAGTGTCACTACTGCGTACTCACTGGGGTTTAAAGTTTTATGTCGTTAAAATTAAGTTACTCAGAATTTCACATAGAGTATTTCCTTTGCACAAATCAGTTGTAGATTGTTCTATAGATTATCTGATAATCCTAGCAGGTGTGACATAGGGACCTGCACAAACCTTCACATTTCCATCTTCTGAGAGATAGGACATTACTTCTTCCTTTATTATGTAAGGCAAAAACAAATCATGTAGAAAAATGTACACAAGTGTCTGTTGTGAAAAGCCTTGGGAAAAAAACAAGCCATTGATGAATAGTTTTGTGTTAATTCTTTCAAATGTATGTTTTCAATCCAGGTCAATGACATCAACAGTCACGGCATAGAATGGAGCAATGAAAATGATCGCTTGCTGGCCTGTCAAATATGCATCAAGCTGGCAGATATTAATGGCCCAGCCAAAGTTAGAGAGCTGCATCTGAAATGGACAGAAGGCATTGTTAATGAATTTTATGAACAGGTGGGTATGGAGAGTGTCATTTCCTCTTTCTCAATAATAGGAAACCAAAGTGAGATCTCTGCCTGTCCTGAAGCCATCCTGTAAAGGCAGAGGAATAGCAGCTCTGGTAGAATTAGTTCTCCTTCTGTGCACAAGGGTATCTTCCAGTAGACCTGAAGTGAGAAGAATTATGGCCTATGCAAGACTGAGCCACAATGTGTCTTTATTTTGAACTGACCTAATTACATTGTAATCTATGCAATGTTTATTTGATTCCTTCAAAGTAATGTTTAAAACAGAAATGAAAAGTTACTTTTATGAGCATTTCCAACAGTGCTTAAAATTTCTTTTTCAGGGTGATGAAGAAGCAAGTCTTGGATTACCTATCAGCCCTTTCATGGATCGTTCTTCTCCACAGCTTGCAAAACTGCAAGAGTCTTTCATCACTCATATAGTTGGTCCCCTTTGTAATTCCTATAATGCAGCTGGGTTGCTTCCAGGGCAATGGGTTGATGAAGAGGAAGAGGATACAGAAAGTACTGAAGATGATGATGCAGCACAGTTAGAGAGTGATGATGAAGAAATGGAAGATGATCTTATTTTAAGTAAGTTTTTGTACTTCAGTGGGTGGATGTGGTTGTCATTTTGTAGACTCAGGCATAGCAGTGCTACACATTTTCAACCAAGTACTGTAGGTTTTTGCAGTTGTGGCACTTGATGAATTTTACCCTTTTAAGATAATTTTTGTTAATACCAGGAGACTTGCAGTTTGAAACAGAAACTCATTGTTATCCTTTGCCATGTCCCTATTTAAACATTCTGAATAAGCATCCATGTCTTTTGCTCAAATTTACATCCATCTTGCAACATGCCATTGGTTTTGTATAGGTAAAATACTATTACTTTGACTGTCAAACAACCAAATATGCTTCCAATTTTGCAGAAGCTCAAAGGAAAAAGGGTAGAAGAATATTTTGCCAGCTAATACATCATCTCAGTGAAAATCACAAAATATGGAAGAAAGTGATTGAAGAGGAAGAGAAAAATAAAGCTGAAGGAGCTAAACTGCTGACTGAGATCTCATCTTTACCTCAAGCAGATGAAATTCAGGTAATTGAGGAAGCTGATGAAGAAGATGAGCGACAACTAGGAGAAGACAAGACATGCTAAGAAAACTTCAGTGGTGTCCAATATGATGATAGCCTACTTTTGTTTTCACTGTGCTGACTTTAGCCTGACACAGTTCACATAAAATTGAAAGGCCTTAATACTGTGAGAGGATTCTTTCTACTCTAGTGGAATCCCACTCCTATGCACTTTCACCACACAGAATACGGAACTTTATTAAAAGACTGAGTATTGTATACCCTGATGCAAAGTTCTTTATGCCTTAGTTGGTATGAAATATCCTGATATAATGCTGCCTTGCTGAATATGGAACTCTTCTTTTCCTTGAGGTACCTGCAATTTATAAAAACATTCAGTGACTTCAGTTACCAAAGTGGCAAGAACTTTTTGCTAACAAGGAAATATGGGACGAATCCTAATATGGTTGTTCATTTCATGTTGTTTTTGAACATGAATGAGAAAAGTCCGTGCCTATCTGAAAACTGTGTTACTGTTGCAGTGCAAGCCTGTTGTGGGGTGTCTACTTAGTGCAGTAGTGTGCTTAACGTAGTCATCTCAGAGCAACTGTTCAAGGACTGTGACATAAATGCTGAATTCTGATATTTGTGGTTTAAAAAGAAAAAATCCAGGTGCATCTATTTCTGATGCTTTTTATTATTGTGCATAATCTGATGTTTTATTTTTGCAGAAAATATTCAGGTTTGCAGTGGGTGTTCATGATAATTCATTGACTACAAGGCCATTATTATCTGTTGCCTTGCTGTTTTGTGGTAGAACATTAAAAACCTGTTCAGCTACTTAAATTATTAAGGAATTGTATTCTTTTAGTCATAATGCTATATTTCCTACCCTTACTCAGGTTCCTATTTAAAACCAAGTCAAACACATCATAGATTTTTATCTTGCACCAATTTGGAGTATGAAATTTGAAAGAAATAAGAGGGTATTTCCTTTATTCTTTGTATGTAAAACAATAGGAGAATTCAAGAGATTTAGAAAAGAAAAGAAAAGAGAACATAAAGTACTGTTTCACAATGGCTAGTGTATTCCAATATGACCCACATCTTTTCTCCCATCACAGATATAGCTTATATTGCCTTCAAATTTGATATACATCCTGAAATATGAAAAGCAGAGCGTCAAAAGTTTGTGTAAAGCCTAATCGTAAGGTAAACATCACTGTATTATATTACATTTCAGATGCTGAGGTTTTCAATAAGAAACTTAAACATTTGACACAAATGTATATTAGGAACACTACCATTGTATGTCTAACTAAAACAAAATAATACATTAGGCTACAAATACATAAAGAAGCTACAAGTAGAGCAAAGTTTAAAAGTGCACCTTTTAGTGCTAAGCATTTATATGCTGTGCAGTTCAACTGAATGAAAACAAATGCACACGTGTGCAAACTGCTAAATGTATCTTGGCATAATCGTGTTTACATTTACATCAGCTGACTTGAAAAAGAAGGGAACATTCCTAAAAGAACCTGGTGTAAATTGTATTGCACTGTTTTACACAACCAGATTTTCACTCTGCTCTTTCATTGGCCAGTTTAAACAACTGAAAGGAATTCTTCATTTTCCACTGGTTAGTTTTTTGTCAGCCCATTTAGAAGACCACTGAGACATGCTTTTGATACTTTATATATCCAGTGCCAAATCCCCCTTTGCTGACATTCTTACTATCACTGCATTTTTTTTTGTGTACATGAGCAGTGTTAAAACCAGATTATTTCTGTCATTAATAAAATGTTGCACTATTGAAAGTGGCACTTACTGATCATTCACTTATATTTTACACTTGTGGTTCATAATATTTTCCTAACAGATGCTTGGAAGACTACAGGAATCGTGCTTGATTTCAGTATGCTGTGCTCTCAGCATTTTATCTTTAGCCCACATGTTCATATATACATATACAAAAATCACTTTAATATTGTTTAATCCCAATCTGCTTTGATTGCTGAAAAAAGATGCAAATGAGCTTTTCTGAAGTTACTGCTATATTATTTTACATGACAGCTTTTTACTTAGTTTCCTTTTAAAAAATTAAAAACTAATATTAAAAAAAATAAGGTAAAAATAAGGTTTAATCTTTTACTAAAGCATTGGCAGCATCTAGATCTGGTGACAACTTTGCCAGCAACTTCTTTATCTCAGGTTTCCCTTAAAGCAACTTTAAAGTTTGGAAACAAGAAGCAAACCTCAGTGTTTAATATACTGTAGGAATTTTCAAGTTATAAGAGATTGCTTCAGATGTATGTATAGTTTTGAATCCATTCTAAAGCCACCTTAGAATGTCTGTTATTTATGGATATGCAATATGTGACTAGTTGTAACTCTAAGGGCAGTGGGAAAAGAATGCACAGATGTCATCAAAGTTTGGTTCAGGGCATATTTGTAGCACTGGATGTAACTAATTGAAGGTGTTATAACCAGTGATGGGGAGGGGGTCAGTTGAGTGTGGGTTGAGCTGTGAACAAAATATAAGGCACAGCACTCATGCTGATAACAGCCCACAGAAAAACTGCAGGTTCATAGATTGTATTGGGTTGGAAGGGACCATCTTAGGTCATCTTGTCCAACCTCCCTGTACTGAGCAGGGACATCTCCAACTAGATCAGGCTGCCCATGGCCACACTGAGTCTGATCTTGAATGTCTCCAGGGATGGGGCCTCAGCCACAGCCCTGGGCAACCTGTTCCAGTATTTTACCACTCTCGTTGTCAGCAATTTCTTCACATCCAGCGATTACAACCAATTTAAATATGTGCATGCTTCAATTTGCAGCTACTGGTGGATGCTGAGGAGCATGGAAAAGTGCACAAGAGAACACAAAGTATGTTCTAAAGCAACACTCACCGCTCTATTTTGTCAAGAAGGAGGCCTAATTAGTCAACAGATAATAATGTGGTACTGTGATACTGCAATGCAGAATTTTGTGCTGCTAGAGCCTCCCATCTCCTCATTGCCTTTCTTTACAATGTGTGTTGGATTACTTGCTCCTCTGCATTCAGTGCATGCAAAGCTAGACTAGAAGGTTTTCTGTAAGGATCCAGTTTGCTTTGGGCCTCTGGAGACCTTTGAATGTTACGGTGGTGCTAAACCAGTCAAAGTGGACTCCTTGGATCCTCTTCCTGTGAGTTTTTCCTCTATAAGGTCAGGATTCAAAATGAAAGGACTGCTGTAATGTGACTTAAGGTGACTCCAGAAACTGGTTGACTTTAAATGCTCTTATTGTGATACAGTCAGGGTACTGAATAATGGATGCTTAATGTATTTAAGTGCTTGACACGTACTTGGTTCCATGTGACACTGCAGACACCCTTTTTAAAGGGCACAAGGCAATTGGAAGCGTTTGACCGGAAGGTTTCTTTTGGGATCTGCACACTGTGAGTCATCTTTTGATTTCCCCACTTCAGGAGATCACGAGTTACAGCAACTGGTGTCCATGACAGGTTCTAGTATGCAGGCTGTATTGGCAGAATGCTGCCTTCCATGAAATCAGAGAGAAAAAATCTTATACAGAGGAGAAACCTTCTTCTGGTTTACCTGTGAGGGTTCAGAAGTAGAAGAAAGGTGTAACATTAAACCCATAGGGCCTTTAAATACGGGAGAGAGAGGAAAGTGTCTCAAATGATTGCTACCATTCACCTTGTGATTTCTCCATGTTCTAAATATCTTGCCAAAACCCAGGTGATGAGTCAGAAGTGACTCATCTCTCAAATCAGCAGAACTATTTCTTTGCACCTTGAATGAGATCAAAGTATTTGCATTTCACTTGCATATAAAGCCTAATGTTTACCTTACAGTGTAAGGATTGTATCAAAAATGCAAAGGGTAACCTTGGTATTACTTGGGGCACATGGGCAGCAGTCAGTAGACTTTGTCACTTGTGCCAGATAGATGTGAAAACCTGTGGTCCTTCAAATGGACTTAGTAGACTCCTCTTTCATCCTATTACAATTTATTAATCTCTGTGATATTGCCAATTTATCTGACTCATATATTAACTAAGCTTTCTTTCAGTCAAAGAAGGGAGTCAAGAAGCCCTCCTGTTTATCTCTGAGAATGGGTTTGTAATAATTTTGTTCTATTCATCATAAATAAGGCATTACCACAACACTGTTTCTAATATCTGGCGTCACACACCAGGTAAAATATCTATTCATTAGACAGATTGCAAAGTGCCAGTACAGACCAGTGAGTCTGAGAAGAAGTACAAAAGACTTGACCTAAAGAGCAGGAGGAAAATTAATTCAAGAGATTTTTCTGAGCCCAGTGAAAATGTGACTTAAGTGAGAGATTTAAGCGAGCTTTTAAATATTTAATAAGGTTGCTTCAAAGAACAAAGTAGTCAGAATTGTGCTTTCAGTGTTCATAGTGCTTATGACAAGAAAACAGCTTTAGATGCTAAGGTACTGGCTAATTGTCTAAGGATTGAGTGACTTAGCAGAGTGGACTGCCTTGGAGTAGTAAAGAAGTCTTTGAAAATGAAATCTGAAAAACAGCTTTCAAGAAAACATATTCCTGAGTCAGATGAGCAAAGTGCACAACTTGCAGAGATTCTTTCCAGACCTATTTTTCAAATCCTAGGACTAGAGTCAAGATCCAGTATTGATCACTTGCAATACCAGTAAGAAAACGTGCAAAAGGATACAGAATAGTCAGTGACAACATTCAAACAACAGGAATTGGATGTGTCAGCTGAATCTACTTCAGTGAGTATGAAGAGCTTTTCATTCACTGTGCATTTAACTGGTAATGCATCTCCCACCAGCCATAATCTTTTTATCTGTTGAGGGAAAGAGAAGGCTACTTTGGAAAAAAAAAAAAACAAAACAATGAAGAACAAAACCCAAAAGTGACAAGGGTTGAAGCTCAGCCAGAATTAAGATTGTCTGGTTATCAGTTAATGAATAAATGGAACTGGAGTAGCCAAAAGGTTTAAAAAAATGGATTGTCTAATGTTAATTTGCCAAAGCTCATTATGTTTTAAATATTTATCAAGCTGTATGGCTCTCCCTAGGTGTTATGAAAGTGTGTAATGAAGACACTGGGAGGTGCTGGATCCTTTTGAAGATGATGTAATTCCTATACTTACAGGATTAGATTAAGCAAGTTGGGATTTTAAGATGAATTGTAGCCTTTAGCACTGAGTTCTACTGCAATCAGAAATTGTCCTTACAGTCTCTTTTCAGGTGTATAATTGTGACATTAACTATGCCATGAAGAACTTGAATATTCTAGAGACTGTATCTGAAACACAGTATGTTGCATCTTCCTTTTTCCCATGGCAGTTTATACATATTTTGAGAGGGAAACAGCTTGTCTTTATATGATGTAAATGGTCTTGTGGAACAAGATCTAAAGTTACCTTTAAAAAGTAACTCCTATGCTTTAAAAAAAAAGGCCAGTTAAATGAACTTCCTAACCACATAGGCAGAAGAAGGGTCAGAAGCATCTCTGTTTTTCCTGGCAAAATCAGGCTTTATAAGCTTCATTTGTAATCTCAAGACTGATAGTTTTAAGAATACTACTGTGGTATGTGTTCACCAGTGCTGTTATTTAAACTGTGCTAGTTGTGCAAGGTGGAGAGAATCAAAAGGGCATTTGGACTTCAAAAATACGGAGGCATGTCAAGAAAGGAGACTTAATTACGTGAAAGCAACAGGACTTCTTCAAAATATTTTATCTATATGGATTCTGTTCCCTAATTTTCATTCCTTACTGGTATTGAAACCCTTCTGGATTACCTACATTAGTGAAGGAGCTGAATGACAAATGAGCCATCCTTTATTTCCTTATTTTGTTGAGGGTGTAAGAGTGTGTCCATGGGGCATACAGTGTGGACCCTATTGCCTAGATGCTAATGGTGGGACTAATGTGGTTAAGCATCTTAATAAATTTACCTGTAATGCAAAAAGCTCTTTCTTCTTTTTAATAGGTGATGTTTTGGTTTTTTCTTGCTTCTGGTAAGTCATAGTTTATTCAAATTAATACTATTTTTTTTTCCTTAGGATGAGAGTAGAGAAGGAAGTTATCACTTGAAAACAGCGAGGGAATAAAGAGTAAGTTTATTCTGGTTTCTGGTATATTACTGTAGGCGAGTATATATTACATGTAAAATTTTAGGCAAGCAGCCATCTGCTGCAGTAATAGTGAGATCTTGGATTAGATTGCACATTCCTGATATGCTCCATTATTTTAATGGATTTAATCTATTTGGAATGTTACTTATTCAGAAGAATGTACCAAACGTAATGTCTCCCGAAGGCTGGCAGCCTTCCTAAAAAATGACCACTCTGAGGATGGGTTCTGCCTAATTCTAATCACATCAATGTTGAGATAGTTGACAGCCTTCAAAAATATCTAAAGGGATAATCTGGAAATGGAAAACTCTGCTGATCTTCAAATTGTATTGTATGAAAGGACTGTATAAGGCATAATATTTGCAGAACAAAAGTTTAATTTGATCTTTATTAGAGAAAGGGTTTGAATTATAAGACCCAGTGCCAAAGAAACACCTCAGACATCTAGCTGCTGTGAAAATACATGTCTGTGCCTTCACAGACTGATTTGCACTGAGAGTTTACCTTTCAAATTCATAGGGAGTCTCCACTGCACTTGGCTGTGTTACCTTGTGTTTTCATCATTCCAGCCCTCACACAAAGGCTAATCTGGCATCTTCACCATTTTGATCCTTTTTCCTACTCTTTATCCATAATCCTTCTCTTTTCCCATTCAGTGCATTGTTGCAAAATGTGCATAATGTGATTGTCACTCCTTTTTCAAAGTGATTTCACTCTATTTTATGGTTATTTTCTCTGAACTTTCTACTTTTGAGGTGAGTGTGCCATTCTACCATAATCTGTGTCAGATATTTGCTAGTGCTGGTACAAACCATTAAGCTCAACTCAGGCTTAAAAAATATGCAGATTAATAGCTTGTTTTCACTACTCAGACAGCCTGAATTGCAGTTAGATTCAGAATATAATTGTGTAGCAAAACGACATCGTAAGAAAAGACCTGCTTGGTATGTGAGCTCAGACTGCTTCTACACTTTGAAGAGGTAGCAGAGGTTTGAAATTCAGAGGCCAGTAAATATAAGCTGATGACTGAGACAGGAGGGACTTGTGCACATTCCCCTGGTTTACTTCTCAGGCTGAAGACAGTAAAATGATGTCAGTAATAACCTAGGAATAACTCATTGCCGCTTTTCACGTGCCCCAGTCTTCATCTAAGCTGTACAAAGTGTTCACATGCTTCCCAGTTTAAAGATATTTCACCTCTAATATTCTTACCTAGTTCCTGAAATGTTCTTTTATCCCCCTTTTGTTCTCTCTTTTGACTGCTGTAGCAAATGAACTCACTTAATTGTATGTTTGGTAAACCAAGCAAATGAACTGAAATCTTGACTGTATCTCTAGCCACATGTGATGCATGAGTCTCCAGTTTAGCCAAAAACTTTCTAACAGTGCCAGCATGTCACCAAATCTGCAATAATAAATCATTCTGAGATGGAAGATACTAGCTTGGACTTGCTGCTGCCCTGGTATGATGATCACATGCTATTTGCTCAGCTCATAAATCAGCAGAAGTACCTTGCAGCAATCTACAATGTTGCAGCTTTTCAATATAGATTTCCCTCACCCTATGCTTGTTTTCTGTGGCACTGGCTCATAGGCATCTGAATTGCTATTTGAAAAGGCCAGAGTCCAGAAGGAAAGGCCTTCCTTTTATTGGTATTGGATCTGGCCAACAGGAGGTCAAAAGCATACCCTGTGAAATGAATAGATTGAAGTGTGAGTGTATGGAATGAATGCAGATCAGCTGAGTTCTTTTCAGAACTACAGCTTTATAACTTTTGCAGCGTTACTAGAAAACAGTAATGTTACGGTGGAAACACAGTGATCATGTCTAAGGAGGGATCACCAGAAGAAATGCAGAATGTTCTGTGACTTCAAGCTCTGGTTGAACTGCACAGGGACTGAGAGCAGGAAAACCAAGCTGAATATGCATTCTTAGCTACATTTACAGCTGAAAGTCCTTCCCTGCCTCTGGGAATGGCAGTGGAGTTACAAAGAAGGTAGAGAGAAGTTTCTCCTCATGATACACCTCTATGTGGAAGCAGTGCTGCCAGATCTAACCTGGATAGGAAAACCTTCTGCAAATGGGAACAATCTTACCTCAACACATTAGTTACTGTCTTTTTTCATCCTTAAATTCTACAACCAGGAAAAGACATAGTGGTTAATACACCAACATTTCATCTCAAAACAATGTTAAATAGTAGCCAGTTATTTTGGATATTTCAGCTGTAGAAAACTCTCACCAGGAAATTATGAACAGCTGTCCAGCTACTGATGTTCATTACTTGAAACAGTGGAGAAATTCCAGAGGACTGGAAAAAAAACCCAACCTATTATTATATCAGTATTTCAAATTATTGAATTGGGTTGTTATGATAATTAAGTCAGAGGGAAAATAATGAAGAAGTGGATCCAGAATTAAACATGTAAATACAACTGACAGAGATTTATGAAAAAGACAGTTTGTCAAATGGATTTGGTTGCTCAGATGAGACTGTAAGTTGGCAGATAATGGTAAAAGTTTGGATTGATATTCTGAGGCTTTCCGAAGACACTTTGATTTAGCAACCAGAATGACACATAATCAATGTGGTTCTCATTAAGTGGATTAAAGACTAGCCAGGAGTTAGATCTCAAAATACCTCAGCAAAAGGGAATTACCACTGAACAGCTGCTTGAGTGTAACCCCTGCAAGAACTAGTTCTTGATTTTTAATCAACTCCCCACTTCCATTAGGATTATTTAAATTATGTTTTAACCAAAGGATGTAGAGGTCTTGCAGCCCAGAAGGCAAGCCTAGATAGCAGCAAAACTGCCCATCTGATCTGAGAGCACAGGGTGGAATATAGGAAGAATTACCATGAATTCAGAACTGTAGCACTGACCTCTTCATATTAAATTGGTAGATTTCACAATTCTTAAGCATTTCACAAGCACCCAACATCTACGTAGGCAGGTATGCAGGAATGCTCCAGTCTTGACTTACAAGCCCCAGTGTTTGCCAGTATCTTCATTCACAGCTTTCATGGGGTGCCCAGTGCAGAGCCATCAGGCTTACCTCCTTCCTCTCCTTGTTTGAATCTTAAACCTTCTCTACAGAAAGGCAGTTATTTGGCCAAGCACTAACCTAAGTAATCTCATATGGACCTACTGCATCTAAAGTCAATAGGCTGTTGTAGAAGTGGACTGGTATCAGCTCTGTTCGATCTTTCTCTTTTGCTGTTTTAGAATAAAGGTTTTTTTCTGCTCAGTAGAAGCTGAAAACATCAGGTCAGCAGAAAAATACCAATATCAGTATGAAGACCAAGCTCTAATATTCAGCTGTCCTTAAATAGCTGCTTGCTCAGCGTTTTGTTCTGAACTCTAATCTGAGACCTTACTTCACCCTGCATTGTTGGGAATGAACATACCATATTTAAGAGTATCAGGTTCCCTTGTAGGGCCTGCATGTATAAATCTTTATCTACCAGTAGCCATAATGCAACAGCTGTCAAGAATAAAAGATTAAACTGGCAGAACTCAAGAGTAGTAGCTGTTCTGCCTAAAATTTGTGCTTAAAATCCATTTAGAATCTTCTTTCTCCATTTAGAATCTTATTCCACTCCCCCTCCCAAAGATGTCTCTTCTCTGGTCACTCATGAGCACCTTATTTTCTTGACTTGCAGTGCAGTTGCATGTGACTGGTAACAACAAGCATACTTAGGCAGAGATTAATCATGATGCTATGCTTCATGTATGGACGTGTCTGGAAATACAATGACCTGGCAGAAAGACTGCTGTAATTGTCAGGAGAATGGCAATAAGTGAACACTTTATACATGTTGCTAAATGAGAAGCAAGCCATAAAAGATCTCAGAAGTGAATTCACGTCGTTATCTCATTCGCTGGAAAATGATGGCCAACTGGGAAGGCAGGGCAAGGAGAAGGAAGGATTAAAAGGCTTTAATAGACAATTTGTTTGTCGTGGCTGGAAAAGAGAATTTCTTCTGAGTTACAGAAATTTAAAACCTTTTAGCTGTATAAACATAATGGACAATTCTATGGAATATCTTAGCTGGAATGACATAAAGGAAATTTCCATGGATGAATCCAAGTGAAGTTTGACCCATATTCTCCATCCTTGTGAAAATATCCTCTAAGTAAAATAGCTAAGGAATGAAATGCTTAACAGCTGAATCAGAAGGTAGATTCAAAAGACTGCAGGAGTGAAAATGTCAACTTCAAAGGATGTATTCCACAGTTTTGGTTGAGTGTATTTTCTTTGTTAAAGCCAAGTAAAAACCTGGACCTGAGTAAGGCATTTGACTCTCTCCCACATGACATCCTGGTCACCAAACTGGAAAAACATGGGACTTGATGGGTGGACCACTGGCTGGATGGTCACACGCAGAATTGTGATCACGGGCACGATGTCCACCTGGAGACCAGTGACAAGTGGCGTCCCTCAGGGGTCAGTGCTGGGACCAGCGTCTTTGTCAGCGAGATGGACAGAGCAATTGAGTGTGTGCTCAGCATGGCTGCAGCTCACACCAGCTGTGTGGCACAGTCGACTTGCTAGAGAGAAGGGATCCATCCAGAGGGACCCGGACGGGCTGGAGAGGTGGGCCCAGGCCAACCTCATGACATTCAGCAAGGCCAAGTGTAAGGTCCTGAACCTAGGTCGGCACAATCCCAAGCACAAATTCAGGCTGGGTGGCAGATGGCTGAGAGCAGCCCTGAGGAAAAAGACCTGGGGATCTGGGGTGATGAAAAGCTCAACATGAGCTGGCAGTGTGAGTGCAGCCCAGACAGCAACCCTGTGCTGGGCAGCAGCAAGAGCAGCGTGGCCACGAGGGCAAGGGAGGGGATTCTCCCCTTTACTCTGCTCCTGTGAGACCCCACCTGGAGTCCTGTGTGCAGTTCTGGAGCCCCCAACACTAGAAGGACGTCAAACTGTTGGAGTGAGTTCAGAGTGGGCCATGAAGATCATGAGAGGGCTGCAGCAGCTCTGCTGTGAGGACAGGCAAGTTGGGGCTCTTCAGCTTGGAGAAGAGAAGGCTTTGAGGACACCTTACAGTAGCCTTCCAGTATCTAAAGGGGGCCTACAGGAAGGCTGGGGAGGGACTGTTTACAAGGTCTTGTAATGACAGGACGAGGAATAATGGGTTTAAACTGGCAAAGGGGAGATTTAAACTAGATACTAGGAAGGGTTCTTTTCAGTGAGGGTAGTGAGACACTAGAACATGCTGCCCAGGGAGGTTGTGGATGCTCTCTCCCTGGAGGTGTTCAAGACCAGGCTGGATGAGGCCTTGAGCGACCTGTTCTAGTGGGAGGTGTCCCTGCCTATGGTGGGGAGTGGAACTGGATGTCTTTGAGGTTCCTTCCAACCTAAACCATTCTATGATTCTAAAAACAAACTATAAACTTGTGCATAAATAAAATTTCTCTGCAAGTCCCTTACATTTTTGTTCTCCTGCTGTGAAACAGAAGGCAAAGTGGTTCTCCAGCTGCAACTTGGAGCACTGTGCCGCCCCTGACAGTCTGGACCCTTCTCTTCAGCGTCTTTTGGCACAGATGAGGTATGGCTGTGGTTGTAGCGTCATGCCTAATTTTGGTTTGAGATCTGGAATCACACCGTGAGGAAAACACAGGTGAAATCGTTGTAGTAATGAAGTGAAAAACAAAAACATTTCCATTCGAGCTAGCTGCTCTCCAAGACAGTGTCTTCTCCCTGCATTGACAAGAAGGGTTTGAAAAGAACTTAAAATGTGCTCAGTTATAGTTATCACTCAGTGTGAACACAGATGTTCATTCCTCCGTTCTAAGAGGAGCTGTATGAACCTGCTGGTAGTATTCTGTAAGAGGACAGGTGATGATTTACAGCATGTCCACATGTTTCTTGTGACAGAGGCTGGTGAACTATCATTCTGTCCCTTTGTGGCTTACTGCCATCACTTGTATGTTACACACCTCTCAGCTCACAAAAAGGAACAGCGGAAGGAATCGCTCTTACCTAGTGAGAAAGGAATAAGTGCCTCTTTCTTGACAAACTGTCCACTGCTGTCCAGAAACCTCTCTGGAGAAAACACCTCTGGATTGCTCCAGTATTTTTCATCAAAATGAACGGAGTAGAGGTTCGTGATGACTGTGGTGCCTTCAGGAATGGAGTAACCACGCACCACAGTGTCTTTGGAAGTGGCGTGAAAAATACCTAGCGGGACTATATTGCAGAACCTTAGCACTTCATGCAGCACAGCCTCAGTGTAGGGCATCTTACATTTCTCTTCGAAGCTGGGCATTCTGTTAGGGCCAATAATGAAATCGATTTCTTTTTGAACTTGTCCTGTTAGGAAGAAGAAGAAGAAAAGCTGATGTTTAGTGTGTGATATTCTTTAATTTGCACCATAAAACACATACTTTTACAAGGGTACTGACACGTGAAATATCTTGAAGAGAGTAGCTTATAAGCTTTTACATTTAGGCTATTTCTTATCATAGAATGGGCCAGGCCTAGAAGTCATCTAGTCTGTCCCCTCTGCAGTCAGCAGAGACATCCCCACTAGCCCAGGTCACCCAGGGCCCTGTCAAGCCTCACCTTGAATGACTCCAGGGAAGAGGTCTCAACCACCTCCCTGGGCAACCTGTTCCAGTGCTTCACCACCTTCATAGTAAAGAATTTGTTCCTAACATCCAATCTAAATCTGCTCTTCTCAAGCTTGAACCCACTGCCCCTCGTCCTGTCACTACGGGTCTTGGTAAACAGCTTCTCTCCATCCTTCCTGTAGGCCCCCTTCAAGTACTGGAAGGCTGTTATTAGGTCCCCTCAAAGCCTTCTCCTCTCCAGACTGAACAACCCCAGCTCCCTCAGCCTGTCCTCATAGCAGAGGTGCTCCAGCCCTCTGATCATTTTCGTGGCCCTCCTCGGTACTCCATCAGGTCCAGGTCCTTCCTATAATGAGGGCTCCCAAACTGGACACAGTACTGCAGGTGGGATCTTGCCAGAGCAGAGCGAAGCAGCAGAATCACCTCTCTGGATCTGCAGACCACACTTCTTTTGATGCAGCCCTGGATATGATTTGCCTTCTGGGCTGCAAGCACGCACTGTCTGCTCATGTCCAGCTTCTCATCCACCAGCCTCTCTTTCCACAGGGCTGCTCTCCAACACCTCATCCTCCAGCCTGTACTAACAGTGAGAACTCTTCTGTCCCAGATGCAGGACCCTGCACTTGCTCTTGTCATGAGGTTCACCTGGGCTCTCTTCTCCAGTCTGTCCAGGTCCCACTAGTAGGAATTATTACTAGCACATATACCAGTAATCCTCATTTCAAGAGTACCTATCCTCAGCAGAGTTGTGTTTTAACTTGTTTTTCTTTGCTTATGTGTGTTTTTATTTCTGGACCTTTTCAAAACTAACAAAACAGGCAAAAGACTGCAAAGATAAAGTACAATAAATATTTGTGTGAACACAGATAACACTGCAAGTAGCCCCTTGAACCTTCACTTGTCTAATTCTGATAGGATTCTTTAGAATTTTACAGCAGATAATTACTCACTCTTAAACTGAAAATATGAGAATGACTAGGGGCAGGAATCTGAATTTAATGGAAAAGGTTTTTTTTTAACCTATTTTAAAGATTACGTTCAATGTCAAAAGTTCTTACCTTGAATGTTTGGATAAAGAGCCATAAATAACACTGCCCATCTTAAAACATTTGTTGTGGTTTCTGTCCCAGCTATGATGAGTTCTCCAACTGAGAAAATTAAGTTTTCTCTTGAGTATGTAGACTCTGGATCATTTTTATTGCAATCCATCTCATCTAAATATGCATCTACAAAATGTCGAGGCGACTGAGGCTTCCTGTTTTCAGAGACACGTTCAATAAGCTCCTGCAGAAAGTCATAGACTTCAGCTGCATTTTTAAACAGCTGCTGGTGTTTCCCAAATGGCAAGATACCAATCCAAGGAAAAGCATTATACAAAAATACAGAAGCACTAGCAGCTAGTTCAATATTTTCACTAAAAATCTCAATCATGTGCTGAAATTCAGTATCTTCGTATGTGAAACGTTCTCCAAAAATAATCCAATTGGTAATGTTTGAAACAGCATTTGTTACCAAGTGCTTAAGATCAAATGGCCTGCCTCTGTATGTATCAATGGCATCAAGAAAAAACACAGATTCTTCTGAAATTTTGTGTTCAAAGGACCTTTGACCATATCCAAAAAGTCGAAAGGTATTTACAGCTAATTTGCGGTGTTCTGTCCATCCTCTGCCATATTTACTGTTCAGTAAGCCTGAAAAAATATTTTGACACAGTATTTTATGCAACGCTTTATTTCCCCCCATAAGATAATAGAACTATGCAATAAGGAAAAAAAAAACACAAGGCAAAAAAATTACAGGCATCTTGCTATGGAACATAGTCCAGGAGTAGGAATTCTTTCCAAACAGTATCTTTAAAGAAGCATCAAACCGTTTATGAAAGGAGATAAAGAAGTAGAGAAAACAGGTAAAGACAATGTTTCATATGATCACAGACCCAGCTATTGGCCTACAGTTGCATTTGAATATGTAAGATATTAGCACTTACCTCCCATGTTTGTCAGCTTCTTAAACAAGGGAAGAGAGGGTCTATCTGCAAAGATGTCGCTTTGATGAACGAGGCACTCTTTGACTGCATCATAGCCATTCAGTACAATAGCAGATATGCCACCCAGATCAAGGCTGAAGATCTTTGAGGGGAAAATATAATCAGTTTTAAAATGCTACTACAAGCAAAACTTATGACAAACAATGAAAAGAAGAAGCAACAGAAAAGGAAAACAACGCAGTACATCCATGTGAAACAGCGACTTGGGTAAACTTCAGCAAGGCATGTGGGTAACCAGAGGTGATGCAACTGTGGCACTAGAGAGCAGAGCCTGTTGTCAACTAACTTACTTGATCAAAAGATAAACTGGCTCACACTACATTCTGTGCTTTGCTGTGCACATAACGTGACCAGTTCTCCAAAGCAAGGACTGGGGATGCTCTCATAAAGCCAGTAAAAAACATGAATTCAGTAAGGCAATGCATAGTTTTCAGAAAAGATGTACTGTCCCCTAACAGTAGCTGCACTACTGTCCCCTAACTGCAGCTGCACATGAGTATATGAAACTATGAGAGTTTTTTATCTAAGAATTAAAGTATGAATGTTAGCCACTTTCCTAGTGCACTATTTCCACAGGAGGGAGATAAGCTCCTAGTACCTGCTCCTCCACCCTGCCTGAGTTGAGGCATACTTTAACAGCTGAATTTGGTTAAGGACACTATGTCTGAAGCTACCAAGTTCCTATCATGAAGACTTTTAACATGGCACTTAGTAACAGCAAACACAGAAGTGGTGTGAGTTCTGAAAACAACCAAGCTGCACCCAGTCCTTCCCATCTCTGAAACTGGACATCAGCTTACTTTGCACAGACTCCCAAAGAACCATCAGGTGATAGAAGAGAAAGCCATGATGACAGCCAACAAATGACAGCATGGCCCAGCTAGTCCCAGCTCCCATTTCCAGAAGTGGTTAGGTTAGCACTAGATACTTTGCAGAAAGATGCAATACATCCTGCAGAAGGTACATACAGGATAAACAAAATGAAAAGCTTAGCCTAAGTTGTAAACTCTCAATTGAAATGCTAGATCCCTTTTCACAGCACTATAAATCCGTAGTTTTGCTTATACAAATCCCTACTTTTTTCCTTCACTTGAGAAGTGCTGACCTCCACAACATGCAATAATTATACATAGTCTAATTATACATTCTGTGACAACCAAAAGGTTGTCAAGCACAGGAACAGGCTGCCCAGGAAAGTGGCTGAGTCACCATCCCTGGAGGTATTTAAAAGATGTGTAGATATGGTCCTCAATGACATGGTTTAGGGGTGGACTTAGCAGTGCTGGGTTAACAGCTGAATTGGATGACCTCTGAAGTCTTTTCTAACTCCAGCAATTCTATGAATACTTTATTTCAGCAGACTTGGTATTTTTACTGCTGTAATGGCTCTTCTCTTCTATGTGACAAGACACTCAATGTATTTCTGCAAATAGTCTAGACAAACTGTTGCTGGCTGGACATGAAGCTCAACTTTTCACATCTCTCCAAAGCTAACCCTGCCAAATACAACACTACAGGTGTTAGAAATGGTCTAGAGCTGCACAGGCTCAAGGAAGGGCTAGCTGGGGTGTGCACTGACTGGCCAGACGGTGCCAAAACCTATGTTGGTGTGTTTATGTACACAGATGTGCACACACACCCCAACGAAAGGGAACACCTTCCTGCCCTTCCCTGCTGCACCTAGTGCGGCATTTACTTCTACGGAGCTTGTAAGAGATTGGTTATTGGTTTAAAACGGGCTTGAAACTGATGAAGCACAAGATCTTGGCTTGAAACTGATGGAAAGCAACAGGACATCTATAAGAAAGTATGAAAAACAGAATCAACAGTGTTGCAGTTAGATTAATTGCAAGTACGTGTCCCAAATATCCCACTGAAGGTACTTGGAAGCAATGTGCTCTGAGTGAAATTCGCAAGTGTCTGCTCTTTGGTTGCTTTAGCTTTAAACTGGTAATGTAAGTCGTTAATTTTAAGCCTTATTGCCGTGCCCAAGACTTGTGGCTGTGAAACAAGGGAGTTACTCCACCGGCAGCAGGACACGAGCTTAAAACACTGTACCAGCAGCCACAGCCAGGCAGCAACAGCTCTCTGCAGCGCCGGCTGCACGGAGGGGACAGCTCTGCTGCTCTGCCCGCTCCCACTGCAGGACCTGACCGCAGCCGCTCTTTGCCCGAGCCCCGCGCTTCGGGCACGGCCACCGGCAGGATTCGGGCCCTTTCCCCTGCTCCGTTAGCCGGCGGCGGGGCTCCTCCCATCCTGCCGCTGCCCTCCCCCGGGCCGCCCGCCTCCGCCCGCCGTGCTGCGACTTGCCCGCCAATGCACAGGCACTAACTGCCGCTCCGAGTCGGGACCAGGCGCCGGGACAGCCTCGGTCGGACGCGCCGCGCCGCCGGTACTGGCCCGGGGCTCCGCGCCAACCCCGAGATGGGCCAGAGGAGAAGGGCCCGCCCGGCTGCCGCTTCCCCGGGCTATGCTGGCACTACCCGCCTCGCCCCGACCCACCCCTCTCCCGCTCCCAGGGGGACCCCGAGGCGGCGGCAGACGCCGCTGGAGCGGCGGTACCTGCCCGTGGATCTGGCTTTGCCGCCGCATGTAGATGTGCGGCTGCTCCGCGCCCAGGGCGTGGATGTTGCCGATGAGGGGCAGCCCCCTGGGGCCAGGCGGGAAGCCGGGCGGCCGCCGCTGCTTCAGCAGCTGCCGCACCACAAGCGCCAGCAGCGCCAGCACGGCGGCCAGCAGCAGGAGGCAGGCGCCGTTACCCGCCGGGCGGAGGCCTGCCGCCGACCACATCGCACCGCTTCTTCCTGCCGCCCCCCGCTTCACCGCCCCTATTGGGCGGGGGCAGCTCCGCGCCGCGCTCATTTGCTCGCGGCGGCTCCGCCCCTCCGGCGGCCTCGGTCAGTTGGCTGGCGAGCGGCGGCAGCGGCGAGCGGTGCCCGCTGATGGTCGGTGCCCGCTGGTGGTCGGTGCCCTGACGCGGGCTGGGCAGCGCTGGGAAGGGGCTGGCGCCCCGCGGCCTGCGGGGGTGCTGTCGTGTCTGGAGCAGCGCTAGAAATCGCTCCTGTCAGCGTCTTCCCAGCCCCCTCGGAGCCGCCGAAACTTTGGGCGTTACCCATCTGCCTGGCCTCCGGCTGATCGTTGCTGGCGAGTAGACCTGTGACAGCCGCACGGGCCGTGCCCGCAGCTCCCGGTGCTGCTCGGTCTGCCCTCGGACCTCGACCCCAGCCACCGGCGGGGCTGCAGCACGGAAGGAAACGTGCCCGGTTTTAGGTGGCCCAGCACCAGAGATCGCTGGCATGCGACGTGCGGGCTGCTGCTGTTCAGTGGGATGGTATCCTGGGGCTGGAATTGGTGGAGAGACCGAGACGCCTGCGGCAGCGCTGACACCTGCCGAGAGCGTGGTCACACTCGCACTGGTTTTGCTGCCCAGTCACTGCTGGTTTATCCAGTAAAAATTAAGTACCAAAGAAACGTTCCTGGCCTGCATCAATTTCCGTGTTATGTGCCTCGAACCTGAGGTTTCTTTTTTCGTTGAACTCAACTATTTCTGCACAGATTCACAAGAACGCTGCTAAGACCTAAAGTGATAACGAATCTGTTCTGACAAAGTTCATTAATAATGTGATTGATCAAAATGCACTGCCTGCTTGGTAATCTACTGCTTAATTATCAGTATGTTCCTGGAATGGGAGATTCTACACTGAAAGTGGCAACACTGACCTAAAAATACACGGCACAAAAGCTGAGGAAGGCCTTAGATACTGCTCAGAGGGCAGATGGTCAAGAACTCAAACATAGCAAAGGTCAAGAACTCACAGTTGCTTTGCAAAGATCTGTAAGTGCAACAGGAAAACAAGTAGCACAGGGAAGACCTGAGGAAAAAATATACAGAAGAGAATTCCAAGTGTTTGGCTTAAAAGAAGGGAAAAGGCTTGTATGGAGAAAAAAGTAGACAAGATTTGACAGTTATCTTCAAGCAGGAATAATAACAGCCAAAACTGATCCTACTGTAGTGTTTGAGCCTTGGTGCTGCTACCTGCTGTAATAGAGGAACTGAAGAGCATGACTGCAAAGCAATAAAATCCCTTTTGGTCAAGCCAAGTGTGAATCAGCCAAGATTCAAGATCCAAGAATCTAAAGGATGCATGATTAAATGGAGTTAAAAAAGGACCATCTTGGATAAATGTGACTGAAAGTTGTCAAAAGTAAATGATAAATAAACCCTTGTGGACAGACAAAATCACTTAACAACATAGGTTTAGGGATGTTAAGCTTCCAGTGGCTATCCAAGGCCAGGACTTCATGCCAGCTTCTGACTGGTGGATTTTTTTTTCCCCTCTCATTGTTTCAGCAGTGTGAGGTCAGCTTGTGCTGAATTGCTTCCTTGGGAAGGTTTTACTCATCGCAATCACAACGGTCAAAGGAGCAGACTCATAGCATGAGTAAAGGTTTGTGGGGTTTTATTACATTTTATTTCCATTATAAAAAATGAGGGCTGAGTAGAGAAACCCATTACAGTAGGTATTTTTTATTAAAGTCTAAAACATCCTAGTCATCAAGACATACAATTACTTTGCATTGTAAATTCTTTAAGGAGAAATTGGAGACAATTGAGTAACAGGAAGTGATTGTGTTCCTGTCTGCTCTAGAAAAGCAGAAAACACTGCTTTGAGAGGAGTGACCACACATGTACATATACATATACACATACACAAAGCTTTGACTTCTAAAGAAATGTACTGACAGAGGTGGCCCTTCTTTCAGTAACAACATTAAGATCCTGATGAAAATTCTATTATACTCTAGGGAGAACAAATAAGTAGTTTCTAAGTTCCATTAAATGTCTCATAGACTTGTAATCAGCTACAGTTTGAAACAGGCTTTGGCTTTCTTGCTCTTTAACATTGTCATCCTTGCTGCACTTCTAGAAAAGAAGGCAATTCTTTGTCAGGCTGAAGTGATTTCCATTCTCACTGTACTCTTTTTTGTCCAGTGAAATCATGCTCTTATTTATAAAATGGGATACAGGAAAACAACTTCTTTGTAGCCAGAAATGTGAAGAAAATTCTTTTCTTTGCAGGCAGGGCAGGGAAAAGTAAGACCTGTAGAGATGTATGTAGAATAGGCATGCTTCTTACTGAAGAAATTAATTTCCTAAGAGCACTAGATCACTGATGACGAGTTTAGAGTCACATGTAGATGTTATCAGTTGCACTCACGTAGCTCTTCTTAACAGATCCATATCATTGTGATAGAGGTGTGTTACAATTATCTCCTTAGCTAAGCCTATAACAATGTTGGTGCTTTATAGATTTGGAAAACACCTAACGTTTTCCCTTGTGAATTTGGTGATTGGTTGATGAAATAGCTTTTTTTCCCCTTAATCCTAGTCCTACTATGCCTAAACATTGCATGTCTGTCAGGCACTCAAAAAGCTGTGTTGATGGATTAGAGACTGTAACTTCAGAAATAGCTTTGGCATGGTTTATTTGCTGGCTCCTTCAGAGTATAGTAATGTCAAATTTATGCATGAATTTAGAATATATATTTTTAATTTACAGTCTCACATGGCTGTTGGTTACCAGAAACTCTGCTGTAAGTAGATTAACAAATATTATGTTTTCAGAGCCTTTGTTATTCATGTACTGTTTACCAGCAGTGAAAGAAGAGAGATATTTTCTGGTCCTGGATATAGCCCTCGCATCAGTCCCTCTAGTCAGGAGTCAAAAAGTTAAGCAGACAGCTCACAAACAATTACACCGAGCCCTCCTCACCCTAAGAGCAGTAGTGGAATGTCAGGGATGTACAGGGATGTGGTACCTAACAATGCCAGGACAGAATGGTCCTGGAAGGGACTGAGAAAAACTAAGGAGTTACACTATGGCTTAATCAGACCCCAGTACTATCAGTCAAAGCACGAAATTATGACATGAGTTCTTCCATCCTTAAATCTTATAAAGAACAATCATAGGATTAACTTCAGGACATAGGATATAGTCTCTCACTGTGTTTTTGCTGACGTGGGCTAATGACATATAAGATAGCAGCACAGCACTTGTGAAAGCAATCAGATCAAAGTTTTGTAACTATGCTATTGCTTAACAAGGTTAATTTTCTATTCTGAAGTTGTTTTCCAGATAAGGAGTTTGTTCAACTCTTATCTTACCTGCAGAGTGCATTAAACTGAAGTAGCAATAGCTGCCAATTGTAAAATATTTTCATAGTGAGATTTTTCCTCCATAGTTCGCTCCTGGTGCTGCCTTGGTCATGCTGCAAGTCTGACCCTGGCTGTATCTGGTGAGCTGGGAGTTCCTCTTGAGGGATTCCCCTTGACAGGCTGTGACAAAACTGGGTCTGCCTGGAGCAAGACTAAGCTTTGCCAGTTGTCAAGAGGGTGGGAGCATGTTGCGAGGTAGCATCGGATAGGGATGGAGATTCTGTGAACCTGCAGGTCAGAAGATGACAGAGCCATAGGCAGCTTCCTTGCAGTCTACCACGGCTTATTTTGCTTTGGATTATTCGACAATGGATTCTAAATATATACAGGGAAACCACTGCAAAACCTACTGAGCAAAAAAAGCTCCATAGGAATGTTTCAGTGAGATTAAACTAATGCAACAGTGATCTCTTAAAAGTCTTTTGTACATCAGTCTGGAAGCTTGGTAAAGGCATTTTGGCAGAAAATTTGCTTCCAGGGTGATTCAGAAATTTCTCAGTAATTAATTCAACAGCATTTCCACTTTCTCAAGAAAAGTCACTGAAGCAAGAGACCATTATCCTGTGAAAATCCTGTGTCTTTCTTACAGCTTTAAACCCAGACAAACTGCTCTTTGGATTTACTTTTTCTTTTTGGGTATTGGGTAAACTCTTTTTCTCCTCCATATTCTGTATAAAAGATAGGTTTAAAAAAATAAATCTGGTGAGACCAGATGACGTGTAGCTGAGGGGGAAAAATGGGACAAGCGTTCCAGCTGGGAGTCCCTCCATTAGCTCTGGCAAGGAGCAGCCAAAGTGCCTGCCAAAGTACTATTTCATCTATACATGCACAAAAGCAGATCTATTGGCATTCATACCTGTTGCTTTAAATTTATGGTTCTTCCTGTGAGAGCCCAAAGTAGAAACGCTGGCACCTACCTGCACTGCTGCAATCACTGCATCCTTCGGGCACCAGCCCGAGGAGGAGCTGCTCTGCCACGAGAAGAGCTTGAACCTAGTGGAATCAACTACAAGATGAAATTTAACTTTTACCTCCCTAAAGAACTGAAATAGACTTTTATAGCAGAGTCATCTCAACATTTATGGTTATAAAACGAATGTTCATTATGGACAAGGAGTAAATAAAGCCCCAAAGAACATTCAAAAGATTAATTGTTAACATAGGAAGAGGATAGGTCGAGTAGAGACTGAAGTGTTTGACGGGAAGCCCGGTCATTTAAGTTCCTCCACTGCTATTGCTGAGTCCCTACAGAACACGGTAAAACAGCAACAGCAACAGTGATGCTGAGACGTTTCTTTGGGCTGCCCAGTGTTTGGAAATGCAGCCTCTGAAAAACGGCTTAAAATCAGAATAGGTGTCGTGGAAACGGAAGAGATTTAAAATAAAATGCTTGAACTTACTCTTCCGGGGGATTCTCGTCCTGAGCACACGTGCGGTGGAACTGCTGTTTAAAACGAAAATTTAAACTTGCCTGTGCAGGGAGAGGAGGAGCCCTCCCCGGCAGGGCAGGCGAGCGGTGCCTGATCAGCCAGCGAAGGGAGTGGGCAGGGGGAAGCCCCAGCGCCAGGCACCTCTCTGGTGGGGGGAGCCCACATCCCTGCGGACATTTGCTCGGAACTTCCGTGTGGTGGAGCTGGGACCAAGTCGTCCCCGCACGCCGGGAATTGCAGGCGAGACCCCGCAGGGCTGCAGCTCCTGAACAGCTACGCGGACATGTGTGAAGAAAACGTAAACTCCGCTACTTGTCATCTGAAAAAGACCCTAGAACCCAGCCCCTGAATAAACGGCAAGGGTTTGCAATCGCCGCTCTGCAAAACGAGCGCGGAGAAGCTGCGCAGCTCCCGTGCTGGGCAGGAAGGAGACTGAGGGGCGGGAAGGAGGCTGAGGGGCTGCGGGAGGCTGAGAGGTTGCGGGGAGCGATGGGAGGATGAAGAAACCATCAGCGGATGCTCGGCAGCTCGCCGAGGCTTTTCGGCATGTTCGCGTTCCTTAAACTTCGTAGTTAAAACCAAGCAGTACCCGCCCCGCGGTTCCCCTCTCAACTTTATTCACGTCCCGGTGAAACACACGATTCCAGACGTCGGTAGCAGCCCCTGCCACCAGCTTCTGCAACCACAAGCAAGGATAGACCGACAGGTCCCCAGCAGAGCTCCCGCAGGCATTTCACAGATCGAAGAGCTGTGCTCAGCACCTGCCCCGCGGTGCGGCCGCGCAATGTTAGCGGGGCTGCGGTCGCTGCAGTGTCCCCGCCGAACCCGGCGGTAGCGTGGCACGAGTGGCATTCACTCGTCGCTGCCACGGGCGGTGACTCCGCCGCTGGGAACTGAGAAAGCCCACAGCGAGGCAGGGGCGGCAGCGGGCGGAGCCGCGCCTGGGATACCGGCTACGGTTAGCGCCCCCACTTCGGGACTGCCGAGGCAGCGCGCTTGGGCACTCCCTTTACCGCGGGGGCACACACCGCTGGTGCCTGATGGTGGCATCGTCCTGGTCAAACACTCTGCTACTTATGGCGGGCAGGAAAGGTGCTGCCAGCCCCCGACTCTCGAGGGGCTGTGGATAGGGTTTCCGTGCCCAGTCGCTGCAGAGCAGTCCGCCTGGCCCGCTTCCCCACACCCGCTTCGGCGGGCAGCAGGTTTCTCCCGCCCCCGTGTCGCGTCGCATCCCCCTGGGCCACGGGCAGAGCAGCTGTCCCCGATACTCCCTCGCCGCACTCCTCCCGCCCCCGCCCGCCGGGCGGATACTTGCTGCGCTGGTGCAAACATCCTGTGCGGGCAGGTGCAGCTCTGGCGGGCCGTGACAAAGGGCCCTCCGTGGGTGATGCATGGGCGACGGGCAGCTGCCCCGTAATCCCCGCCGGCGGGGCTCAGCGTTACGCCTGGGGAAGGCGACCCTCCCCCCCCCCCCCCCCCCCTTCCTAGGTGCCTCTTCCGCGCGCGGAAAGACGCTGCACCTGCTGTTAGAGTTGTGTGACGTTGGTGATGGTGTTAATGATGATGGTGATGCCGATGGCTTCCTTTTGGACCGCGGATCTATGCCGTGGACTAGTACTGGCGCCGGCGGTGCGGCCGCCCGGCAGCACACAAGGCAGTTCGCAGCTGAGAACGGGCTGCTGGCACGTACCCAGAGTCCCTCGCTCTGGAGAGGAATAGCGGGATGCTGGCCGAATGCACTCCTTCCCCTGTCGGGGAAACGAGGGAGAGTCGAGGGTGCGCCTTTCGCGCAGGGGTCACCACTGCCTCGCCTGAGGAGATGGTGGCCGTGGCCACTTCATAAGTGCCTCTGCCCCATAAACACTCCATGCGTCCCCATCCCCACTTGAGCGAGACTCCCGCTCGCCCAAACGCAGCCGCTGTCGGAGCGCCGGGAGGGACGGCAGGGTACCATCGGGCGGGCGAAAAGTGTGGCCCTGCGGATGGGAATCCGTGGAGGAAGCGGCCCCTCTCTGCAATGCGGACCCTTTGCTGCAGAGGTCGCCACGCGTGAGCGGTCCGCGGGGAGCGGGGCCTCGCCGCGCAGTGTGAGGAGGGCCCCCGCCCCGCGGCTCCGCGCCGCGCCCTACGCTGGGATTTTTGTGAATGGGACGCTCAAGGAGCGGGGCATGACGTCAGCGCCAAGCCGAGCTCCGGCGCCCAATGACGGGACGGGCCTCGTCGGGCGGCCGAGGCGGCGATTGGCTGGCGGCCCCGCTCGGGCGCCCACGCAGGCAGCGGCGGCGGCAGGTATAAAGCGGCGACGCCGGATAATGCGCGGTACCGCGGACACCTGCTCCCGCCTTCGGTCTGCGTAGTCCCGCACCGCCGGTAAGCACCGCGTCGTCTCCCGGGTCTCTGCTTGCGGTCGGTCCCTCCGTCCCGCCTCGCTGCCGGGGTGCAGAGCTTTGCGCGGGGCCTGGGTACGCGTGGGAACACGCCTGTGCGGGGAAGGTGGGGGAAAGTTAGAACTCGGGGTGTCTCTGCTCCCGCGACGCGGCGTGGGGTGCCCTGCAGTCATGCAGGACCGCTCTCGGCGCAAATCCCTCTGCCGTGCCGGCTGTTCTGCCGGTGCTGGGCATCGTTCAGGGGTTGCCCGCAGGAAACGGAGTCTCCTTTGGGGATGTCTGGTCGTTCTGATGAGCCGCATCGAGCACTGGGAGCTGGCGAAGCTGAAATGATGTGGTAGTCAGTGATATGCTATTTTGAGTCTGTGACAGAAACAGACGCCTTAAATCGGAGAGCTTCGGTTATAGGTGTTTTCTTCACAGGTTGTGCTCTTCTGACTGACTTTTAAGTGGCCCTTTTTCTGGTTTCACAGTAGAAATATTTATTGAAATGTAACCTCTGAATTCTTCTAGTGTAATCTGACCTGCGGCGTTAGTGTAGTAGCTGCCAAAAGCAGGCAGTTTGAGGTGAAGTGCTAGCAGTGACACTTCATTCTTAAAAAAAACTCATCACCGAACGCTTTCATTTTTTAACTTGTATCCCAGAGCTGTGCCTGTTTGTGTCAGACACACGGGCTCTGACATTGTGTGCAGTACTTCAAGGAATGTTTTTCACCAGTCTGAGGGAAAGTCTGCATTAAGGTGGATGAAGATAGCTGTGCAGAGCTGCAAACCTGCGTTTTTATCCCCCGTGCCAGTCCTGAATTGTATCTTTAATTCTGAGAAACCCAAAGCATAGTAGTAATCAACAGAAGCAACGGAATGGCAATATGTAAAGAAAAAAAATGTTAGTATTTGTGCTACTTGTGGCTAGGAAACTGTGACCTCTTTAGTAGAGCTTATAGGAATGAGAACTTTGGAAAACAGCCATTGCTTGATGTACCTCTTTGTTGTAGAGAGGAAATCATGGTTATGCTGAAGATTTCATCTTTCCTTGCTGTTTATGCCTTGGTTGTGTGCCAGATGGACAGCTTCCAGGCAGCCCCAGTCAGGTAAGAAGCTGGTCCTGTCGCTTAGTGCTGTGTCTGAATGCTGTGGAAATACTTAATGTTCTTCAGAGATCTAGGAGGGAAGCAGACTACAGTGGATGAGAAAGCTGGCTGCTTCTGATGAGATTTTTGATGCCGTGGCTTTTTTATTGCATATATAAGCCATCTAAGGCCGTGCATGAGGATGGCTTGCGTAGTCACACCGGTGAAAGACACTGCCAATGACACAGTGATGCATGCCAAAACCTCTCTCCTGTTCGTGGCCCTCTGCAGCAGTTTGGCTTTTATTCATCCTGCTTTCCTTGCCTTTGCCTAGACCTGGCTTGGAGTCCATAACAGATCGAGTGACACTCAGTGATTATGAAGCTCGGAGGTTATTAAATGCGCTGGTGAAAGAGTTCATACAGATGACAGCAGAAGAACTGGAGCAAGCCTCTGAGGGGAACAGGTAAGAACTGCAGTTCTGGGGTGGCAGAAAGTCAATGAGGAAACATTATGACTTCAATATTCAGGAGAAAGCCATCTGAGCAGACCTTCTGCAGGTCAAGATTTTTCCTTCTCCCAAAGTTTTGGCTAACTGTGGTGACCTCACTGTTAAAGGATGAAACTGCAGATACATCCCAGTGTGGGTATTGAGAGAATGGCTTACACCTAATTAACCTGCTTCTATCTGTCTCTTACAACTGAAAATGGAGGGCAGTTTGAGCTTGAGTGTGAGTGGGTTATGTTAAAATATGACAGCAAAAGGTATGTCTTCCTAGTGGAAGTGCTAGGAGCTGTTCAGTTGCTCTTGGATTCTCTGTCGTGAAAGTGCATGCTCTTGCAAGGCATGGAAAGTCCCTGGCAGAGAGGATATGTTCCTCTTAATGCACGCAGCGTCGCTCTCCTCCTAGACCAAAGGCATGCCAGAGAATTTGCATTACCCTAACAGGATTTGTATTGCAAAGCATGGTGGTGATGTATGAGACTGAACAGCATGCTGAATACACAGGCAGAAAAACTTCCTGACCCCTGACTGAGCATCCATAAGGCTAATTAACTTGCTTTTCAACAAAGTTGAATTCATTGAAAAATAGTGTTGCCCTTCTGACTGCATTCTTGCATGGAATGTGATGTGAAGGACTTGGTTTTGGTTTTTGTTATTTTTTAAACTTTCCTAGCTTGTAGATATTTATGTGGGGAAGAACTGCATGGATATGCATGTTTGTGATTCCTCTTCCTTTGGGCATGTGTTTGTTTTTTTTCCCTCCCCTGCAGCCTGGATAGACCCATTTCCAAACGCTGTGCCAGTCTGAGTACTTGTGTGCTGGGCAAACTGTCTCAAGAATTACACAAATTGCAAACTTACCCTCGCACTGACGTCGGGGCTGGAACTCCTGGCAAGAAGCGAAATGTGCTGAGTGACCTGGAACACGAACGCTATGCAAACTACGGGGAACCCTAGGAAACAACTAGACATGCTTATTTCTTTGCCCTTCTCCCCTTTTTTAACCTGATGCATGTGGATCTAACTTTGATTGCTAACTTTGCTGTGTTACTTTGATTCTGTTTTCGACAGAGAATGTTTGAGACAGACCTAATGTTAGGAAGACAGAACATGCCAGCCTAGGGAAAGCATAAATAAAAACCCAATGAACAGCACTGCCTTGACATTTCAAATGATTTTCTTAGACCCTGATTAAAAAACGAATCTAAGCAAGGCTCTTAATTTCTGGCTGCTAAATGTACAAGTAGACTTCTCTTTTGTGCTTGCCCATGCACTTGTTCAATAAACCTATTTTTCTATAAGGGTTAGATCTGCTTGGTTTAATAATTTGTTTTAAACTGTGAGATTTCTAGATATGGGTACAAAAGTTCTACGAGTTGTCTTCACGTTCAAGAGATGTAATGGCAGTAATCTCAGGAAAGCTGAAAGAACTTAGAAATTGAAATCCTTGCATGTACATTCAGAGGTACTGATAGCAGTAAGCAGTTGTGCATGCAGTCCTGCTAGAAAGGATCTTGAGATGCAAAAGAATCAGGAAAGGCTCAATACAGATTTGTTCCCACAAACTTGAAATGTGATCCTGATTAAAACTGGGTTCTGAACATTTCCAGGTAAGACTTTTGTGTTCTTTTTCCTTCTTACTTCACAATATGTCTTTACACTTAGTATATTTAATACTTAGGTATGTTTAAAATATTTTTACTAATGCAAGACAATACAGTGTAGGTGAATTGTAAATGAAGGAACAAAACTGGATTTTTTACAGTTCTTCTATTGCAGCACTGCATCTGTCTTGTAATCAAGAGGCCTGCTCCAAGAAATTGGCATTGATGTAGTGAGCAATATTTGCTGTTAGTATTAATAAGCTGTTTTGTAGTGCTCAGCTGAGAAAACCCCTGCTATTGCAAAAGAATGTCATTACCTCAGTAGGAAATTTGTCAGGCAAGGTCTGTGAATGCCTTAGTCCCCCGTCTGTTAAAATTACTAGCTACTGTAAACTACTCCCATGCTGAAGTGCTGTTGTAGACAGGTCTAACTCCAGGAACAAGGGGTGCCCACATTCCTATTAAATATGAGGAAGCAGTATGTTTGTGTTGGTCAGTTCTGAAAGCAATTGGTCAATTCCTGTGCAGATAGAGCTTTACCAGAGCTGCTGACAAATCTCTTGCTGTCCTCAGTGATGTGAGGATTTCACGAGTTGTCTGGGTGTCACGGAGCAGAGATGTTCAAGTTGAAGATCAGTGACTACCACTGACCCCCCAGCAGCACTACAAAAACCTTTGCAGATCTAAGCTTTTGGAAGATGTGGGTATTAGTTAAATGCTTCAGACCTAAATCTCCTCGGCACTTCTCAGAAGGTCATAATGACTTGCTGGAGGTGAGCAATGGCTCAGGTGTGGCTGAAAATATGGCTTGGTCTACAGTCCAGTTGCTTGAGAAAGGAAGGACTTGGCCACCTCTTGTAATCTGAAACTGACAGTAAGAAAAGCATAAAGACTGCTTTTAGAGCTTGTAAGCTGTGCACACAAGTTGCAAATGCTCACTGCACATCAAGCCTACCTTTTCTATAGAAAAATCTCCCAGGCATAGCATCCCACAATGATGTTTCAGTGTACACAGGGCGAAAACTCGAGAAACTAACTCTTTTATTTTCCTTTTGAAAAGCAGTGTCACAGCACAGAAGAGGGCGTGCAACACAGCAACCTGCGTGACCCACCGTCTGGCAGACTTCCTGAGCAGGTCAGGAGGAGTGGGCAAGAACAACTTTGTACCAACCAACGTGGGATCCAAGGCCTTCGGCAGGCGGAGAAGAAGTGTTCAAATATAAGAAGCTTGAACGATAATGTGAATATGGTAACTACATCATGATAAATCAAATCTGCAGTGCAGGCAACCTGTGGCAGAGGCAGAATTTTAGCTTTGCTGGGCAAATAACAGCCCTGCAGAGACAATCTCTGAGCAAGCAGAGCGATGTTACAAATACAAGAGTAGCCTGTTCAGACGATGAGGAGGAGCTTTTGTAGCTGTTCTGCTTAGATAATTAGCTTTGCAGTGCATTAACTAAATGCAACAGGTTGGAATTATTTGCTTATTTAGCTGTAGCATTTCACTATCAACATAACTCTGGATTTGTTTCTTTCAGGTTGCCATGAAACTGAAAGTTCAACTTTAATTTCCTAATGAAAGCAACTCTTCTCCATCAAGCAAGAGAGACAGAAGATTAATTTTGCATCCTAATATTGAAAATGTTTTATTTAACACAAATGAAAACACTTCTGTTATGTATAGTACAAGAGAATCTAGTTATTAAAGTTAAATTATTGTATATTCTTTTTATATGCAACTCTATTTCAAATAAAATGTGAGAGCATCTATTCTTTATTTATCTTCCAGCTTGTATGTGATCCATGCTACTTCTCCTGGCACTACTGCCACATCTCGGGGATTATACAAAGCTGCTGCCTGGCCAGGCCTATATGTATTATACAGTGTGCTGTGCCTTGATGTAAAACACTGACCTAATCTGATTGTACAGTATGTTTAAAAGGAAAGGAAAAAAAGACAAGAACAACAACAACAATCTAAAGCTAACACTTCAATATTGTATCATTTGTGAATTTATGCAGAATTAAAAAACAAGTATTTTAGATACACTTGGATTGAGAAGCTGATTTTTCATTTGCACACACAGAAGCATTTGGCACTAACCCAATGTCACTGCAGATCAGATGGTCCATTGATCTGCTGCAGCCTCATTAACCATGAATACTAGGACTGGAGTAAAAAGTTCAGACCAGAAAATATTGCTGCCTTATAGATGTATTCATAAAGCAGCAGCTCTAAGACTCTGCTTGGTGAGAATTCTGCAAGAAAAACAAAAAGGTTAGTTAGATTTAATAAAAGCAGAGACCAGCTTCATATATGCATTAAGACTAAACTGTTTTTATCGAGGATGTACTTCAGGTGAAATGGCTGAACAGGCTTTGGAGAGTTTTGTCTAAGGTTGGAAATGTGAATTAGAAAAGGGAGCTACAGAAATGCACCTTTTTTTTTTTTTTTTTTAAGTAATCCTGAAACAGTCTATTTAAGGATCAGGGATAAATAATTAGAGTGAGTGGAGAAGAGGGTAGTTGGAATCCATCCATGGACTTCTAAGTGGTGCTGCCAACTTCCTCTTCAAAGCTGATGCTGTTTCAGTTTAGTAGCTGAGTCAGATACTGGTTAAGATCTGTTTTGCACCTCACAGCTGGCCTCAGTTGAAGATCACCTCCCATGCAAAGTAGAGGTTAATGCTTTCATGCTCTCTCTCTCTGTGTCTGCTGCAGGTGTAATAGCAATGAGGAAGCTTGGGCAGCCAGATGTAGACATAGCCAGTAAGGTCATCCAGTGACAACGCTTCTATACCATGCTCATTTGTGACTATGATTTTACTCCTTGGAGAATTTTTCAGCCCTGGTAAGTCAGTGTACAAAGCAAGCCCTGTAGAAGATAAAACCAGTTTAGAAGGGAAAAGTTCCAGTACCTAAATGGTTGAAGGACTTGGCTTGGAAATCTGTTGCCCAGAGGCAGTCTAGTGCTGTTTTCCATTTTCCTCTGAAGTATCTGGGATTGCCCACAATTGGGTGTGCTATACCCACATGGTGAACCACTGCCTTGTGCTTGTGTGAGGATCTAGTTATGTTAGACTCAGCTATCAGTTTTGGAGCCTGGAAGCATTCTTCACAAGGTTTGAGGAATATTTCCTCATTTCCCTTTGCACATAGTGGAGATTGGAAGCTAAGATCTCCTGGCTACATCAATAATACTCCTCTCTGTCATTGCAGAGCCTCTGAATACTGATGGCAGGTTGTCTCTTTGGTTCCCTACTGCAGCACTCAACAGCTTAATCTTTTCCAAGGCAGAATGCCTCAGCACAGTTACTGGGATGAATACATAACATTTAGTGATGCATATTCAATAAGAAAACAGGCAATATTCATGTGTCTCTTCTGGCTATACAGTCCAAATGCTCAGGCAGTTTATTTGTTTCCATTCTCTCTTGAGACACACCTGAGGCTGCTTCATGTAATCTGACAGCTGTAGAGTCCATCTCTTCTAATAACTCTTGGTCCTTCTTTTCAGTTTAACAAAGTTGGGTATTTTCTTCTGTCAGCCAAAGGGATTTCTGCAGACTGATGTTCTGTGCCAAATGACAAACCTAACCTGTAAGCCAGGTTTAGTAACCTTGGTGCTGGTTTTCACATCGTCGTGGTTGTTGGACGTAACTCTTGATAGGTGTTTGATTTGTTTGCTAAGGTTTTTTCCTTAGGAAGAAACAGTTACTTGAATATCTCAGGATCTATTCTTGTTGTACCTTCTGTCTCTGTCTGCACAGAGATGCAATAGACTCACCAGATAAATACACCTGTAAAGGACAAAAGGTAAATAGGAAAAAAGTTGAGGGCCCTTCCATCCTTCTCCATGACGTGAAGAGAAACAAACCCTTCACCACAAAACTCAGCTGCTCAGAGCTTTAGAAGAAGCAGATTAGTATTAAAACAAGGTGAAACTGGAGGTATAAACACTTATATTTTCATGTTGTTAAATCTGAAGGCAGTGCACGTAGTAGAGGGAATTTCAGAGCCACTAGAGGCTTGTCAATTGCTTTGGCTGACTGTGAAAAAGTGGAACAAATTGCTTGTTTTTTAAAAGTGCTGTTCCTGATAGTATTACCCAAACTTGTCAGCTCTTAAATAAACCCCAAACTTCTATCCCAGGAGAAAATCTATCTGAGAATTAGCATTTAATAAGGAAAAGTATGGTTTCTAATGTACTTACCTTTCCATTTTAATTACATTGCCATTCTGTGTGTGCTGAAAGCTGGCAGAGAAGGCAGAGCTGGTGCAGTGTATGTGAGTGGTGTCAAACCCAAGTCACTTAGCATTCAGTCAGCCACGACAATATAGATCAGTCATGCATGAGTGTTTGCATTCTTGTTTATGAGGCAGTATCGTGATGCCTATGGTTTGGCTCTGGGGTTTTTAGATGCTTGTCAGCATGTTTTCTTTAACAAATAGGTTGCCTTTCTAAGCTGTGTGCAGACAGAGGCTTTGAGAGTGTACTTTGCAAGTACAGGCAAAGGAGGAAGAAATCTCTGAGAAACACAGGTTATGAATTTTGCCCAATGCTCTGCTCTGCTCTGATGAGAAGTAAAGAAGCACCATCTTGTGGCCAGTGAATAAGCACAGATGAGGTATTTACCCATCTACTCTTGCTGGTGGGAGCAGCTTCCAGCTGGACATGGGGTGGGTGAGGAGGGGCACTGACCTTTGCTAGTGCTATGAGGCAAACTCACCTGCTTACCTCCTGGAGTGGGCTGTGAGGATGGGGACTTGTAGGAAGGTGTCGAGGGCTCCTCAGGGAGTCGTGAGCCTGCAGGGCCACTGTGCAGGGCTGTGAATGCCTATGGAGTATCACATGGGTGTGAATCAGCTGCTGTGGGGACCAGGTGAGGGATAACAGCAAAGGCAATATCAACACATGTCCCCATGGACCTTTGCAGCTCCCAAAAGAGAGATGTGGGAGCCATTCACCTGTGTGCTTTTAGCCCAGGGGCAGGTGGTCTCCTGCTCCTAGACTTTGGTCCACCAGGAGATTGCTACTTGTACTGACAGGACATAATTTTGAAATAACCCAAGTGGACTATCACTGTGTCTCTCTCCAGATATTTTTATCCCTTTTTTCTCCTTCTGTTAGTGGAATTTAATTCATCTTCCTGAAAGCTTCCATCATCTGCAGTGTGAGAAAGGAGCAGAACTAATGCTATTGCTTCTGACACTGAACACTGCCAAAAGCAACTTAGAGCAGGCAGTAGTAAATTTTGGTATTGGTTATCTAATCCAGCGTTGTCATGCCTAATTAGCAGATTGAACACCTCTACAAGGTGAGGAGTTTAAAACATGCTGGAGAATTCGGGCCTGTGCATTTTGCTAGGTTGAACTCCTTCAGAACAGCAGACCTGTTAGAGGTTAAATGGGCATTTGAAGCCATGTTGAGCAATGGCAACTTTTTTCCAAGCTGGCTATGCTCGCAGCTTCTGACAATCAGGTGAACCTTGCCCTAGCTGCTTGAAAGGGTCCAGGACGTGGTGCATACCTTTTACTGCCTCTTCAGTGTTCCTTTCCCTGGTGTGAGCTGAATTCTCCCATTCTTTAAGTGTTCCTTAGGCCTCCTGAAGCTGCTCTTTTCTGCAAGACAGTCTTTTGTCTCTGAGGGTGGAGAGGAGTAAGGTCATCTGCAGGTGATGGTCATGTATGGTAGATGTCTTGAGTAACTGCTTCCAAGTTTGCCAGCAAGCCTAAGTACTGAGATTCCTTCTGCAGTGCTACAGAGAGGAAATTGCCTCAGTATGAAGCAAAGGAGAGGAAGCAATGAAGGATTTAAACACTGAACAACCTGCGTAGTTCCAAAATGCTGGGTGCAGTGAGCAGCTGTTTGTGAGCTGCCAGCCTCTCAGACAGCCCACTTTAGAGCACAGGAAGAGGGTGCAGAGGACGGTCAGTCTGGTTTCAGTGCCTTGTTTTTCTTAGCGTGGTGTTTTGCCTCTTCAGCACTAGTCAGGTGCTGCAGGTGATCTCCTCCTGTCTGCTGTCAGTCAGGTCAGAAAGGCTGGATGTCCCCAGTGCTAGAGCTGGTCTGTGCCATGGAGGTGGGCTATGCCTCAGCCCCTCCAGAGTGAAGGAAGGGGGATTGATACTTCTGCTCCTCCAGGCTGGAGCCCCGGCCTTACCTTATGGCCAAGGTGTTTCCTCTTGGCCCCCAGGAGAGAGGCTTGCCAAGGCTGCTTCCTACTGCCTGGCCTGTTGTCCCTTCAGTGCTGGCTCGAAGGTTGGACTGGATGATCTATGAGGTCTTTCCAAGTGGGTGTATTCTGTGATTCTGTCTGCTGAGGTACCAGCACCATCAGAGCAGGAGCAGTGGAGCTCTGGACTGCTTAGCTCTCTCTCACCAGCTCCTGTTCCCCTTGAAGCAGCTGTGGCCCAAGGTGCTGGGAATGCTGGAGGGTGTCTCCTCCTCCTCTCCCAGGGCAGATGGAAGCAGCCTGTGGACCCTGACTGTACCTGTCCTGGTAGATCCCACTGACCTGTATTTGTTGCACAGTCATCTATCTACCTGTACAGTCATGATCAAAAGGAGCACTTTTCCTTTGCTGTTTAGAAAACCTGGTGTCTGGCTTACTTTGTGCTTACTCCCTCTGAGCCTATTTCTGCTTCCTGAAAGAGCTTCACTCTGTGGCCATTTGGAGTCTGTATAGCACTTTTGTAGCTTTGCAAACACTTTGAAAGTCCAAATCAATGATGTCATCCACATTAATTTGTGCATTACTCTGCTGACATGTTTGAAGGTCTGTTATAGGCCTCTGCTGCCTCTTGTTGTGGAGGAAGACTATTATTCTAATTAGTATACATTCCTAAAGTAGTTTATAATTTCATTTTTAGCTCTCATGATATAACCATTTTTTTTATACTGAATGGTGTTGTAGTTACTGATATCAGTGGGTAGGAATGGGCTGTTACCACAAATTAATGCCAAGCAAGTGCATCATGAGGGAGATGACAGTACCAGTGGAGGGACTTTCATGTAGACAGGCAGATTTTGTCTGTTGAAGAGTATCAGTATCACAGAATCAACCAGGTTGGAAGAGATCTCCAAGATCATCCTACCAACCTAGCACCCAGCCCTAGCCAGTCAACTAGACCATGCCACTAAGTGCCTCATCCAGGCTTTTCTTGAACACCTCCAGGGACAGTGACTCCACCACCTCCCTGGGCAGCCCATTCCAATGCCAATCACTCTCTCAAGAAATTCTTCCTAACATCCAGCCTAGACCTCCCCTGGCACAACTTGAGACTGTGTCCCCTTGTTCTGTTGCTGGTTGCCTGGCAGAAGAGACCAACCCCCACCTGGCTACAACCTCCCTTCAGGTAATTGTCGACAGCAATGAGGTCACCCCTGAGCCTCCTCTTCTCCAGTCTAAACACCCTCAGCTCCCTCAGCCTCTCCTCACAGGACTGTGTTCTAAGCCCCTCACCAGCCTCATTGCCCTTTTCTGGACATGTTCCAGTATCTCAACATCTCTTGAATTCAGGAACCCAGAACTGGACACAGCACTCAAGGTGTGGCCTGACCAGTGCTGAGTACAGGGGCAGAATAACCTCCCTTGTCCTACTGGCCACACTGTTCCTGATACAGGCCAGGATGCCATTGGCTCTTTTGGCCACCTGGGCACACTGCTGACTCATTTTCAGCCTACTATCCACCAGTACCCCCAGGTCCCTTTCTTCCTGGCTGCTCTCCAGCCACTCTGTCCCCAGCCTGTAGTGCTGCTTGGGGTTGTTGTGGCCAAAGTGTAGAACCCTGCACTTGGCCTTGTTAAATCTCATCCCACTGGCCTCTGCCACCCATCCGTGTCAGTGCTCCTGCAGAGTCTTAAGAAGGCAACTCTGCCAGTGACATTTTTGAGTGTGTGTATATTTTCCAAGCAAACTTTTGGTTAACACAGTCCTTACCTCCTGGAAAATTCTTCTTTATTACTCCATAGCTAAAGATACTAAGTGTTAAATTAGTTATGAAAATGAATATTGATTTGTGTTCTTAATGTAGTAGAGAATTAAATGGAAAATAGATGGGTCTGACCTTCACATGCTGGAGTTGCAGTTCAAACTAAAACTGCTTTAGTTTTAGTTTAAAAGAGTTACAGATAAGCAGATCAGAGACTGAGGCATTACATAAAGGGAAAAAAAGTCATCGACTTTATGCCTTGCCTCTTTCTAGTTAAAGCATATTCCTGGTAAAGTTACACACCTCGGTGTGCAAGAATTTTGCTTGCTTTGTGCAAAAGCTGCCTTTGCTTCTCATTGCTAACTGAGGTTCTCAGAGGAGACAAAAGGTCCATACTGTACCTTTTTTTCCTGTAGACAGAGGCAGAGCTCTGTGTTATCTTGAGCCTCGGGTGTCAGAGCTGGTTTTGGTAATCATCTATTTTAAACTCAGGTGAATTCAGTGTTTCACTGAAACATCTTTGGGACTGATAGGATTAGTGTTCCTGTTCAATTCTTCCAGTGACTTCCTGAAAGGCACCACCTTGTATCAACAACACCTATAGCTGGTAACTAAAAGCCTTAGCTCTGTGCCCTGTCTCATAGTGGCACAAGTTGCCAGTGTCCAACACACAAAAAGTACAACCTGGGTAGCCTCAGGGTCCCTGAGACCTTTCTGTCACTATTATCTCCAGCATTTCCCCTCATCAGAGGTTTTACAGTGTGGTCTGCCTTAGGTGATCCTGCTGTGGCAGGGAGGTTGGACTGGCTGGTCTCCAGAGGTTTCTTCTGATCACTACCATTCCACGATTCTGTCTGAGTACTCCTGGCAGCATTTTGCAGAAGCTGTGCTTTATAGGCTGGTGCCACTCTAATGGTGTAGCAGGTAGATTTGAGATAAAGCTCCTGCTCTCACACATGTTAGTAAAATCACTTCCAATTCAGCAGCTTTTGATGATGTGTTAAGATAAAAGTTAACTGGAGCTGTCTCTCATGGCCAGTCAACTTTAGCTGCCGTGTCCTGTCAGCCCTCCTAAGCAGAGTGATAAAGCCCCTTTCTCCTGCAGGCCCTGGGATGTCTTGCTATGGGCACCAGGCTTATCTGGTTTTCTGAGTGCACTTTCTCCACCTCAGGATTTACCTCTAATCAGAAATCCATCTGATGAGGCTTTACAAAGTACAACCTCCAGTGTACTGACTAAAAAATACTATGATTTGTACATCAGGTACTTTTTGCTGGTTAGCATGTAATGACCACACTATATCCTGTATGCCTCTTCTTCCTCAAGGCTATGGTGTAGTAGTGCACCTGGTAGAGTTAAATAATGGTTGAACTTAATGATCTTAGAGGTCTTTCCCACATGATGGTTCTGTGATTCTCAAGATCAATGTATCCATCTCCAGGAATTCAGGTGGTGCTTCTCAGGTGAGCTGATGCTCCTTTGCAGCAATCAGGACAACTCTAAATTGATATAAATATAATAGGTACTTGTAAGCAAATACTTACAGTGAAATTCAACAAGGCCAAGTGTAAGGGTCTACACCTGGGTCGGTGCAATCCCAAGCACAAATCCAGGCTGGGTGGCAAATGGCTGAGAGCAGCCCTGAGGAAAAGGACCTGGGGGTCTGGGGTGATGCAGAGCTCAACATGAGCTGGCAGTGTGAGTGCAGCCCAGACAGCAGCTGTGTGCTGGGCAGCCGCAGGAGCAGTGTGGGCAGCAGGGCAAGGGAGGGGATTCTGCCCTTTGCTCTGCTTTCATCAGACCTCACCTGCAGTCCTGTGTGCAGTTCTGCAGCCCCCAACACAAGAAGGACATGGAACTGTTGGAGCCAGTCCAGAGGAGGGCCACAAAAATGGTGAGAGGGCTGGAGCAGCTCTGCCATGAGGACAGGCCATGAGAGTTTGGGCTTTTTAGCCTGGAGAAGAGAAGGCTTCAAGGAGACCTTGTAGTGGCCTTCCAGTATCTAAAAGCGGCCTACAGGAAGGCTGGGGAGGGCCTGTTCACAAGGCCCTGTAATGACAGGATGAGGAGTAATGGCCTTAAACTGGCAGAGAGGAGATTCAAACCAGATGTTAGGAGGAAGTTCTTTGCAGTGAGGGTGGTGAGACACTGGCACAGGCTGCCCAGGGAGGCTGTGGCTGCCTCCTCCCTGGAGGTGTTCAAGGCCAGGCTGGATGAGGCCTTGAGCGACCTGTTCCAGTGGGAGGTGTCCCTGCCTATGGCGGGGGGCTGGAGCTGGATGAGCTTTGAGGTCCCTTCCAACCTGAACCATTCTGATTCTATACCACACATTTGTATAGACCCAGAAGCACGAAGTGCCTTTGATGGAGATGAAACTCTATAGACTTAACCTTTGGGTGAGGCTGTTGTGGTCTCAGTAACACATGTATCCAGGCAGAGGCGAAGGGAAGCATTTCACTTGCTGGTGTGGTGAGTTTTCAGCAGCTGTGTGGAAACGGAGCCTGCAAAGGTGCTGGGCTGGAGCGGTTGGGTAGGTGTTCCCCAAGGATCAGTGCTGGGCCCAGACCTGTTCAATATCTTTATTGATGACCTGGACGAGGGCATTGAGTCCAGCATCAGTAAGTTTGCAGATGACACCAAGCTAGGAGCAGGTGTGGAGCTGTTGGAAGGTAGGAGAGCCCTGCAGAGGGACCTGGACAGGCTGGATGGGTGGGCAGAGGCCAATGGGATGAGATTGAACAAGGCCAAGTGCAGGGTTCTGCACTTTGGCCACAACAACCCCAAGCAGCACTATAGGCTGGGGACAGAGTGGCTGAGAGCAGCCAGGAGGAAAGGGACCTGGGGGTACTGATAGATAGTAAGCTGAAGATGAGCCAGCAGTGTGCCCAGGTGGCCAAGAGAGCCAATGGCATCCTGGCCTGCATCAGGAACAGTGTGGCCAGTAGGACAAGGGAGGTTATTCTGCCCCTGTGCTCAGCACTGGTCAGGCCACACCTAGAGTACTGTGTCCAGTTCTGGGCCCCTCAATTCAAGAGAGATGTTGAGGTGCTGGAACATGTCCAGAGAAGGGCAACGAAGCTGATGAGGGGCCTGGAGCACAAACCCTATGAGGAGAGGCTGAGGGAGCTGGGCCTGTTTAGCCTGGAGAAGAGGAGGCTCAGGGGTGATCTTATTACTGTCTACAACTACCTGAAGGGGCATTGTAGCCAGGTGGGGGGTGGCCTCTTCTCCCAGGTAACCAGCAATAGAACAAGGGGACACTGCCTCAAGTTGTGCCAGGGTAGGTACAGGCTGGATGTTAGGAAGAAGTTCTTCACAGAGAGAGTGATTGGCATTGGAATGGGCTGCCCAGGGAGGTGGTGGAGGCACCGTCCCTGGGGGTGTTGAAGAAAAGACTGGATGAGGCACTTAGTGCCATGGTCTAGTTGACTGGATAGGGCAGGGTGATAGGTTGGACTGGATGATCTTGGAGGTCTCTTCCAACCTGGTTGATTCGGATTCTATGATTCTATGACGCCTTCTGGAAGCTAGAGGGCACAGGAGACACGGAGAGCCTGCGGAGCGGCTCGCTGGTGGGGGAGTGCGAGGGAGCCTCTCGCCGTCACTCATTGCCTTCTCTTTCTGAAGTGACCCAAAGCAGAAACACCTTTACGGATCCTTACATTTTTCCCCCTGATAGCCTAAAGGAAAGCCAGTTATGTGTAGAGCTATTCATCTAAATGAAGATGTTGATGCATCCCATGTTTAATCCAGAGCGCTGTGTCGGTGCGTTCTGCACAAGCTGCTGGCATTAACCACTGAAATAGAGAGCTACTCATTATTATTGTTAAAACAAAAAGTGGAAGGTAAGTTCATGAGCACTACGAGCATTGCTATCAAGTGCAATAATCATAGACTTCAGAGTCTCATTAGTTTAGCTGCTCTGGTCGATATATTTTGCAGCTTTTCCTTGTCCCCTGTACAGTATTTCTGTGACAGCAAAATCCTGCTGTGCTTTGGGTTATGCTTTGTGTCTCTGCTTCTGTAATTCCTGCACAAGAGGGATATTGGCAGACCGTTTGCAGTATAGATAAAGGCTTGTTTTGTTTGCATTTTAAAATAGAGATCACAGGACTTACCCTAAATGTATAAGAGGAACAGAGCATCCTGAGCTGCGCTTTGGAGGACCTCCCCAAAGTCCAGCAGGTTTTGTTTTCAATTCAAAGCAATCTAATGCAAGAACTGGTTAGACCACACCTTGAGTACTGTGTTCAGTTCTGGGCCCCCCAGTTTAGAAGGGACATTGAGATGCTTGAGCGTGTCCAGAGAAGGGCGACGAGGCTGGGGAGAGGCCTTGAGCAGAGCCCTACGAGGAGAGGCTGAGGGAGCTGGGATTGGTTAGCCTGGAGAAGAGGAGGCTCAGGGGTGACCTTATTGCTGTCTACAACTACCTGAGGGGTGGTTGTGGCCAGGAGGAGGTTGCTCTCTTCTCTCAGGTGGCCAGCACCAGAACGAGAGGACACAGCCTCAGGCTGCGCCAGGGGAAATTTAGGCTGGAGGTGAGGAGAAAGTTCTTCACTGAGAGAGTCATTGGACACTGGAATGGGCTGCCCGGGGAGGTGGTGGAGTCGCCGTCCCTGGAGCTGTTCAAGGCAGGATTGGACGTGGCACTTGGTGCCATGGTCTGGCCTTGAGCTCTGTGGTGAAGGGTTGGACCTGATGATCTGTGAGGTCTCTTCCAACCCTGATGATACTGTGATACTGTGAACCACAATCTATGAAGGACACAAGATGTATAAAGCAATTTATTTATGCAGAGTTTCTCAGGTCAGTTGGCTTTCTCTCTCAAACAGAAAAATCAAAGGGACTGTGAGTTTGTAGGACTCCAGTATCAAAGAAAAGATACCCTCCAGCCATCTCCACAGGCTGCATTTTCCACAGATTTTCTGCTTGCAGCCAGATGGGTGCTGAACTATGGTGTGATATTCCAGTAAATAAGACAAGACTGGTGGGGTAATGAAGCTCCACTGAATTATTCATTGGGTCCTGGATGATACAGAGAGAAATACTATAGTGAGTGGCCCTGAAGATGAGAGCAGTGCACAGCACAGCCCTGCCTGGGCAGCACACCTGGCCTGCTTTGCCTGGTAGGCAGCTGCAAAACTGAATACCTTGTGTAAATGAACTGTACCCACTGTGTCTGGTAGCCATCCATTACTCATCTAGAAACAGTCAATCTAATTCCAAAAAAAGCCAGTTAAGTGCATGCTCCAGTGCCATGGACATAAAATTAAAAGCATGTTCAAGTGCTTTGCTAAAAAGCAATGGACTTCTAGGCATCTTTAAAGAGCAGCAGATCTTCAGACTTGCTGGCTCAAATCTGATGATGCCTTCTAATGAATGTGACAGATAAATATGGGGACACAGAACGTATTAGCACAAAGCTGGTTCCAAAACCTGATGTGTACCAATAAGTTAATATTAGCTCATGAAGTACTTTCCCAGCTGGCCTTTAGGCTGTCCTGGAGCCCTGCCTTGCTAAACATCTTGTTTTGGGTCACAGTGTGGTCAAGGGTGGAAAGGGCATGGCCTTCTCAGAGCTGTTGGGCAAGGTCAGGCTACCTGAGAAGTGAAAAGCTGCTTTTCCTCTATCAGCAATGGGCTTCTCTATTGCTTGTACAACACATTTTGCATTGTTAAGCTGCTGGAACAAATGCACCAAGGCGGCAGAACAGGAGAAACAAAGTGGGTGTTTTCTAGTCAGAAGAGTAAGAGGAAACTAAAGTGGCAATGATGCAAGGCCTTTGGTGTATGCCCTTTGATAGGCACTGCCAACAGCCCCCTAACTGTGGGGGCAAGACAAAGCAAGGCTAAGCAGATTGAGAACACACATAAATGAGAATATATAAACAGTAAAACAGGAGGAGTTAAAACAAAAAGGTCTGAAATATAAAATGGATTCAAAGTGGAAGCTTATTTTGCTTTTTCCTCCTTCTGAGTTTTTAGGAGGCCAGTTCTGACTGTAAACTGTATAGAGCAAGAAATATACTCTAATCTTAACAGCCTGGGATGACTTAAAAAAAATCCAGGCTCAGCAGAAAGGATCATTTTTGTTGTATGAATCCAGTTGCAGGATGCAACCACATCTGGTAGCTAAAGACAAAAGTAGGCATATTGGTGGCACCATGAGTGCTAAGGGGTGTCAGTGTTGGTGCCAGTGCCTACTGACCACTCTGAGTGCTTACTGTGAGAACAATTAATACCAGATTCCTGAGAAGCTGGTGGAATTTGCCAGACATCCAAAAAACAACCAGACCATTTTGAGGTCCTGATTACTTCCTAATGAACTGCTTGACCCCAAGGGCCTACGGCAGCCATGAAAGTCTGCTTTTGGGAAGCCCTGTAGAATTGTTCCATTCAAATACAGACATAATTACACCTCTCACAATATTACATCCCAAATCCTCCCAGTAACCAGAATCATTGCAGTGTGTGAGGAGTGAAGAGCCCCTTTATGCTTACAGCAGAAAGCATCTGAATTGTTATGAGCTAGAGAAGGTTCATAATAGGAAAGGGTAATAGAAAAAGCCTCGAGGCATCATTGTAGGCACAAAAGAGGCATGAGTAAATCTGAGTCTGAGGGTGACAATGCTGTCTCTTTACTAGAACATGCTCCTGTGAAGAGAGAGAGAGAGAGAGAGAGAGAGAGAACAGGAATCCTCTGCCTCCTTCACAGAAAATCACGGCTACAGAAAAGTTGTGCATTTCAGTCTGTTCCCATGGTTTTAATCTTCTAATTTGCTCCAATTATTCCTACTCAGGGCTGACTTATGTTCAGCAACTTTACTTTAAAAAAAAAAAGTTTCCTCTGACAGAACAGGGCTCATGCTCAGGGGCAGGACAAGGGGGAAATGATGTGTTCAGATGCAGTCATTTGGCCAAGCTTTCCATGAAAATGTCTCTGATGCTGCCTGTGTTGATTGATATTTCCTTATGTGCAGCAGGTCCTCAGTTTTCTGTCTCCCCTTGGGGAAGAGCAGAAATGTTGACCTCATAAGGGAATTCTTCAAATCTGTTTCCCAGGATGCTTTTTGGTACTAATAGGTAGTTTATTTAACAACTGCATGTTTTTAGCATGAGCGGGGTGTAATGCAATAGTAAGCCCATAAGAAGTTTTAACCAGCTGTACTGTGTTATGCTGCATCACTAAGAGCACTGCTTTTCCAGAACCAAGTATGTGTTTTCATCAGTCATACCCAGTATCCTCACTCTGGAGTGGTCACTGCATGGGCAGGAGTAGGACTTGCCTGACAGCTGTGGAGCTAGGAGACTCTGTGAAATCCTCACATCTCATAGATCTTCAGCTCTTACAGGTTTTGTCACAATCAGCCTCCAAGTGGTTTCCTATGAAGGCAGATATGAGGAAACAGCTGCTCTTTCACAGAAAGTGCCAGATCTGGAGTCTGTCAGAAGGAAGCAGGGAGCCAGAATGGGTGTAATATGGGACATGGTAAGGAGCTGAGGTTAGGAAGAATAATAAGCAGCATGGAAGTCTATAGGAAGACAGCCCTTGCTGGTTCTGCTGCTCGTGTAGAGATACAGACTTTGCAGTTTCTCTTCATTGGGTATGGGTGTGCATTCACAGCAATTCACAGTGGGTCATCTGGGGAACTGACCGTCTTTTCAAATCAATACCAGCTGGTAGCAGTAACTTGGTCACAGGACAGAAGGTGACAGATACAGTGAGTAGCTGAGCTAGATGAGGAGCCTGAAGTTATAGCCAACTGGCTCCAAAGGTGTTGCTTTGCATTGCAGAAGGTGACTGATGTGTCTGTCACCTACACACAAAGAAAGATATGCAAGCAGTGAGTAAATTGTCCTTAAAATGGAGGAAGAATTAGGAACAAGCTAGCTATAGCTCCTGAGTGTTTCTTCAACAATCATAGAATTGGTCAGGGTTGGAAGAGGCCACAGGATCATGTAGTTCCAACCCCTCTGCCACGGGCAGGGACACTTCACACTAGATCAGGCTGTCTAGAACCTCATCCAGCCTGGCTTTAAACACCTCCAGGTATGGGGCTTTGATCACTCTCCAGACAACCCATTCTAGAGTCTCACCACCCTCATGGTGCAGAACTTCTTCCTACCATCCAGACTGAATCTACCCATTTCTAGCTTTGCTCCCTTCCCCCTAGTCCCATCACTACCTGACATCCCAAAAAGTCCCTCCCCAGCTTTCTTGTAGGCCCCCTTAAGATATTGAAAGGTCTCAAAAATGTCATCTCAAAGCCTTCTCCTCTCCAGACTGAACAGCCCCAACTCTCTCAGCCTCTCATAGGAGAAGCTTTACTGAAACAGCCTGCCAAGTCTGGGGAGCGTACACAGCACCAAGCTGAGCTGGTTGGACTGAAAGCCTGTAATTTTCTAGATTAACAGTTGCAGAGATAAGGTTTAGTTCTGAGTAAGGGCTGCTAACTGCAAAAAACAGAAGGAGAGTGTTGTTAACAGTTATCCATTTGTCTAATTAGATGCAGGATTTACTGAAAGTGGAGACTAGTCTGCTTTGAAGGCATGGTCCTGGGCGTGTCTGAGTGCAGTTACTGCCGGCAGCACAGCATTCCCACATGTGGTACCAATTAGTGCTGCTTAAAAAGTTTAGGGAGGAATGAATTTCTTGGTACTGCGTCACCTTTTCTTTGATAAAGTACAGGTGATGGCAGGTTATGTCTTTGATGCTACCAAAGTGGCACTTGACACAAGAGGGGACTTTTTATAAGCCTCATGGTCAGTTGTGTTTCTGAGGAGAACAAGAGTGGGCCAGACACTGGGGACTTTGTCTGATGGTTACTGTGTGGAAGGGGCTCTGGGTCTGCATAGCAAAGCAGGTGAGCTGGAGCTGTAGCTCTATGGAAGCCATCCCAGGGTGTTTTCTTTGGCCCTCTTGGTCTCTGTGAGCCATGGGGACTGTGGGAATTTGATTTCTTGTGAACCCACTAATGAAGAGTGGTGGATGACAATCTCCTGCTGGAATTTCCCCCCAGTTTTCATTAACCTCTGTATAGATACTATTTTAATTAAAATACTCTTGACAGCACCTATGAAAAACCTGTGGGGGTTGCAACAGCAATTAAATGTGTTGTCAGAAATGATAAGCAGCCTGGTATCACAGGAAGGAAATTAGCACTCTGACCAATAATGGAACAGTAATCTTAATCCAGAGCTTTTTACCTCTCAGGAACTGCTTAAAATGGATGGATTTTGGAGATCAGGCAATTTTAGAACAAGACAGTTAAGCAATAGGTGCCATAAAGCATCTCCATTTTAAAAGTCAGTGTCATACTGGTGTAATAGTGGCTGATAGCCAGGCAGCAAGAAATGTGATGTTAATTAGACATTAATAATAGTGTATGTGCAAAGCATTGATTACTTTCCTAAATTTTGGATATCAGAAAGATATCAACCTTGGCTTCTAGGTTATGCCACCCTCAGTCCTTTATTAGTTGGGAGCTGCACAGTGTTTGTTCATCCTGAAGGCACTGTTTATCTTTTAGATGGATTCACACTGTGTTTGGACAGACATAATTGAAATGGGACTCTCTACTGGCCCAGACTGGAAGGTGCAGTTCTTTCCCTAGTCACAGCAGGCTCAAGAGATGCAGATGTAGGTGCAAGGATTAAGCCAATGAGCCCACCACAGTCACAGAAATACTGGTGGGAAGAGCTGCCTGAGAAGGAGCAGTCTGTAAAAGCAGCCACAGCTTTGCTATAGCAGAGGGTGCCAGGTGGTTGAACTTCTTTTCTTCTCTCTTAAAAAAGGATACTGTTTGTTCCTCGCAGTCCTCCCATTTACTCTTACAGTTGATTCATGTTTTCTGGTGCATTTGGATGATGGCCTTGACCTGGGGGATGACATCCAGGACCAGATTACTTCATGGACTAATTCAAGTGACAGCTTTTTACACCGAAGGAGTAGCTTAGAAGGTAGCCTAGCAGGCAGTGGTGACTGGAGAAGCTCTAAGACTGGCCAGTAGGGTAAGGCATTAATTTGGTGAGCAGGACCAGGAGACACAGACTTACAGCTACAACGAGGACTAAAAAGAAGTGTCTGTGCATAATGGAAAAGGGCAGCAATGGAGGGCATCAAAAGGGGATCGACAGGAGCAGAATGAAAAAAGTGCCAATGGGTGAGGAAGTTGGAGCAGAGGGAAGACAGCATGGACAAAAGTTCAGGCTCCTTGATGATGGCAGGGTTTGGGGGAATTGAACTAAAAGCTTTCCTTGTGAGGCAAGTCTCATGTCTGGAGAGCCCAAGGGGTCAGTAAAGATGTACAATGAGTTTCAGTGTCAGCTTCCAGGCTGGATGTAGACAGGAAATGACCATGGTTTCTCATGGATGCACTGAGAGAGAAAATGAAATGCAGCAAAAGTGAAACATACCCCTTCCAAGGTACTTGCATACTGCACAGAGTTAGAATTTTTCTGTTATGTCAGCAACAGGCCAAATGTGAAGTACTTCTAAGGAAACACCTGTGTGGAAAACCCCCAGAAACACAGATGTAACATGAGTGATAAAACAAATGTTAGCTTTCCATGTGATAGTATTCTTTTTTAAACCTAAAATGATTTAGTTACAGAAAAGAAGCCTGCATTTGGTGAAAATGTGGTGCAGTCCACATTGTGCTCCTGACAACAATGCTGTTTCAAACAAATCTGTTTTTACAACTTTCTTCCAGTAGACCACATCTGCATTTTTAACTTCCGTGGAAGTTTTTCTTGTGCTTCTATACCAGTCTGTATTGTGATGGAACTGTTACTTATCTCCAGATTTATCCAGTCCCTCCTTTGTGGAGAGTCTGGAGTTTAACAGGGTCTCTAATTATATTCCTCTGCTAGCTGACCACCACGAAAACTGAAATCCTCACCACAGATCTGTAAAAATGTTTCCACTTGCACTGGGAGACAAAAATAGAATAATTCCATGTCTTTTTGGACGGATGCCTGGTTGAAACTATGCAGGGTTTGACTGACAAGAGGATGTAGTCTTTGCTGAGAGCACTTTCTTTAGGGTCCTTTTTAGTCTTCGCGAACATTTAAGCAGATGAATGAAGAGAGGATCTGTGCTACTTTCCCTTCGTTTTTGTTAACTTTTCCTGCTTTTCTATAACTTTTGTCTTCTGCAACAGAATCTTTTCAGCTCATCTGGCTTACTGAAAATATAATCACGAGCTGGTAAGTAGCAGCTTCAGGAGTTCTGATTTGAAATGGCACTCTTTTGTGCACAGCTGTGGTAGAAGTATAAAACCCCTTTGTGCATCTAGGCAAAAGTAGAATTATTGAAATGCTCAGCATTTGCCAGGGTTGTAACTGTAAAGCATAGTCCTTCAGTGGTGAATAAATACAGTTACACATTGCTCAGCCTGCAAATGCAGCGGAGAAACTTGACTTGAGTAAGTTCAGAATTATTCTGCCTCTGAGTGAGCTCTCCTCGCTGTGCTGCATGGCACGTTAGCCGGTTCCTGGGGAGTGTGGATGGGAGCTTAACAGCACAGCAGGTAACAGGCTGCTTCAGCTGGAAAAGCAGGAAAAGCTTGTTGTTAGCATATACAGAAAGAAAGTGAGAACGAGTGGTAGTTATTATTGGGTGATAACATTTGTCCATAGTCTTCTGAGCTGTCTGTGAGATCAAATCCATACTGCAGCGGTGTAAGAGCAGTGAGTGTGTAAGATGTGATGCTTAGGCAACTTTTCTGTCAATGCGTTTTGGACTGGAACTTTTATATGATTTTAGGGTGAAAAAGGAGGTGAATGTATATGTGATAACCGCTTTTCAGAATGCTTTCTTCTGCTGGTCAAGGCTTGATATTTCTGTATCTTAGCATATGTTTTTGTGTGGCTGCTTTATTTTGAACTGCATCTTCGTTTTATGCAAGCAGTCCTACCTCTGAAGGCTGTGGAAAGTGGAAATAGCTCAGCCCTTAAGCACTTGGTTCTGTGTTTCTGAAATTTGCGTGCACTGATGCAAATATTTCCTCTTGGAAAGGGAAAGCTATTACTGGGGTAGATAGTTTTTCTCAGCTGCACATGTGGCAGTTTCTGCAGACAGACTGAAAAAGCTGTAATGTTATATCTGTGCTCTTTGTTTAAAGTGGTTCACGTCCAGATGGGGCGTGGAAGTGTGTTGGCAGTGCAAAGCCACTTGTACCAGGTTCCTTCTAAAGCAGGACCATTTTCATTAAACATTTTTATTCACTGCTTTTTCTTTCCCTCCTGTCTTTAACTGAAAGAAATATGTATCTTAATGTCAAGGCTGAAAGCTGCTAGAATAATAGAAAATCTATTTTAGTTTTCAGAATACAAATACATCTGTCTAAACCTCCTTATCTGGGCTTTTATAGTCTAAAGTTTGATGCCTACACAAAGTGTGTATCATGAGTCTCACTGGAACTGGTTGACACAGGGTACAATATTAATTTCAATCACATTTGCAGTTTCATGTTGCAGGAGTCTAGTCCTTGGACAGTTTGGTTTTAATTTGTTTGCTGAAAAACTCACCAAGAAAGCTTTATACTGTGTTGGAGGTTGAAATTGTGCTGCACCTGTAGGGTGAGACTAAAATGAAATACCTCATGGCTTTTGTGGGTCTACGTGAGTGTGTGTGGGGAGGAAGACTGCAAAATAGGTTATACATTTTTAACAGTTTACTGTCCTCACTAGTTTGTTTCCTCTTCACTGGCAGAGAGACAAAAATATATATCTTTGCTTTTTTTAATATGTGCTTGTACTTTTTGAGATGGCTCCATGAGCGCCGTAGGAGGCAAAATGTGTAATGAAGCATTAAGGGAAATGGGGTTAAGACAGACAATGTCTAATAAAGGGTATCAGTATTTATTGCCAGTCCTCTTTTGGCCTGTGTAAATTATTTTTCTTAAGAGCACTGACATTGCTCTTGCTCCCTTTACATCTTTCTGTGTGCAGATGTTTGGGGTTTTTTTCCCCATTTACCTTTCTTTCTGAGTTTTCTGAATGCCAAGTACCTAATGTGCCATTTCTGGCAGAGAGTTCTGATGCTGAAAGAGGAGATACAACGAGCTCGAAGCAAGTTCCTGGAGAGACACAAGCAGGATGGCAAAAGCACAGAAAGATTGTTTCTTCTTTTTATTCCTGCAGGAGCCATGTACCAATCTTCACACTGACTTAATGAACACAGGAGGAAGCACATATTTTTCTTGGGTCTGCAAAGCAAACGTGGTGTCTGAGTGCAAGGTTTACTACCAGTGTAATCAGCTAGAGTAGTGTGAGCGACTGTGTGCCAACTTTCTTTTGCCTACAGTGTACCTGGCCCAATTAAGTCCATTCTTCATTCTTCAGTCATCTCCCTAGGTGGCTATCTGGTCATAATAGGCCATAAAATGGGTGGCACTGGTCCATATGAAAATGCCTTGTGGTGTAGGGGTTCTTGCAGCCCTTTGTAGAGGTTTCTGGGAGCGTCAAAGGTGGCACTGCTGTCTAAAAAGTAATTCAGAGGATGGGTCCCCATGCTCTCTTTCTGACTGCTGCAAGAGTTTCTGAGCAGTGTAGATCATCAGATGAAGGTTAGATAGGTTTGGGAGAGCTGCACAGAGAACTCAATGGAGTGAACTTCTGTTAAGCATGAAGGGAAGAAATTCAGCTGGGATTAGATACTGTTCTTACTATCTCTTAATCAAGAAGATCCCTGTTTTGCTTTTCCCTCCCTATTCTCTCATCTCTCTTTCTCCCTTTCCCTCTCTTCCAAATGGTGATAACTGTAACCTCTATAAGGGGGCTTCTAAATGGTTTGTGCTTAGCTGTAAGTCAAGCAGCTCAGTTCTTTCACTGTTGTCCCCTTTGTCTCTTGGACTCTAACTTGCAGAGATCAGTGGGGTGGGAAGTGACAGAGGGAAGACAATCTGGTGAGAGATGTTTGCTCTACAGATGTCCAAACAAAAAACCCTGTGAAGGCCTGAACTTCTGCATGCAAAGCTCTGCAGGGAGGAAGAGCACCTTGTGCTGGCAACCCAGCAGAAGCAAAGAGATCCACAGGTTTTGCATAGGTTCATGCTTGAAAACGCACTGAAAACTTAACAGACTTGTGACCTTTAAAAGAGATTAGAGCTGGTTATTAATTCCTTTCTGCCTCAGCATGTCTGTTTGAGTAGGTGCTCTATAGCAAGTGTGAATAGTTTGCAAGTGGCTTTCTTCAGTATTTCATGGAAATGTATTTGATTACACATACCTATTTCATGGAGATGGGCTCAAACTCAGGCTATTAACCATATTGAAACTGTTGATTGAACCTGGAGTAGATCAGGTGAGAAGATCTGGGATTCAGCAAAACTTATCTGCTAAGCCAAACTCCTCAGATCCTGTCTTTCTTACATGCATATTTCTGACATGCAGGCACTCCTGTATTGATGTTGTTAGCATAAGAAAGGGGTGTTGCCAAACAAAATACTAACAGTCTGGTAAACCAGCTCCAATGCAGTAGGGGTGGTTTGAAGGAGGACTGAGAACTGGAAAGTTAGATTTCTGGCTCTTATTTTGTTGGACAAGTCATGACATGTGGGGATAATACACCTGCTTTGTGTCCCTCATTCATCTGGTGAAAGTAAACCTGACTGCCTCTCTGCCATATGGGAAAAGTGTGCAACACAGCTGGAAGTGGTTGGAAACTGCTCCTGTGTGAGCTTCTGAGGGTATGCAGGGCCACCATCACACACCCCCTGACTGCAAAGAACCAGGTACTAACTCCTTTTGCTTCTTACTCTTTGTGTTTAGGAGGAAAAAGGCCAAATACCGCGCAGTGTGCCATGCCTAGCTCTGGCAAGAGACCACGCTCTTTAAGCGACTAAATTACTTGACTGATGCAATTCAGGAGTTGAAAAATCATTCTCAAACATGCTTATTTTTGGACCTTCATGCCTGGTTAGATGGAGCGACAACAACCTGGTTTCTGTGGTCCTAACCACTCTCTCTCAAGGGGCTGCTCATGCTCATTTGTGATGCCAGAATGCCAACTCATCAAAATTGCAGTAAGTCAGCTACCAAGAAAATTATTTGGCCAGACCTAACAGGCACCAGTGAAAACCTGTTTCTAGAGAAATGGTGCTGGTTTTATCTGCTTGCATCCCCAGCCTGTATACCTTGGCAGAGCCCTGAAGTAGTCAGTGGAGACACATTAATTTGTGTCTGGCCAGAATAGGCCCTCATAGTTTTAATTAAATGGTATCTACATGAAGGAAGAATAAAATCTGTGACTTTGTATCACAGAACTGTGCTTGAAGAATGCTGAGATGAAAACCAGAGACGCTGGCAGGCATCAGGTTTAATTTAGTGACCTTTCCCTGCTAAGTGAAATGCACTTGATTGATTTCAAGAATTGTCAGGGAAACCCAAAGTGATTATGGGCCAATGATAACCAGGAGCTGCTTGGTCTGATGTTTTTTGGGTTCTTGATCAGGAAGGAGTTGAAGCCAGTGCTGGAGGGGTGCTGAAATATTCAGAGTAAGAGACTCCCAGAGGGGACTGTGCTGGCCAAAGTTCAGCTTAGCACTTTCAGCTGCTCTTCATCTCTTTAAAAATGTGAAAGGCTGAACAAACATGCTGGTCATGGAGCTCAGGAGGCGTGGCTCACACCAAAGTCCTTTGGGATTCACCCAGTTGGAAGTCAAACCCGGCTTGCCCTGGAGTTAGACCACAGCATCAGATGGCTGCTAGCCATCCTGCATCACCCACAACAAGGCTGTGGAAGCACCCAGACTGGGTGCATGTGTGTGAGCACCTAAGTATCCTGATGTGCACCAGCTGGGACACAGATAACACTGCCCTTCTTGGTGTGCTGGAGTCAGGATGAGTGAAATGGTGTTGCTTTGTTTTCACTACTGTAAGCTTAGCAGAGTAAACATGAGAAGGAACAGAAATCAGACCCTCTGGGCAGCATGGGCTCCATCTCACCTTAGAGGTTGTCACAACAAGGTGGTGCACTTCATCTGAAGAAGGACTTCCTATGCTGTCAGGGCTCAACTCCCCATTTCTTTCTAGAGCCATGTACTAGGCCTGCACCCTCTGCCACCAGCTCTGAATCTCCCCTAGAGGGAAAGCAAACTTCCCTCTCCAGCTGTTGCTTTGGGCAGCAGCTGCCAAGGTCCTGGTGCTCCAGGATGTCTGTTGCCTGGGCTGGACCTGGGGAAACAAAGGCCAGAGTGCTAAACAAACCTTGGCAAAAATAGATCATCTCTTGGCTAAACTGTTAATTCCTCTGGGATGTTGAAAGTCTGCTGAGGGCAGCCAGATGTGTCCTTCAGCGTTCTGCAGCCAGGTGTGCACGTCTGGCAGGGAGGTAAAGCTCATCGAGACAGCACAGCTGTGTTTGTCATATTACTGGCTTTAAAAGGGGAATCATCCCATGTTAATTATCCTTTTCACGTATGTAGAAGTGATGTATGATTCATAAGTATTAATATTACCTATATTGCCTTTAATAGTCAGTCAGTGACACAGCACAAACGGCTTCCACAGAGTCCTCACTGCAGGCTCCTGGGAGCTGCACCGGAGCTGTGTCTGCAGCACACATTGCTGGTGACCAGGGATAAAAAACTGAAATTCAACAAGTGTCTTAGAAGCATTTCTCTAGAAGGGAGCATTTTGCAGGTGCTGTGTTTCTAACTAGGCAAGGCTGTATTGGGAACAGCATTTTTGTTAGCTAATTTCTATCCTTAAGAGGAAGCTGCTTCCTTCCTCTCTTCATTTAATTCTTTGGTGCTTTGACCTTCACCTGCATGAGTCTCTAGCTGAAATCCTCTCAGGAGGATCAGTGTCAGCTCTAATAAGCCGGCTGTCACTTTACACCAAACAGACAGTAAACGTTTCATTTGTTAAATGGGCCACTGAAATACATTGCCTTGTTCTACCATCTTCAGCTTTCTTCTAGGGGAAAGTGCTTTTACTTTCACGGGACTGAAAGTGCACAAAGTGGATGTGCAACTGCAGGTTGAAGTGTCTGGAATGAAGAGTGTTATGTAAGAGTTTTCCTTTATTTATCAGCTGTGCTGAAATATGATCAGCATTACAGCACAGGCTCTGGCCACAATGAATTTTCTTGTGTTTCCAGTAAGAAGACAAGGGGCACGGTGTGTAAGAAATGCACTGGGGATTGCTTTTCTTTAGCAAGCTGCACAGGAAGGCATAGGGAAAGTAAGATGATTGCACTGAGCTCTCGGCTGCTGATGCAGGGCACAAGGCTGCTTCTTGTTGGGACGTCTGCCATTGACTTGATTGTGAGCAGGGCAGATTTTCTCTGTCAGAGCTTCTGTTGTGCTTATTTATTGCTCCCCTTTACTGCCATTTTGTGCTAGCAAGCACAGCCTGGGCTTCTCTAATAGCTTGCATAGGTGGGCTGCTTTTACACCAATGAGCTTGGAGGCTATTGGAGAACAGGTGTTTTTTGTTTGCTTGGGGTTTCTTTTTATTCTCTTGGCTGGGTGCCTTTTTTTTTTTTTTTTTTGGAGAAGTGGGGGTATAAATTCAGCAGCTTATGGAGTGCTGGTTTCAGGTGGTGTTGGACAAATATGAAACTTATGGATGTCACTGACCAACCAGTGCAGCAGAGAGCAGTTTGAGACAGGAAAAGAAGGTGACAGCATCAGTGCATGAGAGGAAGGCCATGGCTTTTTTCTATGGAGCTGGAGAGTGTGTAAGTATGGTTGCTTCTGTGGATTTCACTCTGGTGGTTTCTTTTTAAGCTGAAAAACAAGCCTGTATGTGGAGCTTGATGATGATGGTAGACCCTCACCCTCTGGCTCCGTGGTGAAACTCTATGCAGGCAGTCTGTCTTCTCATATAAAATAAGGTCCCTTGATGATGCTCTTGGGGATACTGGCTGCTCTCTCTGGGCACTTGTGAGTCTTCTTGCCCAGTATTATTTGGAAGTATCTCCACAGTAGTACCCATGGTATTTCTCCTCTCCACAGGCAGTCTTCGTGAGCTCTTCTAACTTGAGTCACTGCTGTACTGCAGGAGTCTTTGCTAAAAGAGGCTGAGGGACAGCAAGTTGTTTAGTGTGTATTACAGGAGGCTTTTCCCTTGAGATCACTTCTCCACCTCAGTGGCTCCAGAGGTGGGAGTGGAAAGTTGTCTCTTGTTTCTCTGGGCATTTAGTTTGTCCTTGTCGTGTGATTTGCATATATCTGGAGACCTGGAGCCGAAGTCTCACTTTGTTAGCACTCTAATTTATGTTTGCAGTAACTGAAGTGGATATCAGTGAGAAAGATTTAGAAGGTATTTAAATCTGGTGATCTCCAATACACTGTCCATCAGTCAGGCTGTGCTTTGAAACTGCCTGTATATGGCAGATATATGTCTGTCTTCTATGAAAGTGTCTCTCAGTGCACCAGTAAAGACCCTGAAAACTTAAAATGCAGAACACTCTCCTTGGCACTGTTCTTCAGTGAGCATCCTTAATGGCAAATAAATGGTTCTGGTTTCATTGTTTGAATTTTCTGGGGTTTGTGTCGAAGGTTGTCTTCGATGTATCCAATGGATGTGTTTCCAGGCTGTGAATTGTGTAGATTGGTGAATGGGGTGGCTTTTTTTGGTCTGTTTCAAACTTTCACCCCCAAGGAAATACCCACAAAAAGGGGCTACTTCCTGTGCTTTGGAAAGTGAAGTAGAATCATAGAATCAACCAGGTTAGAAGAGACCTCCAAGATCATCCACTCCAACCTATCACCCAGCCCTATCCAGTCAACTAGACCATGGGACTAAGTGCCTCATCCAGTCTTTTCTTCAACACCTGTAACTTGATTTTGTTGTTGTTCTGATGACTTAGTCTTAGATGTGCATGTCTCCTAGGTTTTGGTGGGGTGGTTTGGGTTTGTGTATGTTGGTTTGTGCTTTTAAAAAGGAGCTTGGCTCATAATGACCATGGGAATGGAGAATGTGTTCCTAACTATGTGTTTTATGTTTCAAGCAGATGCTGTACATTTCCTAGTAAATACCTAGGAGTTAGTATTCTTTTCCTGAGTGTACAAATCTCTCCTCTCCCCCGCTTCCTTTCTCTAAGCCTCCCAGAATATACTTTATCATTTTCTTTTTAAAATGCCCTCCAGCCTCTACTCTCTATCAGTCCAAAGCAGTGTGCAGCTTCCCATCAAGACCTTCAGAATAGCTGTATGCAGCTCAGCTCTAGAAAAAGTTATGATTTATACAATTATTTTCATAATATCCTGCAGGATCCAATGCATGTTACAGAAAGGTCAACAATGAAATAGGCCTAGGTACTACAAACAGGTCCAAAATGATGTAACAGTAAATTGTAGTGCTGGTAAGTGTCTTGCTGGTGCTGAAGGGCAGCAGTGTGACAAAAATAGAGTCTTTGTTTTGGTCTGAGCAGGATGGTAATTGTTTTGTATGGATGTGAAAGCAGAGAGAATATGCTGTAAATTGCCAGGACTACTATGAAGCCCTTTGCCCACCTGTTAGCATCACTTGTTCATAATAAAGTACAAAAATGGCAAGGCAATTTGGTCATAGTTGTGAATGTGCCACTGCTACATTCTGGTTTGAAACAAAAATAGGACAAATATTCAGAACAGTCACTCTTCTTTCAGGCTGATCATTTAGTTCCAATGCTTCTCAATCCTTCATACTCTCTTCATGATAATGGGTGGAAATTGAACCACCATCTTAATTTTGATGCTAATCTGAGCATGATAATCATCCAGATGAGGTTCACTGCAGATTGACAAAACCATGTTGGTTATTATATTGGAAGCTATTACTGCAGCACGATTCCTTGTCCAAATTAGAGCCCAAGGTGCAAGTGGTGGAGTCGCTCTCCCTGGAGGTGTTCTAGAACAGACTGGGTGGGGCACTTAGTGCCATAGTCCAGTTGATTGGGTAGGGCTGGGTGCTAGGTTGGACTGGATGAGCTTGGAGGTGTTTTCCAACCTTGTTGATTCTATGAAGGATGCTTTCTGGGTGCTAAGGGCTATGTACTTTGTTACTATGCTGATACACAAAAGAGAAGAGATTACTTTGTTTACAAAGTAGCTTAATTCAGTTGTCTGTAGGAAATGCTTTTAAGACACAAGAGAAAGACAAAACCCCAGTCCTAGAGCAGGACTTCAGCCTCTTGTACATCCCTTTCTAAAAATGATCCTACTCAAAGTGCATGAGGTAAACATTGATTTTGTCTGTTCAGTTGTGGCTTTTAATGGGAGTGGCAGGTACCTACATTGCAGTACTCGAGCAGTGCCAGAGCTCGTGGACTAGTGGTCTGCTTTGCCATCTCTCATCAAAAACCCTTGTGTGAAGAAAAATGAGCTTGTGTCAGGATGTGACATGGACAATATTGTTTGATTTGAGAACATTCTTTTTCTTCTCTTAGTTTCTTGGGAATTTCTGTGGATAAACATGTCATCTAAAGAAGGTGCTTATAAAATGTGCATCTTCCTGGAGTGAAACTAATTCACAAACACCTGGTGACAGATCTTGGAGTGATTTCTGTGGAGAGGCTGAAAATTGTGCCTAAAGGACAGAGGGAGAGTGGTTTGAGATTAATCAGGTTCTATGTACCTTGAGCTCTTCTTTCTGGTTTCTGCTTTTAAGATCGGGGCTGGCAGCACTTGCACTTATCAGTACATCAAATGAGATAATTTCAGCTTTTCTCTAGAGTCTTGCATTTTTTGGACATGGCCAGGAAAATGGAATTCCTCCTATCAGTCTTAGAACTTGTTTCTATTTTCAACAGAATTCTATTTGCCATTGTCAAAACCTGAGCACAAGAATCTATGTCAGAAAACAATAGCAAGTAAAACTTAGCAACAAACCCAAACCATTGTCTAGCACTGTGAATCTCTGTATCATTTGCTGAAGGCAGGCTTCAGCTTAATGGGCTTGGAAAACAGAAACATTCAATTAATCCTATCTATTTTCCTATGGAAAATAAATGAGGCAATTCTCATGTTCCTTCAGAATATTGGTTTGTACCATTATTGCTTCAAGTACCATTTATGTAATCTCCTGTTGAAAGGCCTGTATAACAGCTAGCATACCGGGTACGGAGAAGGCTCAGACTTCCTTTTGAGAACAAATACAGCATGGCAGAAAGGAGAGAAGAAGAGGGGAAAAGATTAAGGAGCTAACACTCTTTTTTTTGAATAGTAAGAAAAGTGAACTAGCCAGGGAAAAAAAGTTCCTATAAAAGGCTGATATGTAAAAGGTTCTTCACACTGCCTCAGGTTTCCTTTGTTAAAAATCTGGTCATGGTGTCCAGAACTTTTTTTGATTTAAAATACTTGGTGTTGTGGGTGGGTGGTGGGTTTTCTGGTTCATCTTTTTTTATGTTGTGTTTTGGACTTGGTTGTTGTTGTTCCACCCCCCCCTCTTTCCCTCCCCAGCCTAGGAATGTCCAAAGTAAATTGAATTGAGTGGGCACACAGGGGTAATTGATTTGAATAAAATGAGATGGGGATGAGAAAGAGAGCATAATGTTTCTTCCTCTCTATTCAACACTGATCAGGCCACACGTTGAGTACTGTGCCCAGTTCTGGGCTCCTCAATTCAAGAGAGATGTTGAAGTGCTGGAAGGTGTCCAGAGAAGGGCAACAAAGCTGGTGAAAGAACTGGAACACAAACCCTATGAGGAGAGGCTGAGGGAGCTGGGGGTGTTTAGCCTGGAGAAGAGGAGGCTCAGGGCTGACCTCATTGCTATCTACAACTACTTGAAAGGAGGCTGTAGCCAGGTGGGGTTGATCTCTTCTCCCAGACAACCACCAACAGAGCAAGGCGACACAGTCTCAAGTTGTGCCGGGGTAGGTCTAGGCTGGATATTAGGAGAAAGTTGTTGCCAGAGAGAGTGATTGGCATTGGAATGGGCTGCCCAGGGAGGTGGTGGAGTCACCGTCCCTGGAGGTACTGAGGAAAAGACTGGATGAGGCACTTAGTTCCATGGTCTAGTTGACTGGATAGGGCTGGGTTCTAGGTTGGACTGGAGATCTCTTCCAACCTGCTTGATTCTATGAGGAAAGAATACTGCTCAAATGAGGGAACTGAGCCCCTCTTGATGCTGAATATATATATATACATTTTTAGGTTTCAGATTGTATTAACTCAATTGCTTTAGCAGTTATTACATAGACTAAATTAACTATAACTGTAGATTTTGGAGAAATAATGAAGTGTGACTTTCTGTGCCAAATCAATCTGTTCATTACTTGTTATGGATTTGATTCCATAAACAAAGTGCCCATCAGTGGAGATGAGATCACATCTTAAATACCAGACAAACTGTGTAACAGCTTCAGGTCTCTGTGAGTAATGCCTTCTTCCCTTTGACCTAGCTGATACTTTTGGAAAGGAAACTTTGTCTTAGTGTCTGCTCCTTTCCTCCCTTCTCACTTTCTCAGTGCTGTCTGTCCAGAGAAAGCACAAAGAGCAGAGACTGCAGTCTGCAGAGCAGAGACCTGTAGTTTGGCTCAGTCTCTAGTTCACTGAGTCTGAGCTGCTTCACAATTTCCAGTAAAACAAAAAAATGTATGTTTGTGGCAAAGGCTTCTTATTTTTCTGTTGATTGCTGTGGAGTTTAATTGCCTCAAACTGAGCCCAGCCTTTGTTCTGTCTTGCGGTTGAGTAAATCTGGCATTTCTGATAGCTTGCAATTATTGTGCAAACTACCATTTTTCCATTTCAAAAGTTACCATTTCTTTGTGCTCACTACATTATCGAAGACACTGCAATTATGGGCATCTTCAGAAAGAGAAAATGGCTGTGGCACATAACATACTGTGGTGTGGCAAGCATAGGAAAAATGTATTTTGGGGGATTCTGTGAAAGCTGTTCTGATGGAGCTAAGTTTTCCTAAGTGCCCAGAAAGACTGTTTGGTTCTCTGCACATGCCCCAATGCCTTTCCTAGGGAGTCTTTAGATCAGCTCTTCATTTTTAAGTGATTTATACATGTGTAGGCAGGCAAATATGGAGTAAATTGTAGCAATGATAAGTTAGTGAATAATCACAGTCTTGTTTAGTCATAGGCACAGGTGAGAACAGAAGGACCAATATATTTTTCTAAGCAGGCAATAGTCTCAGATGCTGAAATTAAAACAGATGTATAAGGAGACCACTTTCTACAGGAACTTCTAAACCAGCACACAGGTGGTGCCAGGCCTGGGAAAACTCTGCTGTGTTAGTGCTTGTTTGATGTGATTTGCTCTTTAGCTTCCTGGAATTTGTAGAGTTCCAACTCAAATATATGGCACCTAAAAGCAACGCAAGAGTAAATCCTTAGCTTGCCTTTTCGTCAGAGGTTTGCTATTTATTTTCAGGCAATGTGCAATCTGCATATGACACACTGCAAGTGGGAAGGCAGGGGTTTGGTCCCTGCCTGAGCTCCAATTCACTGGATTCCTGAAGCCCTCAGCTTTATGGAAGCTGAGGGATATTTACAGATGGATTTGGATGTGTAAGGTGTACTGCAAAAATAGATGCAATTTTGACATAACCTTACAGAAGAGGCATATAAATTCTTCTACCTTTTGCCAGTGAATTAAATAGGGATGTTGAAATGTTATGTCAATCTTGCTTTTGCCAAGAGCTGTGCGTGAGAACTGCAGCACAGCTTTTAAGTTTGGCAGCTTTCTGCTCTTGTAGAGCTAATCTGTCAAGCTAATTGTTTTTAACAAGAGGTGAACTTTGCGTAGGGATGTTGATTAATAGGTCATTGTGCAAATATAGTACAAGACCACTGTTTGCTAGTTTTTTAGCGTTAAGAAGGATACAACAATATCCAAGTTCAAACACTTTAATAGCTCCATATATCGGGATGATCAAAGACTTCAGTTTTTCCCTTTATTCTTTCATGACAGAGCCTTTCATGGCTTTGGGGCAGCTAGTAAACACTTGCTTCATTCTGCATGAGGAGTGGAATCAGCTGTGTTTATTGTTGAACAATATAGTGTTGATCTAGGGAAGAAGAGACTAAAAGCAGCAGGGAAATAAAATCCTGAGGCCTGGCTGTGACCATTGTTTGGCAGCCCATCTAATATGGGGAGTCTTGTCTCCTCCTCCAAGTCCTTCAGAGTTCAGGACATGTCTGGGGTTCAATCTGCTTTCCCATGTCTGTAATGTTTTCATAATGTATTTACTTTTGTCCTGGTCCATTCTGTGGCTTGACTCCTGCTTGTTCCTTGTACCCATCCTGCAGCACTACCAAAGACCACACGCGGTGTTTGATGTGGCTTCTGCTGCAATAAATCAAAGGCAGCAGCCACCCATGCAGGACTTGTAAAAGCTGACTTTTTGTTTTGTCCAAGTGATGGTTTAAATAGTGCCTTAGTAATCTCTATGCCCATCTAATATTAATGGGAGAAAACCAGGGTGCAGTTGAAAATGTATTATAAACTAACTTTAGTGCTACCTTCAAAGGTGGGAGAGATTCAAATGAGTTACTTTGCAAATTAATTTTTGCAGTTAATGGTATATGCTTACATGAGAAGTAGTTGAATTTGAAGTGGCTTCTTAATATGTTTATAAAAACTTTGTGGGTGGCCAGTTAATAGGTAAATCATTGATAAAATGATGAAAAACTTACATGGTAGAAATCTTGTAACTGTGAGTGGAAGAAGGTTCGGTTCTGTAGATGTATTTGTTATCTCTTTCATCTCTTGGACGTTGAAAGCTCTCTTAGAGCTATCTAGAAGGTTGTGTGCTTGATAAACTTAGCGTGAGTTTGTCTGGTGTATGACTTGTAGTAAGCTTGTTGTCTCAGAGGGGCAGCGTGGTACCAGGGAGGCCAGAAGGACTCTAAAGTGTTACTAATGAGATCAGTTATTGACTTTCTATACAAGTGTGCAGAATGCACAGAATGAACAAAGCTCCTGTCTACCTCCTTCTCTCTGCTTATGAAGTCTGCTAAGCAAGATGGAGGATTAACTTCAGTCAAAGTAGCTTTGCTTATTCTTGTAACTCTTTGGGTGGCACTGATTCAAGGCAGCTGTATGCAGCCCCTCTTTGGCCTGTGAGCACTCTTGTAGTACTGCCCTCTAACACCATGCCAATGGTTCAAACCCAATAACATGTAAGCAAAAGGTGAGAGAACTTTTGAGATGTTTATGGTTTGTCCTCTGAAATAACAGAGAATGACTTCAGTGAAATTGTCTGAAAGTTGAGCAGATGGCCAAAACAACACAAGTCAGCTCTGTTGACGGGAATCTCTTATAATTTGGTGCTGATCAGTATTAGTATAACCTAGTCCTTGTTTGTGGCATGAAGAAAAAGAGTATTGATAAAAGAAAACTCGAGATGCAGCTACAGGCCTGTTTTTGTAGCACTAATTTTTCATAGCACTGTTGAAGAAGAGTCAAATTTAGACTTTAAAGGGCCACTAGAGATGGTAGGCAATACTAGAATTAGATTAAATGCAAGGTATGTGTTTAGGTTTTTTAATGTTGCAGTATCAAAACTATATTCTCTGGTTCAGTAAAGAGTTGGTGTTGAAAAGAAGTGCTTGTGCTGACAAGACGTGAGCAGAGTCACCTGATAAATAAGACTAGCAATAGTAGACTGTTGCATATATTCTGGAGTGCCCTTATCATTCCTTGAGGATGTAAGCATCAGATGAAGTTCTTTTGGAAACACTGTGCCCTGTTTGAAGGATCTGTGCTTCCTAGTGGTCGATGAAAGAAGACTCATCTTGCTGTGTGTGTAAGATGACTATTCCAGTCTGGGATTTCATGCCTGAATACACGTGCTTGTGATGTTGTGTGCACTTGCAGGAAGCATGAAGCTCCCAGGAAGTATTGGACTACTGCATTTAAATCACTGTGACTGTATCTCTGCAAAAAGCCTGCATTGATTGCAAAGTGCCAGAACTACTCTATGTATGGTAGAGCTACCCTTGGATTTTTAGCCTGTTTCTAGTATGAAAGCTATGCAAGTCTGTACAGCATATTGCTGTGTCTCATTTTCTTTTGAAAGAGGTTGCCAACTACAATACTTGTATATTTAATTTGTCTGACAAAATGTGTTGGACACCTTTTCACATCTTAAAGTTATTCAATTTACCCTAATGGTCTTTAACTGAGAGTTATGTTCACACAGTGGAGGATAAAATAGACTGAAACATTTTCTCAGAGCTATTAAATTTTTGAACTTGATGAGTTTCTGTCCAGTCCAGAAAATCCAGGTTTCTGAATGTGACCTGTATACCTGTCAAATGTGGCAGCCAGGAGCTAGATTTGCTGAGGCTACTGGAGGATGAGGGAATGGTATAAAGTAAGAAGTGATGAAAGGAATGTAATTATTTTTAATCTAGATTGATTTGAAGACTGGATGACCAGCTTGTGCCTAAGTGATATCATGGCAAAAGGATAACTGTGCTGGGGCTACTCAAGGGAAGCAGACTTCTGCATCTGCTTAGCAAGAGCACCTTGCTAGAAAACACCCTGCAGTTATTTCCTTTTTGGAGCTCACAAAACTAAAGCCAGCAGAAAATACTCTACTTCCAGAGCTCCAAGTCTGCTCATAGAGAAAATTGTAATCTTGTGAAATAAATCATGGTGTAGAAGGAATTATTTCTATTCTAGCCTGCAAACAAGAGTGTGAGTGCTACATCTGCCCATAGCATGAAGCCAAAGATAAAGCACATCCAGGAACAGCTGAGCTTATGCTTTTGCTTTGAAACAAGATGTTCAGCTAAGAGCTCACTGCTAACAGCAAACCATCATAAATGATGTATTAGTTGTACTAGAAAATAAGTGCTGTTGAGCATGATTCCTCTGCTTGTGTTTCATGATTGCATTACACACTCCTCTGTCTCTCCAGTAATGACAATTTTCTCTTGTAAAGTTTCTTCATGCTGTTTTTATATATTATTGAATAAGGAATTGGGAGGCTCGATGGCAAATAATGAATTTTTCAAAAGGTGGTGGAATAGACTAACCAACTACAATGCTAATAACCACTGAATGAATTCTCAGCAAATAACAACATGGGTTCCTTCTGGCTGATGAGAGGAAAGCTGAACCATGGCTGCAACAGCAGGAGCTAGGCTGTACTTGTGAAGTTTGTGTTATCATAGCTTGCTGGCTTCCTGCTTTTCTTCTGAAACTGTTTTACACATTGATTGAGAGTGTTCTTTGGCCTAAAGAGAGGGAGAATGCAGCAGTTCATCACTGCAGAAGGAATCTATTCAGCCAGAGGTGTTTTGTTCCAGCTTTAGGTACTCTGTCTTCCCAGCTAAAGAGTTTGTCTCTGATAGACTTCAGCAGTTTCCAGTACTGAAAACTGGAGCAAGAAAGAAACCCAAGAGGATGCAAGTTCAGTCAGAACTTTACTTAAAAAAAATTTTTAGCAATTAAATGCTGATCTTTTGGAAATGAGCATTGTTATTGCTATTCTTCCAGTCAGATGTAACCTTGTAATTTCAAAAGCATACCAAAGAAGCAGGCCCCAAATTATGATACTAGTTGCCTCAAACTCATTGTGGTCCTGCCTATTATTTTGAGGTTGCATAGATTTTTCAGAAGGGCTGAACTGGCCTCTTCATTTCTCTTCTAAAAATTCCATTTTGGTAACGAAACAGTCTCAGCTTTCATTCCTTGCTCCTGTGGAAGTAAAAGGAACTGAGTCTGCTTTTAGCATTACGTCAGCTCCTGGCCAAGGCTTCAGTTAAATATCACAGAATCAACCAGGTTGGAAAAGATCTCTAGGATCCAACCTACCACCTAACCCTTCTAATTAACTCAACCATGACTTTAAGTGCCTCATCCAAGCTCCTCTTGAACACCTTCAGGGACAGTGACTCCACCACCTCCCTGGGCAGCCCATTCCAATGGGCAGTCACTCTTTCTGTGTAGAACTTCCGAATGTCCAGCCCAAACCTGCCCTTGTGCAGCTTGAGACTGTGTGCTCTTGTTCTGTCACTGGATGCCTGGAAGAAGAGACCAACTCCCTCCCGGCTGTAATCTCCTTCCAGGTAGTTGTAGAGAGCAATAAGGTCTCCCCTGAGCCTCTTCTGCTCCAGGACTAAACAGCTCCAGCTCCCTCAGCTGCTCCTCATAGGGCTGTGCTCTAGCACCCTCATCAGCCTTGTTGCCCCTCTCTGGACACGTTCAAGCACTTCAACATCTTTCTTAAATTGAGGGGCCCATAACTAGATACAGAATTCAAGGTGCAGCCTGTTTGCTTTCCAAGCCTTGTTTCCTTTTCACCAGCTAATTGCACAGAAGGCTCACTAGGAAGAACAATGCTGCTCTAATTGTACACCAGAGTAGTTGCTGATAGTGGTGGGTATGCACACAGACAAAGGTATTTTCATCCAAATATCTATTATTCCAGTGGTATCTGCACTGGCAGGTAGGCTAGTGCTCACAAGAACTGTAAAATAACTAGAGGCATGCACCATTCATCCCCTTCCTTGTAAGCCTGTTAATTCAATGGTGGTAAATGTCCCTTGGGTCTCTTAGACCTTAATTCTGCTAGGTTTTGTTGTGGTTACAGAACAGGGAGCATGTGGAAGGTGTAGCAACCTCTTGAGTAACATATAGGTTTTGCTTTACCTGTTAGAGGAAGTGTAGAGATATGTATATAGGTAAAGAGATGAGATGTGCCCATGCAGGGCTAAAGCAGTTACTACAGTGCTGTTCTCTGCTCTGCAAGCCTGTGGTGGATAGAAATGCACTCACAGTCCTACAGATAGCTTGAAAAAGTGTCTCGTAGGATAAATACCTGCTTGTTTATCAGTGTGGATTAAAAGTCAGAAAAGTAAATGCCATGTCTGAGTACTAAGCTGTGCTCCTATGCTGTCAAAAGCAAATTGAACTTTACATCTATATTGCATTCATGTGTTGGCTTTTGGGTTTTTTTAATTTTATTTGTAGCTTTGAAAAGGGCTTTGAAGCCTCCATGTGAGCACTTTTGTGTCACATAATCAGAAGGAACTGTTAATGCTTTTCTTCTCAGTCACTTCTTGGGTTATGTGGTAACTTCTGAACTTCATGGAATTAAACAGCACATGTAATTGTTACAAAAGGAGGTGAACACCTTTTGGAAAGGCAACTAAATATTTTCCTGCTTTGTGACATCTTTCAAATTGTTTTGATGTAAAAGATATTCTGTATATACTCTAGCAACAACACAAATGATTTTTGGTGCTAATAAGTTCTTAACATTAAAAAAAATTTATGTTGTATATCCTGAAGAGGACTTTCTGAATTGTACACTTTCAGCCTGTGCAGTAATTCTGCAGAAAAGCAGTTTTCATTTTCACTGACCCTACGTTGCAAGGTAAGAGCAATGTATATGGAAAAGTATAGCCTTTACAGCTGAGTTTTCTGTATAGGACAGTGGTACCCAGAGGTGCTGTGCTTCCCCAGTACTGGTTCATTGTATTGCCTGTGGTCATTTTTAGCTCATTTTCTACTTTAGAATATGAAAATGTTGGAGAGACTACGATAGCTGGAAATGCACATTGATAAACTTGGTTCATAGCAGAATATTCCTAGATTCTACTTCTCCATATGACAGAAAGGAGTCACATTTTTCAGCTGGTCTAACCTGGCACTGCCCCATGGTTGCCATCTCTTACTGGCATCTGTGATGGTCTGGGAAATCACCCAGACTAGACTCAGGTGGCTCTGGAAATTAGAATGGAGCTTATATTTACAGCTTAGGAGGATATACAAGCAGATATTTACAGTATATACATTTATATACAGAAATATTTAAGGTAAAAGGTAATACAAAAACACAACAGCCTTCCCAGAAACCTGAGTCCCCAGGAGGGGCTCCCAACCACCCTTTGACCTTCTCCCACCCCTCTCAACCTTACCCCAGTCCCAAGGAAGAATGGAGGTTCAGCTGGGGGTTAGGAAGCAAAGTGGATTAATCAGAGAGACACCAGAGAGGCTGGAGAGACACGTAGCTCAGAGCTCCCAAGAAGAAGTGCCTTATCTATGTTTGGATTCTTGTTCTCTTACCTCTCAGCAACCTTATGAGTGAAGCAGACATGATCACTGTTTCCCTTTCACAGCCTGTAATCTAGTTCTTCTCACCAAAACATTCTAGCTAGCTTCAAACTAGCACAGCATCCATTGCTGTCCTTGAGCAAATCAGGCTGTTGATTCACCACAGGCCGTATTCGTAAGGAACCTATATTACAACATGACATTTTGATCCAGAAAAATAGATCTTTAATTCTTTTTGCCAGATGTGTGCTTGGTGTTATCCTGGAATCCATATATCCAACCATCGTCAAATTTAGAAAAGATTTGCGATTCTCTTTGTTACGTCTTCTTTACTTGAAAATCTGATCCCTTTAATCTGATTCTGCAGGAGATTGTGGTGTTCCTGTTTCATGAGATGTACTCTCATTTGGAGAAAAATATTTCATCTTTTGAAACTTGCTCACTTGACTTGAGTGACCTGCTGATTGTTAGCTGTGTCCAGAAGACAGGTGGACTGCCACCAGCAGATAAATGAGTAGAGATATGTAAGCATTTCTCTGTTATCAGAAAAAGAAACTCCTTCTGTGAGACCTGACTGGGTTATGGCACTTTCCCAAGCACTGCAGATGTGAAAGCAAACCTGTTCAGAGAGTCAAGCACCAGAAGAATTAAAACGAGGTCAACATGTTCTCAAAGGTCAGCACTGGAGCATCTGCAAATATCAGTCATCTTCATATGATGGACCTACACTGCCAGGCATACACTGCGTGCAGGATTTAAACACGTCTTTTCATCCCAAATATGAGGGATTTTGAAGGCCCTGATTGTACCATTAATGGAGTGACCTTTTGATATTTGATATATTCCAGCTCTTGTTTGTTCCAGGTGGATGAGATGTTTCAAGATAGGTGGCTGGTTGCTTTTTGAAGATGGTATTCATTACGTGTCAGGAAAACAATTCAGAGATGTGATGGAGCAAGCAGCTACAGTGGTTGACGTCAATCCCTGCCACAGCTGTGGCAGAATGAAACCTGTGCTCTTGAGTTTCCTGGACTTGTCTTTATCAGTTGAATGTGTTGACCTGTAAACTGTTAGTGCAGGTAAAAGCCCACTCCTGGGAGACTGTAGTTGCTAATACCAGCACAAGCTTAGGACTGGGGCTATATTCTCTTTAAAAATTATAGCATTTAATGCCAATCTTCATCTCAGAGCCTGAAGCATTTAGATATATTGCGTTCTGGAGCTGTGGTTTCAAAACTCAGTCTTGAAGTGGCACATTTATTTCTTTCATAGTTTTGGTTTGTTTCTAAACTGTTTAGAACAGAAGAAAATGAAGGTAGAAGAATAGTCAACCAGTGCTGGAGACTTCAATTTCTTTTGCTACTTCTGTTAGCCACCATCATGTGCTACATATGTCCTACAGACTGCACTTACAGAAATTCTTGGAGCTTTCTCTTGATCCTGTGGTGATGGTTTCATATCCAAGACAGTGCAGGTGAGCAAAGTCACTGTTCTCTCCAGGGCACTGTACTCCCCAGGAAAGCAGAGCTGGATGCACCTAGGCAATTGCTACTAATGAAACCGATGATCTGGCTGCTTTGGTTCCACTACATGCAGTGCTTACATGAAATCCTGCCAGAAAGGATCTGGATAGTTGTGATAGCTGTACTGGAAAAAAAAAAGGGGGGGTGGGGGGAGGGGAGGCCCAAAAAGTGAGTCTGAGACACTGTCTCATACTGATCTTTCTGTATTTGATCTATTGTGTCTTAAGAACCATGCTTGCCTTTGGTTTTTCTTGGTCTGATTTCTGTCCCTTGCAGCCTCTCCTTCCCCTTCTTTCATACTCTATGTGTATTCTGCCAGCTCTAGAATAACATGAAAATAAGAAAATATATTAACTGTGTCTATACTGAGGAAGTGGTTTCCTTAGAAATGGTAACCATATGAAAGCTATAAATGTTGCTACCAAAACTATAGCTGAGTATACAGATGTGGGCCTTGGAAAAAAGGGAAATGGGATCTGTTTGCTAGCTACAGGGAAAAAATCATGCTGCTGCCTAGGCATTTTGCCAAAGTGCAGCTGAAGTGAGATTGCTTTAGGTGTGTTTTGCATGGCAGCTTCTCCCTCTTCTTGCTTCTTATATAAAGGGCTTGTAGGGAATATGGCTATCAACAAAAGCAGCTCTAGTTTGATATTTTCATGGGCTCATAAATGAGAAGGCTTTGATAGTTGTGTGTGGGACAGGACATCCAGTGTTGCCTTCAGCTTCCTCACCACACTGCTTACCTCCTCAACACAGCTGCTTTGCTGTTTGGGCTGACACAAGCTGGATTCTGCTCTTATGAGTCCCACTGCAATGCTTCTGAGGGGATTTGACAGCTGGAGGAGGAAAAACTGCTGACAATGGAGCAGGACACAAAAACCTAGGAGACTAAAGAGTGTCGTTTGTGGCAGAACTCATCCTTCCTTCTTTCTCACACAGTCTCTGCTATCCAACAGAGACCTTTTGCTAGCCCTGAGTTACAGCACTAATATAACCATGATATTGGTTCTCATCCTGAGGAAATGAGGCTCTTCTTTGAACATGAAGAAGAGAAAATGCCAGAGCTGGATTTCCTTAGAAATATTAGAGTATGGCCATGCTGAGCAGCACTGCTAGACACCAACATACAGTCTGTGAGGTGCAGAGTTTTACCCTTGCCTTATGTGGAAAGATTTGCTGTTGAAACTTCTTTGTCCTATCTTACAAGGTATAAACTTCGGTACTTCTATATAATATTTTTTTTTTTTTATCTCCTGGGATCTGTACTTTAACATTGGTTACAAAATCAGCCAATAAGTAGGTTTCCTTTAAAGGGAAAAGCAGAAATGAATATTCAGCAGTCATAAAAATGCTATGGAGATTGCCATTTAATAGGGCTGAAATAAAAAGCAGAAGCTGATTAGAATTCCAGAAAATGGGATATCTATTTATAGGAATTTGAGCCTTCATATGCCAGGTCTTGTACAGCCATTTCTCAAGATGTCCTAGATTTTTAAGGGCTCATGGAGAAATGATTAAATGAAGAAAAGGAGGAATTTTTTAAAAACCCTCAAATTATGTTGATGTACAAAAAGAGAGTGTAGCCAGCACAGACTGTCTGGTTTAAGGATGCAGGAGTAAAACATAGCATAGTACTGTGCCTGAAATGAGCTCTTCTCATTGCTGGACCATTGCCCCATGTCACAGACTTGCTGCCTCCAAAAGACTGATGTACTAAGATGGAATCATAGGATGCCATGAAATTGCAATGAATTTTTTTTAGTGGTGTCTCTTTGCTTACTTTTCAGATCAGATTGTAGTCCTTTTTCAAAGCAAGTGCCTCCCTAGAGCAGATTTTTTTTTTCCTTTGGTATCTATTTTCTCGCAGTCTTAGTGTGGTTGTATGCTCTTGCTTCTCTGTTCTGCCTCCTAAATGTATGACTTAGGAGAACATTCATCTGGCTTGTGAGAAGATGGTGACCTCTGGCTGCTGAGAAAGAAAATGTGGGGGCGAAAAATTAAAATGAGTTACTGGACTTCCACAGAGATGTAGTAAACAGCTTCTGACAATGGTGGAAGACCTGGAAAGGCTCAGGGAATTGTTCTACCTTCTACTCAGTTCAATTAAAAATGCTGGTTTATTTAAACATCTATGAATTATGAAAGTAGGGAAAGAGGTCATTATAAGGTGGCAAACTCAAGATCTTGTGTGGAAAAGTTCCTTGTAGTATTGCCGTAGCATGAAAACAATGTCAAGGGTTTGGGGGAGGGGGAAGCCTCCAAACATAACTAGAGCAAGTTTGATGTTGTGTGAGCAGAGTGGGGTTAAATCATCACTGTGCCATTTTCTAGCTGATGTGCATGGCTGACCTGTAATGTCTGTTAATTGTAATATGAATGAAAATGCAGTGCACCCGTGTAAGGTGGAGGGAATCGATGTATTTGTTTTGGAGAGACTCGTGCACAACAGGCTCTTGCTTGGGCCAGCAGGGATTGCTGGGTACAACCCTAGGCCCCAGCGTTCCTGTCTGTACCATCTGAAAGGGGAGGATGTTAAGTCATTCCTTCTAATAGTCTCTATTATATTTTCTTGGCAATGGTATTAGCCACATTTTTAGGCAATCTTGGCCATGCTGTCACTGCTGGTGTGAGTGTCCAGCTGAGCTGTGCTATCACTGACTGCATGGACAGCTAGAGCACTCATCACAGCCTGGCTTTGGGGAAGGAAGGAGTTCTTTGTGAAGAGCTTAGGGAAAAATGGGCTCCTTCTGCCTTCTCCAATGCCTCCTAAATTTCATCGCCCCCTCCTATTCTCAGCTGCTCAGACACATGTATTTATTTTTTGTCTGCACTCAGTATTTCCTTTTTAATGCTGCTCAGTGTAGCTATGATGTGTAGCAGCTTTACTGGCAATGTACCTTGAATATCTTAGTTGCTCTGAGCTTTCCTGTTTGACCGTCTGGGGGTTTTCAGAGCTAGAAAGTCACAAATGTTAATTATTTCGTGTAGCGAATTCTATTATAGTCAACTATATTGTTAAAAATGTGCATTAAAAGTCACATTAGCCTTGTTTTTTTTTTTTTTTTCTTTTTTCTTTTTTTTTAAAGTAAGTTTGGACTTCCTGGGTGCTTTTGAGTGCCATGGTAAATGTTTTTGTTATACTTGCTAGGTGGGAGTTTGGCTCACAATCTGGTTTAACTCAGTGCCTTTCAGGCAGGTAATTTTTCAGCTGAAGTTGACTGTGGAATGTTTCAGAGAATCATCACATGCTTAGAAAATGCAAGTCCAAGCTGCTTCCTTGCGCACCAGAAGGAATAGCAGCAGATGTAAGTGCTTAGTGTGAGAGCGGAAGGGTAAGCAAGGAAGATGTTGTATGAAAAGGTGTAGGTCAAGCAGAGATAGCCACTTGAGACAGAAAGACAAGAAGATTCCTTGCTGAAGTCTAGAATTGGTATTACTTTTACTTGTATTGCTATAGCCTCTAAAAGGTGTTTTAAAGAGAGGACGTTTTTGGGTTTCTGTAGATAATAATGGAACAATCTTTATCTAGTAAATACTGGCATAGCATCCATAACTTAGAGACACTGAGATCCTGCACTAGAGTTTGCTTAATATGTTTGATTTTGGTACAACTAGACATGAAGATAAGTCTTTCATAAGAGGAGGGAAGAGTAGCTAGCAATAAACATTGAATTACAGAAAATAGCTTCTGGAGCCACTGATGTGAGGACCTTCCTTAGAAGGTCTTCTGAACAACTTAGAGTGCACTTTTGAAATATAAGACATCAAATGACTGTTGAAGTCATAATAGTCTAGATGTGATAAGTCAGTCTTGTGACTAAATTCATCATTACCAAAGGCTAGTCTGGAATTTTTGCTCATGGAAATGAGTGAATGTGTACCAAGAGTAGGGAGGGTTTTATTGTGCCAGCAGCTTTAGAACTGACACAGCAAGAGAAAAAAAACCATAGTCCTTTCAAATACTTCCTTTGAATACAGATGCTGGCTACAGCTCTATCTTCTGTTCGAGTGCCCCAGCAAACTTCGCTCGCTGGCATGGGAGAGTGCAACTCCCATTAAACTTAGTGGGAGCTGAGCTTGCTGAACTTGGCCCTCTGCCTGCAGAAAATTAAATGAATTGGCAGGTTAGCCAGAGGAAACTGTTCTATTTGGGACCCTCAGCATTCATTCTGAAGCACTCTGGGCTTGCAGAACAAAGAAATTCTCAAAAATTTGGGCTAGCCAGGAGGGCTCAGTCAAAATGCCTTTTCCTTCTTCCAATTTTTATGAAATGCTGGGAGTCCTTAGAAGTGTGTAGTGTGGTTGCTGGCAGGTTCAGGATGCATAGTAACTGCACCTGCACCTTGGACTTCTTGTTCATATTCATAATAAGGACAATATCACCTTTATTTTCCCTTTTATGAGGCAAAGGTTTGACAGGGGGCATAAAAATCTTGCTTTCAACCTTATTCCAGGTGTGGTGGCCACACTAGTGTACATGCACTGGGGACTGCAACATGTGCTTGTGCTCATGTATGAAACCACACTTCAGCACCTGGACAAGAACACAAGAAAGAGTGAAAAGGTCTTCAAATCCAAGACTGTTTTTGAATCATCACAGTGGGATTGTTCTTTCTGGGATGTATTTTAGTCCCAACATACACTTCTCTAGGTTGTCTTTTATTTCAAGTTATTTCCCTCCCTCTTCTTGGATTCCTTTGTCATTTGTGAGGGCAGCTGTGCTGTCCATTCCTGGGATTTCATGAATTAAATTAGCTATCCTATGTTTGTCTTGGGAGGGTCAGTCCTGTTTCTGAAAGTGAGGCAAGTGCTTAGTAGAAAAAAATCCCATTACAAATTAATAGGATTCAGGATCACTTACCTTTTATAAAATGTTTCTTTATTTAGTGGAAATTCAGCCTCCTGCTGGCAGGTATTTTTGGTTTGGTGGGGTTTGATCTGTTTATTTGCTTGTCTTCTCAAAAAAAAGAAAAAAAAAAAAGGGAAATGTTACTTTGTGTGTCACTTGGAATTATGCTTGAAATAAAGATCCATGGGATGCTGGCTAGTAGCTTTCCTTACGCTGTATCACAGCTGACTTCTCAAGTGAGCAGAATTTCATTATCTGAAGTTGCAATACTTCAGCTTCTCTCAGAATGTTTACAATAAACATCTGATGCTGACAAGTGTTGTGGAGGGTATTTATTCTCTTGCTGTGGATTAAACAATTGATTCTGGAAGATTAAAATGCCCCACCTGCCTTCTTGCACACTTCTGTCTTGCCGTGTCAAACAATATAAAATGAATGCTGCACTTCCCTCTATCTAATTGAATAATTTACTGTAAATAGCTGTCATTTACTTTAGAGCAGTAGGAGATCATTAGCCAAATGGATGTGAGTAAGTCATGCCTTTAATGCGTTAGAGGGGCCTAAAATGGAATCATCTAAATGGGACCATCAATACAGCATGCTGAATTAAGTCAGAGGCACTTAAAGCTTTAAGTCCTCTTTCTTGTAAATTACATGCTCCCTCGGCAGAAAGGTAATCAAGAACTTGCCTAAAATATGGCATCTTTGTTTCAAAGCTTTATTTTTAATGAATAAAATAGTACAATTTAAATGACGTGATTGGTAGGTGTAACTGTGTTTTGGATTTCCCTCTTTTTAATTACCTCCCTTCTTTACTGATTGAAGCATTCCTGCTTGCAAAAGCTCTTTGTGCTGACTAATATTGGCTCTGTTCCTTAAATAAGATGAGCAGGTAATAAAATATCTTTTCCTGACTTTTATGGCTATACGACCTGATAATTATTTGCAGAAGTTGGTATTTTGTATGTGTAATTTTAGAAAGGTCCCAGTCAATCTTAACTCCTGAATGTACAATATGTTTTTGGCTTACTTCACTGCTGAAGTCAGTGGCAGGGCTGTTGGGTGCTTTAATGTCTCTGTGTTTCTCATTGACCCCTTGTGGTCCCGTCTAGTTCTCCCACTCAGTTCCCTGTTACACTGGAAAAGTTTGGTTTTCAGCTGATCTTTTGATGGTATTGTAAGAGGAGGATGAAATGCAGGTAGCAACTCTCTTGCATGTGGGACTCGATTTAAAAACTATTTCAACTAATAGCAACTTAGATAGTTTGTATTCCCCATGAGAATGCTCCTTTTTGACATTTACTGAGCTGTGTGCAACCTCTACCATTCTGTGAGGATGTGATATCAGCCTCTGAATCACAATGACGTTGTGGGAATAAGTTGTATAAAAAAAGGCAATTTCCTTTTGGAGTTTTGAGTTAGTTTTATTCTCCTAATCTCCCAGAGATTCTAGGATGTTAAGGTTCGTGTCCTATTTTTCCATGTTTAACCCCTACTAAGTTTCCCCTCTTAGTCACCTCCTGTTAGTGGTCAATTATTTCACTTTTTTTAAGGATGAAAAAAAAAAGTAATTCAAAACTTTGTGTGTGTGTGCACACGAGACATTCCACTCTCACTTCTTCAATTCTTGGAATTAGGTTTGGGCAGGTAGTTTGAAATCAAGGTGAGGTTGAAGGGCTGTGAACAAACAAAGCTGATTTCCCCTCAATTATTGCATTGGAGAATATTAGATATGTTCTTATCTCAGAATATGGAGAGGTTAAAAGTAACTTGCTGCGGCGAAGTGGGTGACAATCCCTACTGTGGAAAGCAGGAGACTGTTCTTATTTTCATTCCCCAGCTGTAACCACTGCCCTGTGTTTCCTGTAACTAATTATTTTTTTCCTCCCCTTCTTACTGAAATGGGTTTTTTAAAGGTAAATTCATCTTGTGCTTTGAAATTTTTTTCAGAATCTGCTTATGAACTGCTTTCACTTTTATTGGATGAGTCATGAGCCGAAAGCTCTGTCCTGTAGTTCCACCATGAGTAATGCTTAGCATTTCCTTGGGTTCTCTTCTAGAAGACTATTAAATTAAAAGAAGAATCTGTTTTTTGATATCTTAATGGACAATTAGGTGGCTGGGTCTCAGAACTCATTTGCATTTACCACTGCAGTGATTTAAATTTTTTCCTCTGCTTTAAGGATGTCACTTTTCCCCTTGCACGTGTAAGCTGCTGGTCATTGCCTTCCATCTTTAAATAAAAGCATTTCAGTTTTTGGGACTGCTGAACAAGTATTGATTCTGCTTTTGGGGATAGTATTTCACTGAGGTCTATATTGAGAGTAAAGCTGGCTCATGTACACAATCTTCAAGTTATCTGCATGGCATCCAAGTCATGACAATGAATACAGAAGATGTGTGGCTTCAAGAATCCTACTCTTTTACCTAAGCACTTGCTGAGAGAGGTCATGTGCTCATCTCCTGAATCCTCTGTGCTGAGTCTCATCCAGATAACAAGTATCCAAAAAGAACTTTGTACATTCAGTCTCTACTGGTATTGGGGGCAGAAATGTACCTGACTACTCAGATGGCAAAGCCTCCCTCCTCTTGGGTGCCAAGGCACTGGAACACCAGCAGAGAAGTATTGGCAATACCTAGGCAGGTATTTCAGATGCCTGATCTGCAAGTGTTTACTGGTATAATGCAGGTTTAATTGTCACAGTCAGTTCTTTGGATTCAACTGACTTAAATTGTGGTTTCGGTGTAGCATCTCTAAGTAGAGGTACCCTGAAGGTAAGGAAAGCCACATATGCACACCCCTGTGAGGAGATTAGGTACATGCCTGTTTTCTTGATGAGACCAGTTACTGGCCTTGGTTGCGTTGGCAATACTGGGAGATGAGTAATCAGATAAGCAGAGTTTTCTGAGGCTGATCATGATAAATAGAGAGGTCAGAACCTTAAACATTCATTTATTCCTAAAGGCAGAAAATGGAAAATTGCAGGTATTTTAATAGTGAAATGAGCTCCCTGGAGAGATAGGGAGTTCACCTGGCTATGCTTGCAAATGGGAGACTAGTCTGCCCCACAGCCTACATGTCACAGGTAATGAAACAAACCTGAAGACTGAAGTTTTCAGGGCAGTGGATCAGCTTGGTGACCTCTGCTGTGTCTTTATGTATTTTCACCTGAAATAGTCAATGATAGATTTCTGGGAATGGAAGTTCATGGAGAACTTGGAAACTGAAAAGGTTTTGTTGGTTTTGCCAGCCTCGTGTGCCTCAGGGGTTAGTAGTACACAGACTTGCATTGCAAAGGAGGGAATGGACTGATTTCCACAGGTGAATATAATGTGCATCTCCCTGTCTGACTTTGAGTTAAGCATTAATGAGCAAGTGTTGTGGCATAGTCATGAATAACTGCAAGAGTGAAGCCTGAATTTTGGATAACAAAGACAGGGTCACAGTTATGTTTGTCCATGGGGAGATTCCTTAATGATTAGGAATTCATTGAATTTGGCTGCTAAAGGCAAAAAAGCTTTACTGTAGGATCTTTAAGTCCAACTATTTCTGGTGTATGTGTCCTTACTTGTGCCACTTCAAACTACTGGAAACTTACAATAACAATGACTAATATTAATCAAAACAGTAGCCCTCTTCTGCAATGTGACTTTTATGGTTTAAAAGGCAGTTTTTCCCTTCTTTTGGTATCACTTTTTAGAAAATAATGAGAACAAATAATACAGCCATCCTGGAACAGACTGTGAAGTAATTCATCATGTACAGGAAACTTGTGTGCCAGTTCCTTTGCGTAATAGTTTACTGAACATCAGCTGAGAAGAGGAGCCAGTTGCCGTAGTTCAGCTGATACATGTCAAGGTGCTATGTGTCAGAGAGTTACCAATGAGAAATAAGGCTATAGGCCATAACTTTCATCTCTTCCATCTTCAGGGCTTTACTAGATAGAAGAACTGTGACATGTAAAAAGTGAGTTTTTGAATCAGATTACACAGATCACTACTGAGATACAATATTTGTAGGAATGGTAACGTGTTGGAGGATGTTGTGTTAGCTCTGCAGCATGGCTGGATTTTAAACAAAAGACAGAACTCAACAGGCTGAGGATAAAGCTCTCTTTACACTAATAGTTTTTCATCCTGGTACTAAGTGTAAGAAGCAAACTCTGAAGAATTTACTGGTTTGGCTGACAGTCATGATGGACATGTTCAGAAAAGGGCATCTACTTTCATCCTCTCAGGATCAGTCATGTTATAAGCTCTTACATGTAGCATAGTTCTTCATACAGGCACCCATCAACATCCAAACTTTACAGGATGTCAGGGGTTGGAAGGGACCCAAAGAGAGCATCAAGTCCAACCCCCCCCACCAGAGCAGGACCATACAATCTAGCTCAGATCAGAGGAACACATCCAGACAGGCCTTGAAAGTCTCCAGAGAAAGAGACTCCACAGCCTTTCTTGGGAGCCTGTTCCCATGTTCTGTGACCTTACAGTAAAGAAGTTCCCTCTTGTGTTGAGGTGGAACCTCTTGTGCTGCAACTTCCATCCATTGTTCCTTGTCCTACCCTAGGGAGCAAGTGAGCAGAGCCTGTTCCCCCCCACCCCCCTTCCTGACCCCAGTCCTCAGATATTTATAGTTATTTATTAAATCCTCTGTCAGTCTTCTCTTCTCCAGACCAAAAAGCCCCATGTCTCTCAGCCTCTCCTCGTCAGGTAGTGCTCCAGTCCCCTAATCATCCCTGTAGCCCTCTGCTGGACCCTCTCCTGCATCTGCTGGAAACCTGACCCTCTTCAACTGGGGAGCTCAAAACTGAGTGCAGTATTCAAGATGAGGTCTCATCAGGGCAGAGTAGAGGGGGAGGAGAACCTCCCTTGATCTGCTGGATACACTCTTCTTCATACACCCCAGGATCCCATTGGCCTTCTTGGCCACGAGGGCACATTGCTGTCCCATGGATAACTTGTTATCCATCAGGACTCCCAGGTCCCTCTCCACAGGGCTGCTCTCCAGTGGATCATCTCCCAACCTGTACTGGTGCAGTTAATTATTCCTCCCCAGGTGCAGGACTCTGTTCTTGTCCCTGTTGAATCTCATTTGCCCAGCTCTCCAGTCTCTCCAAGTCTTGCTGGATGGCTGCACAGCCTTCAGCTGCATCAGCCAAGCCTCCCAGTTTGGTGTCATCAGCAAACTTGCTCAGCAGACTCCGTGTGTCTGTCTGTCTGTCCTCTCATCCATGGCATTGATGAAGATGTTGAACAGCACTGGACCCAGCACTGATCTCTGGGAAACTCCACTAGTTACAGCTCTCCAGCTGGACCTGGCACCATTGATTACCACTCTTTGAACTCTGTCTTGAAACCAGTTCCTACTTGCTATCTGCACTTCCATCCCACACTTTCTGAGCTTGCTTACTAGGATGTCATGGGAGATGGTGTCAAAGGCCTTGCTAAGGTCAAGGTAGACTACATCCACTGGTATCCCTGAATCTACCCATTCAGTCATGTCATTATGCAATGCTATCAGGTTAGACAAGCATGATTTCCCCTTGGTAAATCCATGCTGACTACTCCTGATAACCTTCTCTTCCAAGTGCCTTGAGATGCTCTCCAGAAGGCGCTGCTCCATTGTTTTTCCAGGGATGGAGGTGAGGCTGATGGATTGATGGTCCCCTGGAACCTCTTTCTTGGCCTTTTTGAAGACTGGAGTGACATTGGCTTTTCTCCAGCCCTTGGACACCTCTCCTGTCTGCCATGATTTGGCAAAGATGGAGAGTGGCAGAGGAGTAACATCAGGCAGTTCTCTCAGCACCCTTGGGTGCATCTCACCAGGGCCCATGGACTTATGAATGTTCAATTTGTATAATTGATCCCTAACCCAGTTGGCACTGACCAGTGGGGAGCATTCCCTCCTTCAGGTTTCCTCTCCTCCATCTGTGGTCTGGAGTACAGAGGGAAGTTCAGCCTTAGGTGTAAAGACTGAAGCAAGGAAAACATTCAACAACTCTGCCTTCTCTGCATTCTCAGTTATCAGGGCTGCCTTCTCATTCAGCAGTGGTCCCACACCTTCCCTATTCTTCCTTTTTCTACTGATGTATTTGAAGAAGCCTTTCTTGTTCTCTTTTACTTCCTTTGCCTGTTTCAGTTCCAAGAAGGCTTTGGCTTTCCTTGTTGCCTTCCTACATGCACTGATAACTTCTCTATAGTTCTCTCAAGTGACAAATTCCTTCTTCATGAATTGTAGGTTTCTTCCTTCCTCAAGATTTCCTTCAGGAGCTCCTAGCTCTATTGTAACTTCACTTGCAACAGGCAATGTGCCTTTCCTTGTTTCTTCCTATTGTTTCATTGCCTATGCTTTCTTCCTTGGTCTTTCCACACGAATACTTCAGCTTAATAATTGGAGGGGTCAGAAGGGAAACAACCAAATGAAAGACCCAAGCCAAATAGAAAAAAACCCTAAACCACAAAGCACCATGGAAGTGGCATCATTACACAAGGTCATACCATTTGAATTTCTTTCACTTGGTGTTCTGGACCTCTGCAGCCAGAGGATCAGAAGAAATCCTGGCCCAAAACCTGAGATGGCATATGTTCACAAGACACAATGGGATAGCTGCTGTAGATCTAACCTAATGGGTATAGGTTGCAAAGTGCTCCTAAGTGTTTACATTTTCTAGGGATTTCCAGATGTGCTCTTCTCACTTTACACCTTCCTCTGAGACATCCAATATGAGAATGATCCTACAGAGCACTTCTGCCTCTAGTCCTGCAGGGGATTCCCTATCTGCTATCACGGCTTATTGGCTCCTTTGGCACTTTTGTGCAAAAGACAGAGGAATAAAACAATGTCAGAGTCTTTGGCTGTTGATCAAAAATATGTAAAAGCAGTGTTTTCTCCTTAAAAAGCCCACTCTTGCTTTATTACTTGTCCTTTGTGTAGAATTAGAATGACTGGCTAACAAAGCTCTGCTCACAGGCTATCTGAAGTGTTAATTTGTGTTATTAGAGGAAAAAAAAAAAGCAAGAAATAGAGACAACATTCAAATGTTGTGGTGGGCTCAAACATTCATATTTTTCTGTGTATAGGTAATTTCACAAGCATACCCTGATGTTATCTTTTTTCAGCTTGCAGGTAGAAGCTTGAGTTGGTTTACTGGGTTTGTGGTGTCTACCTATGAAAGATGTGCTTAAAAGCAGAGACTCCAATTAGCATGAAGCCCAGTAAAGGAAAATCACTGTTCAGAGAGATGGGATCCTGGAAAGTGTATAGCTCAACCACTCTCACCTTACACATTCCATGGTGTGTGTCAGCTCATCTTCCACAACTGTGGCTAAACTGAAATTCCTGGTCTTGTATTCTGTTGGAATACCCTATTAGCAGACTTTGACATCTGTCATTTGCTTTCTTTCATTTTAACTTTTATATAGCTCTCTGATGTCTTTGTCTTTTCACCAATATGCAAGGGAAAGGGGAAAAATTCCAATAAACTTCAGTGCTGGAAGTGGCAAGCTTATTAGCAATTCAAATAGAGCAATTGCTCAATGACTAGAGAAAACTATTCTTGGTCTGTTGTGTTTGTGTTAGCATTCAGTAAATGTGTGTTGACCTGTATTGGTCTAAAGTGGATTTTAAGATTTTTGGAGTTAAGGCAGGAGAAAAAAAAAAGGCAATTGGATATTAACTCTGTAAAATGAAAAACTTAATGGCTGCTGGCAAATATTGTGAAAATATCACCATTGTTTACCATGTAATGCCATGTGATACTTCCAGTAGAGACTTGGCTAGTGTGGGCTGTGACCTGAATTAATAATGCTGTTTTGCTCAGCTCTGTTAAAATGTCAGTTTGTTTTTTTTACTGTTCTGTAGAGGGATATCAATGCAAGCAAAGATGTTTTTCAGACTGCCTAACTGCAATAGATAGTAATGAACTAAATTCCTTCCATTATTGGAGATGGATTGTATACAGTGATGTGCAAAGATATAACTGTCAGTTTTCCTTGCAGCAATTGAGTTTCTCGTGTAGGTCGTTACTGTTTTCCATTCATTAAAGTTGCTAAATGCAATGTTACCTTCTCTCTGTGTGTTTCTACAATATTGAACACTTGGTTTCAATTTGTATTTGCCTTATGTTTGACTTTGGCTAAGTCTCTGTCTCCGGCTTGGATAGGGAATGATGGGATGATTTTATTTTTATAGCTTCATTTTAACTCCTTTTAAATGCTATTTTATTTTTTTTACAATGCTGGTAGAGGAAATAAATAATCTTAGCTGTAGCTTCATTACATTCAGAAAGCTCATGTTAACAAGTAACAGAAAACTCTGCTGTTCTGTAGGCGTTTCTGAGCAGCATAGTCTACACTTGTTCAGGCTTGTAGAAGGTAAGGTGCAAAAACTTGCTTTCCTTTGTGCTCTGCGCAACAGCTTGCAGAAGGGAGGTTGTAGCCAGGTGGGGGTCTATCTCTTCTGCCAGGCAACCAGCAGCAGAACAAGGAGACACAGTCTCAAGTTGTGCCAGAGGAGGTATAGGCTGGATATTAGGAGGATGTTCATACCAGAGAGAGTGATTTACCATTGGAATGGGCTGCCCAGGGAGGTGGTGGAGTAGCCATCCCTGGAGGTGTTGAAGAAAAGACTGGATGAGGCACTTAGTGCCATAGTCCAGTTGATTGGATAGGGCTGAGTGATAAGTTGGACTGGATGAGCTTGGAGGTCTCTTCCAACCTGGTCGATTCTGTCAAGTAGCAGCCATTTTGTTTCTAATCTCTGCGCACAGAGAGGGGGAAGGCACAAGGTTCCACTTGCTGTTGAGGTGACAGAATCCATTCTTCTGATGGAAGTCGTTTGCATGTGGCTTTGGTGTAAGGTGTAAATCAGACCTAAGCAGGGGAATTTAAACGCCACAAACTTCTACCTCTGACAAAAGTGTTGGGGCAGCCCCCAGCTGTCCTTATTTCCAGTGAAATCTGGGAGGCTGAGGTGCTGCTGGCCCTGCTTGGCTTATGTTCCACCTCACCATGGTGACTGTTGGCCCCTCTCTAGCTGGGTCCTAAGGCCGCTGCCCTGGTGGTGCAGCTGGGCGTGGCTGCTGCTGTTGGGCTCTCGCTCCCCTCCGGGGTGGCTGGAACTGGCTGGAACCGGCTCTAACCAGTGGGCGGCAGCTGGGCCTCCTCTCACAGGCAGTGCGGAGACCTCAGAGCCGTGCCTCTGAGGCACTGAATTTACGGCTGCTGTGTCCCTGATCATTGCTCCGTGTGTAGCCTTGGGGGGAGGCAAAAGGAACACCCCTGCCCCCACACAGCCACAAAGCAGAGCAACCAAACGGTGAAAAGACCCCAAACCACAAAAAAGTAGGGGCATAGTTGTTCAGCCCAGTGGCAGCCAGATGTCTCCAAAGAATCATAGGGTGGCTGAGGTTGGAAAGGACCTCAAAGCTCATCCAGCTCCAGTCCCCCGCCACAGGCAGGGACACCTCCCACTAGAACAGGTCGCTCAAGGCCTCATCCAGCCTGGCCTTGAACACCTCCAGGGAGGAAGCATCCACAGCCTTCCTGGGCAGCCTGTGCCAGTGTCTCACCACCCTCACTGGAAAGAACTTCTTCCTAACATCTAGTTTAAATCTCCCCTCTGCCAATTTAAACCCATTACCCCTCCTCCTGTCATTACAGGACCTTGTAAGTAGTCTCTCCTGTAGGCCCCCTTCAAATACTGGAAGGCCACTACAAGGTCTCTTGGAAGCCTTCTCCTCTCTAGGCTGAAGAGCCCCAACTCTCATGGCCTCTCCTCATAGCAGAGCTGCTGCAGCCCTCTGATCATCTTCATGGCCTCCTGTGGACTCGCTCCAACAGTTCCATGTCCTTCTAGTGTTGGGGGCTCCAGAACTGTACACAGTGCTCCAGGGGGAGTCTCACAAGAGCAGGCCCTCGTACCACATAGGGGTCATCACTGCAGGTACTGCCATGGCTGAAGGTGAGTCACTGTGAAGGGAGGAAGTCTTACACACTGGACAGTGAAAGCCAAACAGGATTTATCTGTTTCTCTCCAGAAATACTTTTGAAACCAAGAAGTGTGACGAGGAACAGGGCTATTTTTATTAAGACTTGGGTGGTTCAGTGCAGGTGATGGGAAACTGGTTCAGGTTGTTTCAGGAAGGGATGTGGAAAGCACTACACAGTCTGTCAGCTAGTGAAGAGTATCTACAGAGGAGTTGTACAACTCAGCATTTCATGGTAGCAAGTTGCATTAATACTGCTCAGAGAACCAATAAACATTTCTATATGGTGATTATTTAGAATCACATAAAAGATAAAATACATCTCTGGAGTGCACCAACTTGCCACCCATTAGTCAGTTCCTGAAGCTCAAAAGCAAATTCTTTTCCAGTGAAACTGCCTCTGAAATGCTAACTGCCAGAAATGTGACCACTAATCAGGTTGCTCCCATAATACTGCTATCTGTATGAATTGGTGTGCCCCTTCCAGAAGGGAACATCCTTTAAGTCTTTCACTGATAAGAGGTTTTTTTTGTTTTTAATGCCAACTAAGTGATTATTCCAGTGGCTTTTTGCCCAAAATAATTTTAAGGAGGAGGGGGAGAAAGGAAATGTGTAAATCTGCTATGCTCCTCTTTAGTTCCTTGTTTAGAATATTTTCATAATATAGTCCATGATGCTGTAAACTCTGTTTCTAGACAGATTATATCTAAAGGGGAAAATTTGCTACAGATACTGTAAGAGAACTCATGCCTTGGCAAGTGGTGACAGATCTCATCCATTCCTAATCACTGTCATGGAGAAACTTAGATTGACCTGGGTAACATGGCTCTATGCTTTTCTTTCCTATGCACTGGCATCTCCTGTTTGTATTGCAGATATTCTCCTTAGTGTGTTTCCATATGATCCACTTGCTAAAACCAAAAAATGAAGTGAGACATCCTTTGCTGTAAAAGCAGATGTTTTGTTACTTTGTTTTGGTTTTTTTTGTGCATTGTGGCAATCATAGAATCAACTTCTTGGAAGAGACCTCCAAGATCATCCAGCCCAACCTATCACCCAGCCTTGTCCAATCGACTAGACCATGCCTCATCCAGTCTTTCCTTCAACACCTCCAGGGACGGTGACTCCACCACCTCCCTGGGCAGCCCATTCTAATGCCAATCACTCTCTCTGGCAACAACTTCCTCTTAACATCCAGCCCGTACCTCCCCTGGCACAACTTGAGACTGTGTCTCCTTGTTCTGATGCTGGTTGCCTGGGAGAAGAGATCAACTCCCACCTAGCTACAGCCTCCCTCAGGTAGTTGTAGACAGCAATGAGGTCAGCCCTGAGCCTCCTCTCTCCAGGCTAAACAACCCCAGATCACTCAGCATCTCCTCACAGGGCTGTGTTCCAGGCCTCTCACCATCTTTGTTGTCCTTCTCTGGATGTCTATGTGTAAGGAAGGCATTCTGAAGGCTCTAAAAGCAGAAATTGAATGAAGAAATTAAAATCTGTTTGCAGGTGAATGCTTGACTCCAGATGTCTTCCTTCCTTGCACATGCTGACCCCAGGTATAGCTGTGTACAGTAAGGCCAAGATAAGGGAAATCCAGAATAGAAGAGTAACACAGAGTTCAGTTTGTGTGAATTGCTACATTAGATGTGTATACACCCCCCCCCCCCCCCTTTTTAATGCACACATAACATACTTTTCAAATCTGTAATGTAATAGAATATAGAAGAATATAACATGTTTTAGAAAAATATAAAACTATTTAAATACATCTATACTGTATATTTTTTCTTTGTAAATACTGAAGGCTAGGTTGGGTGAGGTTTTGAGCATCCTGATCTAGTGAAAGTTGTCCCTACCCAACAGCAGTGGATTTGGAACTAGGAGATCTTTAAGGTCCTTTCCAACCCAAACTGATATATGATTCTGTGATGCATAAATATGAGTGTTGTCAAAGACAATGACTTGTTTAAAATGAGTTCTCACTCATGTAGAGTAAAAAATGGGAAGAAACATGCACTAAAAATAAAAGCCTGGGTGAGTTAAAATAGATTTGTACTTCAGATTGTGCTTGAGGTGCAGGGAATCAACTACTCAGCAGTGCCTTCTCTTTGATTATTGGTTTTGCAAGAGCAGCTGCCATGAATGAATGCTGAAGGTAGCACCTGCTCCCCCCTCTCCGTCTTTTAGCCTTAATTTTGTATTGTAGGAGTGTGGTAGGTACATCTGTGTGTGATCTGCTAACACAACCTGTTTTAATGCATCATTTGAGGGACTCTTCATTATTTCTTGCTCCTTATTTTATGGCTTCTTAGATTTGTGAAGTGCAGCTTAAATCCGAGTTGGTTTTTACTACTATAATTCATTCAGGTCTGTATAAGCTTGTTATAATGCAAAATGACAAGAAGATTCTCAGTCCTCAAATGGCCAGTATGGAAAACTTCTAGTGGACAGGAAAGAGTGTGTGCATTTACTTTCTGACTGATCACGTAAACGTTGTCAGAATTTTGCTCTTAATTTGATTTGTGACATTCCATTAACAGTTTTTCTGTGTACCAGAAGAACAATATCTAATGATTCCCTGCCTTGTAGAGATGTAAAATAAGGGCAGACACTGCTTGGCAGAAGATTGTACTTCAATACAGACAGGAACCATTCATATTAATCAAGTGATAACTAGTCTGAAATGACTTTTAGCTAATGACTTATGCTCAGGTTAACCATATTACTTAAAGGTAACATGTTCTTCTAATGCTGGCTACTATTAATAGGCAAAAGCTAGATGTGTGGATTTCTGTCTTTTCCTGAAAGAACTGAAGCTCATATTTCAAGATACTCTTAATGTTGGAATTGTGATGTGAAGGGTTAGAAGTGGAGTGGCAAAAGTTCATGGATTTGTCTTTTGATTTAAGCTTCTACAAGGGTGGACATGTCTGCAGGGAACGAGCTGAAATGTGAATTTAATTGTGTGCATTTTGGGTCTTAATTATCCAAGACATCATTTTGTGATGGAGGACATCTTTAGGGCCAACAGGAGCAGGAGTAAATGAGTCACACTTAGTTCACTGTGAATATGTGCTATTACCATGATACTTCTGGACAGGAATGTGTTTCTAACAATCCTGACTGCTAAAATCCTTCGAATTCCTAGCTTGTTAAGTATAAGGTAACATGTTGAATGGTGGAGAAACCATTTGAACTGGGAGATTTTACAAGACACAATTTGTTTTCCTAGCAGAAATAACATCTTTTTTAGGATGGCAAAAAGCCACACTACACTGTAGAAGCTGCTCTCCAACACTAAACAGATGATCAAGAGGTGGCTTCCAGCAAGGAGCTCCTATAAGACAGGAGGAGTCTGCTTTTGTGTAACCAGTGGTTTAACAGCTCTCAGCTGTATTGCTGGGCTGCACTGCACTGGTTACACATGTGTTGCCAAGCCTAGCGCAAGTTAGGATGAGACTTCTCCTTTAATTTATGGGTGGGCTGGTTGGACAGTTTTGTAAAACTGGTCTTAGTTGTTGGTTGCCAGCATCAGGCCATGGTTCTGGTATACAGGAAAGTTCTCTTTCTGGTGGTGTGCTCTGCTGACACTGTCTTTTGTGAGCAATGCTTACATGATGTTTCAACTGTGATGCTTTGTTTTCCTCTGGTAGAATACTTTTCTAAAAGATGCTTTTGACTTACTGTCTTCAGTGGGAATGAAATGTGGTTTGTGGTCTGCTTTTCTACTGCTTCCCTTGACTAAACATGAGGAAATAACATGGAAGCAATGCAAGTTGGTGCATTTATGTAAAATGCCTCATAAAAGCCTGGCAATGACAATTTAATTATTTTAGCACAAGTATCACTTTGGGTTGTACAAAAATGACCAGTACTGTGTCTATAAGTATTGGGTGATTTTTATTGATTCTTTTGTTTTGTTTACTTAGACAGCATCTCTGACCAGTGGCCACTTGAGACAGTGGAAAAATGTATATGCAGTATGTATGGAATAAATGTGATCATGTATGTGTATATATATGGCTATAACATGTATACATATCATACACTATGCTCTTATGAGATTTTAAGTCAGAAGGGAATCTTTTAAATGGCCATTAGGAGACTGGAATCTGACTTCAGGCACTGTTTGAGATCTGTAGCTTTGCTTGCTGCCACACTGTCACCACAATCTGTGAGGAAGCAGCAAGTGAGAAGGATTAAGAGGCATGTGGCATATGCTTACAGTTTGTGTATCCTTGAATGTGTATGTTCATGGACACACCACCTGTTTTGGTTGTGTATAGCTATTGTGTGAAATCTATTGACCTTCTTGGTGTCTCTGCACCGAGGCTCAGACAGCAGTTGCAATAGAGTTGTGCACCATTATCTATGCTCGTGTTTCAGTTCCCCAAAGAAAAAGCCTTGGGGAGGATTTTATGGCAGGTTACTAGCATATGTGTTTCTGTTAGTAACTGCAGACCTCTGTTACTCTGTGCTTCTTGTCCTATGTTAGCCAGAGTAAAGAACCCCTTGACCCTGAGTAGGATAGTTTGTGTAGAAGATGAAATGTTTGATACTCTGAAAGTTTCTTGCTTTGACTTGAGGTGATTTTTAGGAGGTTACAGCCAGCTATAGTAGGAGACTTTTCTTTTTTGGAATGTTGACTGTAGCTCAGCAATGTATCGTTACCTTTAATTAAAAGCAACATGAACTCACTGGAAGGATCCACCAGTCCCACCGTAGTCTTTACTAGGAAGTACAGTTGTTTTAGTCTTGCCCGTGGAGGTAAATAAGACTACTGAAAACTGAACCTGTCTGCCACTGAGCAATATAATTGCCCAGCACTTGAGACACAGCCTCAAGCTACGCCAGGGGGAATTTAGGCTGGAGGTGAGGAGAAAGCTCTTCACTGAGAGAGTCATTGGACACTGGAATGGGCTGCCCGGGGAGGCGGTGGAGTCGCTGTCCCTGGGGCTGTTCAAGGCAAGATTGGACGTGGCACTTGGTGCCATGGCCTGTGGTAAAGGGTTGGACTTGATGATCTATGAGGTCTCTTCCAACCTTGGTGATACTGTGATACTGTTAAAGCATTCTGGGCAGGACCTCAAGCCTGCATCCTGTCAATCACTGGGTGTCCAGCCTACCTTTTTGTCATGGGTTTAGATGGGCTACTGTGATACTTGGTTGTGCTGGTGGTACAGCTGGTCCTCTGGCAGATGATCAGGTGCTTGAAGGGACCTTTTCCTCATGTTGTCAACATAAACTTGGGCTTAAAGGCTTGAATTCGTAACTAATCATAAGCTTCAGACAGGCTGTTTGGTAAAAGCACTGGTGTGGCTTTTTATTGTTCCTGGAACATGAGTGACTTCTAAGTCGGAATTGATCATGTTCTTGAAGGCTCTCATCTGTAATAGAAATGTGTATTTTGTGGGAAGACACCTGCATTTTTTGTCAGGTTCCTAATATATAGGGAATCATGACATGCAATGATCCAATTTATGTCTCTTCAGTATTTCACTACTCACAAGTAATGGAGTACTAGCAGATGCTTTGATTTGTATATGTAGAAATTGTCAGTAGGCTGAGCTAATGGTGAAGGAGCTTTGCTTTGCCAGAAGGCAGTATTTGATATTGTGGTGGTAGCAAAAGAAGGTAAATCATGTGCCTAATGAAAAGCAGGAGATACAGCTCATGCCTAGCTAGTGTTTTCTGCTGCCTAAAAGAGTATTTCCTTGGTCCCTTGCATGAGAAGATTTATGGAGAGAAACTTCATCTTCAAAATGGAGATTTAATGCAGATGTGTTCATCTTTGATTAAGGGCATCTTCTCCAAATTACAATAGTGATAATTGACTATTTTCAGCAGACGTGATTACAAATCATCACTTAATCTTAAGTGACTTTGATGAAGAAACAAACCATTTCTGCTAGTAAAAAGAAAAAGAAATGAAGATAGCTTATTTATTCCAGTTGTTAGAGAAGTCTGTGTATCATATGCTAAATATTAACACCCTCCCCACAACAAAACCAAACAAAAGAACTGAACCCATAGCAATACTAAACTTGTTTTTCAAATCTCGATGCCATGGGACCAGAAAAAACACTTGCTAATATTTTTGTACTTGGCTATATGAATTTTCAGGCACAGTGTATGAAATATCTGAAATATGTTTCAATTGGAAAATTTGGTACCATTTAAATTGTCTATTTCTTATTTTTCTAAAGTGATTATTCTCCCATATTTCAGTACAGTTATTAGTTACTGAATGGATTAAGAAGAGTAAATTTATTGTTTCCAGGAAAATTTAAAGAGTAAGGAGGAATACAGGGTGACACCATTACCAAAGCAATGTGGTAGTAGTGGGCAGAACATGCAAATGCATTACTTTGGTTGTAATATTTTTATGTACTCAACACAATATTTGTGGGATCTTGGAGATAAAAGCAAGGACATGCATTAGCAGTCATTAGGGAACACTTTGCTAGGAAAGATGCTGAGGACCACTCTGTGTCAATTAAGAGCAATTAGAAGTGGCAAAAAACCTTAAATGCTCTCTAACTCAGTTGCAGAATGTAGCAAATACCCACATGGCAGAATTTCACAAGTGGCTACATCAAAAACATCCTGCCTCAGTTGGTGACAAAACCAGTGTTAATTTCCTGTTTAAAGTATTTTCTCCAAGAGTGAGATCCACTGATACCATGTTTTTCTTCACATTGAGGAAGCATAATTTCCCCACTGTTCCTGTCCCTTTCTCCAAATTCATTCATCTTATCCTTGTTCATCTTGAATGACAGAATAATCTTTTCCTTCAAGTAATTTGCATTAGTTTACCTCTGGCCAAGTGTGTGAGTGGGAATGCCTTTTTTTTTGACAGAATAAATGCTCTCTGGCTTTTGTTAAGAATCTATGCTGATATATAGTGTGTGATGGAGGTAGTTAAAAGAGGAGGGAGGTGGCACCTCTCTTGCCTCTTTCTAGTACAATTATGTTCAGATGCATCTCTTGGTCACCCAATATGAAGGAAAAATACTGAAGAGGAAGATGCAAATAGTGTTCCAAAATGGTAGAAAGCAAAAAAAATATTAACATAGAAGGATCCAATACCTCATTAACTTGGACATCATTTTTGTAAATGTAGTGCTGAATGATCCTGCAATCACAGGAGCACACACTTGCATTCTCTTGCAACGTTTATCTCAATAATGTGAAGAATTACAGTCATACCAAATAGATTTCTCCTAAAATTCAACTTACTTCAGATAAATGAGGCTAAATAATAACTTAACTCAGAAATGCTCAGCTCGGATAACTCTGACCCAATCAGTAGCCCAGGTCTCAAATATGCAAATCCTATGTTATTTATGCCATGAAGTGTACTTAATGACCCTGGCTATCTTTTGAACTTGTGTAGTAGTCTGAGAGGAAAAATACCCTTGGAACTGTTTTTGATGAGTTAACTCCACAGATCAGAAGGATGCTGTGTCACCCTGGACTGAAGAAGCTGGAGTGTCCCTGGCCTTACTAATAGGCTGTTTGTTTTCTTTCTAGATTTCAGTCTATGGAAAAGTGCACATAAAATAAAGATGGCTTTTAAGGGTGAGGACCACTTAGATTCCCTTCCATTACCTGTTCAGCGGTAAGTAGCATGCTCTGTCATTCAGGCTTAAGTGATTAAATGCTGCTAAGGCTACAGCTACACTTTTCTTTGAGGATCCAAAGACTTTCAAACTCATTTTAAAACTCTATTTTATGTGATGTTCATACAAAATGTTGAGAATTAATGTTCAAATCTGTGATGATTCCTCAAGGCAGTTGCAAACTTTTATACTTGCAGCCTGGTACATCATGGCAATGAATGATGTGATACTCTTTACTGGATCAGTTCTTGATGATGGATGTCCATGGCACTTGTACTCTGAAGACTGATGAAAACTATCAAGTTCTTTAACTTGGTTGACTTTCTTCAGGTGGAGCTATGGTAATGACAAGACTACTATTGTACCATCTAGACACTTGTGCATAAGTCCTTTGCAGCATTTAATCTCAAAATCACTCCCTTGATTTCATGTCCCAAAGCTGGTAAATTTGCCATATGGGAATTGTGTGGCAGAGGGAAAAATAGAAGTTAGACTTCCTGTCATCCAGTTCTTAACCAAAAGACAGCCCTTCCTCCTTTTGTAACTTTCTTTCTTCCTTTTTTTTTTTTTTTTTTTTTTTTTGGTGGAACTGAATATCTGAGCCTTATGAAAAACAATAAGAATGACATTACACCTGTGTATTTATAGCCTTGCATTGCTCTTCAAAATCTCTAGGTGTTCTGGTAACTTCTCTAGGGGACCTCCTTAGGTATCCTGTTATTGGGCCCTCCGTGATCAAGAACATAAAACTTAACATACCTGTCAGCTCATGAGAAATCTAAACTTCTTCAGTATGCCTCTCGGATTTTTTTAGTGTAGTTTGTATTTGTCTTAAGGTTGTTGTTGATTTTTTTGTTGTCTTTTGGTTTGTTTAGTTTTTATTAATGATTTGTTGAGTGTTTTTCGGTGTTGTTTTTTTCTTGCAGTGCTGTTTTTGTGTTGTGGGTAATGTGATAGCTGAAGATCTGTTTGCTGGGTAGCAGGTCAGGCAAGGGGCTTCTATGTCTCTGCTCTGGTGAGACACCTCATCTGGAGTAGTGTGGAATCCTTAGTACGGGAAAGGCACAGATCTGTTGGAGTGTGTCTGGAGGAGCACCATGAAGATCGAGATTTAGTATTTTCAGGCTAGTCTGTATTGATCTTGCCCTGCTGCTTTGAATCCTGTATTCCTTATAATCAGTTTTATGTGGTCAATGTCAGAAACTTGGGTTTTGTGGCACTTGTAGAGTATTCAGATGAAGACTGTAAGAAATTCTAGAGGAAATACTGCATATTATCTGTAACACAGGAGCTAGAGGTGAAGACTTTTAGAGTTCAAGGTTCAGTGTTCTTACATAACTCTATGATTCATTGCTCTGAATTTTTGAAAAGCATTCATGAATGGAATGCTTGCTGGGCAAGTGAAAATGTTTTATTGAAAACCTCTTTTGCAGCAAGCTCTAGGAAGTGAGTACTACAGAAGAAAGGTACACTGCCAATAATGCCATAAAGCTAGCTTCTGGTGATAAGGAATAAATTTAGTTATTGTGTAGCTCCAGACACTAATTTAATGACCTTATGTTCTTTTCATTTCACTCATTTACCCTATAACCATTCAACAAAGAGTTTTATAGCTTCAGAAAACTCACCTTGTTATGAAGTGTTTCTGGTTTTAGTGATTTATATTCCACTTTTAACCAAAATGAAAGCCAGGTTGTTTGTGAGTAGTTTGATGCTGATAGTTAAACCAGATGTGTGTATCCATGGGGTCCTTCTCAGAAGGATTTTCAGGTATGTCAGTTGACTGGATCTGAAGGGTGAAATTAGTAAAACAACAACTATTGACTTGCCATCATTTGGTGGCATTCATGAGGAATGTGAACTCAATAGATTTTCATTTTGAATCCTTCAAGGTGTTAATATGTAGGTCAGTAGTTTCACTTGCAGACAGTAAAAATCATTGTGTTTTACTTGTACTTTATTCATTTTGGGAGTGTGCAAGTTTGACAGAATGCAAGATTTTTCCTAACCTTTTTATTCTGATAGCTTTATCATTATATCTCTAAGTTGTATAACATTCCATAGAAATATATTATTTCCCAGAGCTATGCTGTAAAATATTTCAAGCTGAGCTGCAGAAGTCACAGAAGAATTTTGGCTTTTAACCTGAAGGAAATTTGAGTTTGTCCATTATAATAATTGTGAAGTTATGGGGAGCTTAAAATGTGAACAAATGGATGAATTTTAACAATGTGTTCACCTGGCCTCAGCAGACCTTTTTTGATTCAAGCTGGTATTTCATATTTGTGGCTTGCTGTTAGTTGGGACCTTTTAAAAATGATCAAGCATCATCTTTCATACTTAAAGACAGGAATTTATCCTAAATCTCTCCTGTCAGGATCAATAGCGTGTTTCATAGTGCGTGGGACACAAGCACTGCAACGTGGTCAAGCTAGTGCTGGTATAGCCTTTATCACAGAAGAAATCTGACTGGTCAGTTTCAGAATGTGTATTTTTGAAGTGTGAGAATCTATAGAAAAGACTTGTCTGGGCACTGAAGACACAGCAGATCCCATCTGCCTGATGAATATCTTGTGTCCAGGACTTGGTATCCTTTTCTGAAAGGAACCTTGAATTAACGTCTTTGAAATAATGGTGGCAGAACTTGCCTGAATGTTAAGTTACTTGACCTGCCTGATAGGATGTTTCCTTCTGATTGTATCTTTGCAACTATTACATGACATTTTTGTGTCATCAGATTAGTCATCTTTACACACTGTATCTAGATCTTCTAGCTACTGCGTTATGGCTCTGACTTCATGCTTCTTTGCAAATTTTCCCTCGTACTAGCAAGATCCTTTCAAAGAAATTGTATGTGATTTGTGATGCTTGCTTGTCTTTGAATCTTTGCCATGTTTTTCTGTATCATGTTTTAGGAGAGATGCTGATGAGGTTTACATGTACTCTGCCACTTCTCTTGGATGTCTAGGCTCTGTTTACAGAAAACAGCTTGGCTAGTTACTGTTATGGAGGGATAATTAATGCAAGATGTTATTTTCCCAAAATTAATTTTGTGTTTTAATTTTCATATTCAGAACTCTCATCACCCCTGAATACTATTTTTAATAATAATTGTTTCTTTGCACGGTCATGGAGCATCCAAAGGAACAACTAGATCTAGAAATAACTAGCAAAAAGATACAGACATTAATTGAACTGGAAGAGAAGGTTCCTGCAGTCAATACACCACTTGTGTCAATATACCTCTTGCCCACTAGATGTACTCCCCTTTTCTGCTTATGGCAGAAGACTATGGTGAATTATGAGAGGCTTTAACTATTTATTAAAAAAAAAACAATCTTCTGACTTGTGGGGCTAGCTACAGCTTCAAACAGTACCAAATGTTTTCAGGGAATTCTGTTACTGTCTTGTCAGCTGCTGAGACTTGATTCTTCCTAGGCTTCAGAGTGCTGGGGAAAGGAGACAGACTATCTCTGGACAGTCTGTCTGTGTAGCCAGGGCTCCTCGTCTTGGCAGGATACTTTCAGGTGTAGGCAGGATGTCTTGTGATGTGCAGTCTTAGCACGATGTCATGCTGGATATGCAGGCCAATTGCATGGATGCATTTAGAGCCTGTTCCTGGTAAACTCAAGGCAGTGTAGTTTCCAGGTAAACAACTCTCTATTATCAGGGCTTCTTACTTTATGACAGAGCTAGCTTATAGCTTAGTATAGCATAGCAGCAGGCAGCAGCAGCAGGCAAGCAGGCATGAATGCAATGGCAGAGCACATTGTGTTTACCTGCTCAACTCTTTTCATCAATACAGCCTGAGACTAATGGACCTTTGGACATAACTGCCAATCAGAATGGCAATTATCCAAACTTGACCACATTAGGTGAAGCCATAGGCTTGCTTTACCTAAATTTGGGAAAAACACAGGCCTTGCACAAAGCAGACACAAGATGAGCGTGTGTGTACCTTGTTTACTACAGGATGTAAACAAGCCTGGGCAAGCCAGAGTCCTTAGACTCAAAGGCTCCAGGTTCTTTGTTCTCTTTAGTGTGGTTGGTTCTCCCCATAGCAGAAGGAGGGAGAGCAGAAAAACATGCCTGGGCAAACCAGGCCATGTATAAGTCTATTCTGGCCTATTAGGCCCACCACAACAGCTATTTTGGTGCTGAAGGTTTTATCTTGTGTGTGGGATATTTCTTTGTGTTTGTAAATCTAACACCATGAACAATGCATTAATTGATGCAAATACTTTGATTTATTTTAGTCTGTCAAATGTTTCTATTGCAGTTTGATACTCATCTGCTTTGTGAAGTCTTCAAGTAATGTAGTTGGATCTTTGGAAGTTTGGGATATATTAGCTGTACCATGAGAAGCTTGAGAACTTTTTGAATTGTAAAATAATGGTATTTCTGTTGTCATCTTTATCTCAGAGTTTTATTTCAGTACTGTCTTCTTATTATTACAATGATTTACACCTAACACCATCATGACCATTAAACCATGTCCTGAAGGACAGTATCTACATAGTTTTTGAACATCTCCAAGGATGGTGACTCCATCACCTCCCTGGGCAGCTGTTTCAATGCCTGACCACCCTTTCAGTAAAGAATTTTTCCTAACATCCAACCTAAACCTCCTCTGGTACAATCCCAGGACATTTAATCTCATTCTATCACTTGATAACAGGGAGAAGAGATCATCAGTCACCTCACTGCAACCTCCTTTTGGGTGGCTGTAGAGAGCAATGAGATCTCCGTTCAGCCTCCTCTTCTCCAGACTGAACAACCCCAGCTCTCTCAGTCACCCTTATAAGGTTATTCTCTAGATCCTGCATCAGCTTTGAATTTGAGCACTGAACATAATTTCTCCTGATTCTGCCCTGATTATTCTTCTTGGCCTTAGGCAAACCACTTTACCTTCCCGTGCATTTCCTTCCTCTGTCTCAGCTGGGGAAACACAATGGAAGTCTTTATTAGCCCATCTTAACAAACTGCTATTTTAATGATACTTACAAGGTCATACTCAGTGCTATATATTTCTTGTTAGGCCTGGTATGTGTGCATCATCCTCTTGCACTGTTGAGGTTGGTAAGGTTGAATATTACCCAGCAGCTGCAAAGCTGTTTCTGTTCACAAACTAACTTGTTCCCTCTATGTGATATATTTTACCATCATTTTCACAGTGATGTTATCTTGCAAGTGAGTTCATTAAATTCTCTTTATAGCTATGGCTACAGAAGAGGATGGTGATTAATTACCTTGTTATTTCTGAGGTATTTCCCCACAATCTGATTTTTAAAAATAAATCTCTTCATTAAGGATATTTTTGTGATCTTTCTATGACTCGCCTTTGCAGCTATTTATTAGAAATACCAGTACCAGTATTGTGTTAAATACAATATTTGTCACTTCAGTTCACATTTCCTGGGAATTTCTTCTTTACTTAATTGCCTGCCCTCTCTTAATCTGGTTCACTGCTGCCTGGGGATGGTGGGAGGATCATGTAATCAGTTGTTCAGTAACCTGTAATGAGCAAATTTAAGAAAGCTAGCAGAACAATGCTACAACTTTGTAAATGGTTTTGTCCCTTTTTTCCCTTTGTGACAAACAGTATAGTGATCTTAAGAAATGTACTGCTCTGACCTCATTTCTAGTCTCATTATATTTGCTAGTGTCTGTTAGTGGTTGGATTTCTGAGCTCATATTAACCCTGAGGGATTTGGAGTGAAATGCATACAGGAGTTAAGCTGAAATGTGGCTGTTAACAGTGGCTCTCTTTGCTCCTCACAGTATTTTAGAGAATGTGAAGTTTGTGTGTATGTATAAATGGATGTTACTTTATTTAGGGCAATATTCCTAAAGGACCACAGATAAGTGACTTTTTGCTTGTTTTTCTAGAAAACAAACCTAATCAAAACTTGCTACATGTGTAAACTATGCTTCAGGTATTTGAATTTTGTACTTTTCCTTCTGTCAATGCTTTGCTATTGAGGATCTTCCAGGAGTACAATGTGAATATAAAACCCATCTAAATTGAGAACATCATATTCCCTCCAAATAAAGTGAATAGAAATATTTTCCCATTGTCTTAAATAGCAGCAGAACTGAGCTCATAATAAAAAAACCTGAGAAAATATAATAGAAAAAGGAGATCTAGAGAATGTTAGAAGCATCCAGCCTGCATCAGTCAGGAGTCCTTTATTCACAGGTGCTTATACTGTATTTCCTATCTTTAAAATATCATTTTGAATCCTGACATTTCCAGATTTGTGTGTAGTATTATTTAACAGTCTCTTAGTCCAGTGCACCCAGTGGGAAGTCGGGATGTATAAATATGACAGAGCACTGGTTCTACAAAACTCTTTTCCCCCACTGTTTTGATAGAAACTCTCTCAACAATGGTTGAGGGACAAAGCTACTTTTTCTAAGCTCATTTAAAAGCAAATAAAAGTTTCTGAAGCCTGTCAACACTTCCTGTGGCACAGCTGTGAGCGTGGAGGGGTAAGGTTTGTGTTTGTGTTGTGAGAATCAATCAGGAAGCAAATAGATTTGAGAACTCTTGATTCTGCTGGGCAGAGTCTAACCCCACATTGCTCTTGGCTAATGTACCAGGAAAAAACCTGGAAAGAAATCAATGTGTTGTTGCCAGGGGAAAAGAAGATATTTTTTTCTCTCAGCATTTTGTTGTGCTCTGGAGGACTGGAGTTGCACTGACCATTCTCAGCTGGGTGAGAGGCTGAGCTCAGTATGTTTGAAAAAGTATATTTTTGTTGATAAATAGTGAAGGTAGTAAACTGCTACATAGCTGCCCTGCTGTATTGTATTTCAAAGTGTGCACTAGTATTGTATTTCAAAGTGTGCACTAGATTTGAATTGTTCTGCTGTAGTTCAGGTTGCTGCAAATGCAAAGTCTTCAGTAAGTGCTCAAATTGAGCATCTTTTACTGTTTACATTGACACCTCTATATCAATCTACACATAACTTGAATTGACCACACATCTGAAAAAAACCACCCACTCAACCAAAAAATCTCCCAACCAACACCACCACCACCAAAACAACCAACCAAAAACCAACCAAAAAAACCCCAATTCAACTACAAAACCCCCCAGCCTGGGTTTTTAATTTAAATCACTGCTGTAATGAGAATAGGACACCAGTCTAGTGTATATACTATCAGTTATACTTCTTCCAATTAGGCTTTTTAGCAATTTACAATGTATGAATGCTACCTTAATTCACTAGCTGTGCTGAATAAAAGAGAAGGCAAGAAATGCTTACTTTCTTTATTAAATGCAGTCATAGTGCCCTGACTGAACAGAGACTTAATTTTCAGTGTAGGCAAGAACTCTAACAATCTAGTTTTGACTCTGTCAAAGGCATGGAAAGAAACAAATATATCTCTTTTAACAGAGGAAAGACAGTGAAGATTATACATGAGGTAATTGGCTAGTAAATGCATTAAACAGTAGCTATCAAAGGTCGAAATGGGAATAATGCAGGAGTTATTTTTGTAAGCAGACAATTAGAACTAGACTTCAAGCACCGAAGAAGTGTAGCTAAAATCCCAAGGTTATACATTCAAGGGCTGATAACAGGAAAGTCTGTAGTAACCTGGTTCATCCAGTGCTTAAAATGTTAGGATAAGGACTTACATATGATGGTGGCTAATGAGATGAATGGGACTGCATTTACCACTAAGATGTGGTGATGAAGTCAAGCATGATCAGCTCCAGACTGTATGAAGTGAGATAAGATAAGGCTGTATCACTGTGCAAGTTAAAGAGAAACTTCATTTGCCATCAAGCATGATATCAAGTCTTTCAGTGAAAAAATTAATTGTACAGCAACTGTGGGTTTACCAGACTCTTCAGGGCAGGGGGAGTGGAAAGCAACTTGTTTCATGAAAGAGATCTAAAGAATTTTGCTTGTTATATCTTGCACAGCAGAAGCTGAAAGGATGTGTTTGCTTCTAGAAATAATGTGTTGAAAGATAATTTATTATTTAAAAGGAAAGATGAAATGAGATATTTAAATCAGAAATAAGAGACTTCTAGTAATTGGACCAGTGCAATTGTAGAACAGCCATTTAACAGAACACTTTTAAGCCCATGATAAGCTATTTTACAAGTTGACTATGATAAGCTATTTTATGAGTTGACTTATGAACAGATTATCTGACCTGTTTTTTTCTTTTCTGGTATCAGAAGAGTTGATTTGATGATGTAAGGTGTCACTTTCAGTCCTCTGACACCTGCAGAAATATATAAGCATGTGCTTAAATACCAAATTTGTTTGAAGAGAAAGTGATTTCTTAGTTGAACGGGACTACCTAAAGTATTTTTATTAACTCATTCCGATATTTGTGACCCTCTGTTACTATTCTCACCTTTTAAATTTGCCTTTTGAAGTGCTAATCTTCTAATGTGAAATCTTGGAAAAGCCAACACCAGGCTATCCTTTTCTATTCCTTTCTGGGACAACTTTAGCTAGAGCTCTGCTGGGCGATAGCTGTGACAGGGTCCACAGATTGCGGTAGTCTGAGTGGTGCTGATCTCAACTCCCTGTAAAATGGTTGTTGCTTCCTTCATTAAGCAATCCAGGTTTTACTTAATAAGTAGGGTTAGGACCCTAAATGAGTAAATAGTAGAAGGTGAAAGGCTAATGGTGGTGCTCATAATGCATGTCATAACTCCTCTGGAAAAGGGACAGAACAGTGCTGTTTGTTATTAAATTACAAATTAAGGCAGATTTGGAAGACAGAAAGAAAAAACTCAATGAGGCACTGGCACTGTTTTCATGGACTCTCATATTAGTCTCAAAAATAGTGCTTGCTGGTGATTGTTTCCATATGAATGTTTCCATGGTCTATGGCCCCAGATAATTTCCACTGTTCTTTTTCTCCATCTCTTTCATTTTTATTTTCTCCTCCCCGTTAGGTATTCACAAGAATTTATCTTACAGCATATAATTTTTATAAGGCTATAGGGAATATCATCCTCTGCATTTACAGATGTAGCCTGAGCATTAGGAAGCAGTATACTGGGATGAACTATCTGGTTGATACCCTGCACACATCTCTTTCAGATGGCCTTGGTGACTTTTGTGTCTCAAAGTAAAACACTTCTGTGCACTCAATAATTAGCAATTTAAATGTGTGCTGATGACAACATCTCTTCAAGTTTATCAAAGTTTTGGTTATCAAGATAGACCTGGAAGAACACTTTTACAGTTTGTGAATAGGTCTGCTTCGTGATGTTCCCTCAGGGCAGGCTGTTCTCCTTCCATTGGGCTAATTGGACAAAATAATGGATTTTGCTAGTGTGTACAAAGCTAAGGACCCTAAGCTCTGGTATCTCAGCTTTCAGAGAAACTGTAATTATTTCATGGTTTTGCAGGACTCTGCTTTTGTCTGTGCGTTGTAGAATAGTTTCTTATTTCAGGACCAAACTTCAGATGGATAGAATGCCTCCTTCATCCACCTCACCAAAGAGCAATTTGCCTGAGGAATGCTTAGTCATTGCATAAAAAACAATCAAGTAGCATGCTGAACGAAAGAACCAATATCCTTCACAAAGTTCACATGTTACTCTTCTATCTCACACTGATACTTGATAAATATAATTAAAATTGAACAGGAACTTATCCAGGAAAAATTCACTGGGTGTTTTTTTTTTGTTTATGCAGAGCATAAAATTGCCATATATTTTGGCAGGTTTGTCTAAGTGAGAAATCTCAGGACCCAGAACATTCAGGCCAGCATAGCTGATGGAGTGCCTACTACTGCTGAGAGGAACTTGCAGAGGAAAGCAGAGTTTAGGTGATGATTGGTGTCCTGTTGTAATTTGATTCTGTTACTCACTGAAGGACAGAGAGACTTTCTTACATATAGGTTTAAAATGGCCAACATAAAACCCAAACAAACAAACAAACAAATGCTCTATTCCAGAGCTCCACTTGCAGGATTTGTCGAGTGCACCTTCATTTCTAGTTTTACCAGTGGAGGTGAAAAAATATATAAACATGTTGGGAACTCATACCAACACATTTGGGTCAAGGGATCTAAGAGGATTCAACATTTCAACATGAATGGGCTCTCAAGAAGCAAGGCCAGTAGGAGAGCACTTTTTCCCATTGTAGAGTGACTAAAATTGCCTGCTTCTATGTCTGGATTCTTCCAGCTGGATCTAAGCCCATCAAGTTTGATTTGAATCCATAGCAGTTTACTATGTTTGAATATGCACGTACCACAGGGTTCACCAAAATAATTTGTTTGGGAATTTTTAATTGGCTTACTAGTTTAAAATGGTGCTTCAAATGCAACGGTACTCATTTTAAGTGTCAATGGCTAATACTACACAAATATAAATTCAACAGGCATGCTTGGTGATCATGGTGACTAGATTAGCATGTGGCTTGTTCAACTTTGCCTGTAGGCAGGACAATTAGCAGCCTTATGTTCTCACTAATTTGTTTGCAACAGGATTTCTATAGCATTCACCTTCAGGAATGTTTCTTTTCTGTTGCTGCAGTCTCAACGGAAACTCAGTGATGTATGTGCTTGTTGAGACCGCCACTGTTTCAGCAACTTAGTGTTTAGGGCATAAAGGAAAAATCCAGAAAACCAGTTTGAAACAGTTATTTTGTCTTTTGACTTGGCTCTACTTAAACTCTACCCACATAAAGAAAATTAATCTGTAATCGGGTTATCCTAGTTTTTAGATAAGCTGCTCAGCAAGATGAATGGGTCTGTAATTTTTCTGTTCTATCTTCCTTATGTTCTGTAGTGTGCCAGTAATTCCAAGATGGCACAGTATTTCCAGACATTTGCAGAGAGGCAACTTACTGTGAGGATTTCTCAGAAAAATATAAAGATCTGAGAAGAGCATTGGTGCAGCACTTAACACTAAATGATTGATGTGGCCTTTTAAATAGGTGTGATGAAGTATAGTCAATTTACACATCACACCTTCTACATTCCAAGTGTTTATAATGTTTTTATTTCTCCTACAGTCGTTTCTATAGTGGTGAATGCATAAGATGCAGCAGCCTGACCACAAATGCTTAGTTCTAAGTTTCATAGGCTGGTGATAAATAAGACCTATCTCAATGACTAAATCTTCTCACCGAGATCTGACTTCGGCCGTCCGTTGTATTGATGTAGAAATTGGCCCTGGGTATATTTGGTACCTATTAATAATTTTAATAAGATGAATTAGAAAAAAAAATAGAGATGATTTGTGGCTAAAGAGAAGCCTAAATCCAGTCAAGAAGTTGTTTGTTGCCAATTAATTACCTACTACTAATTAGAATAATAAATTTTTGCCCAATTGTAAGACTTGGCAATGACTTTCTCCATAGGTTTATCTGGAAGCTGTATTAAATCCTCTCATTAGGACTGGTGATAAATCTGTCCTAATAGGTGAGAAGGGATAAATAGGCTAAGAAGCCTCAAAAGCATAATTTGAGCAGAAATCTTTACACTTTATAAATACAACCATTGGAATTATTTGTGTGAATTGATCAGTTCAGACTTCAACACAATGTTATAAAACATGAAACTTTTGCACCTAATGAAACTCGGTACTAAAATGGAGGTAAAACTCTTTCATAATAACATTTACAATTCAAAAAAGAAGTGCATGCACTGGCTGTAAAATTGTAGAAGCAAGGTCCAAATTGTAAGTTTTAAACAAATTATTTACTTAGTCATTCTTCTCTTTTGTATCCATCTAGTACCAACTCTAGACAGAGCAATCCTTTAGATGACAATCCATCTTGTCTACCTTAAAGATCTTATGATTCATTTGGTAATGGCCTGCTTGCTGGATGACAGAAAACAGCAAACCAGAGAAATGCTGGTAACAGAGCTCCGAATATACAGGGGCTGAAAATTGGAGGGTTTGTTTTTTTTTTAGTGTGGGTCTTTCTGCAGGATGACCTTTGCCTTGCAATGTGTTGTATGGTGCAGAAATGTCTCTATGAAATCAGGGTCTGAGCGTCTTGAAGCAATGCACTTTCAATGTCCTGTTGCTCTCAACTGGTCCCAGCTAGTGGCATCAAATGATTTTGTCAAAACAACACCATTTTTAAGAGATTGGCTTTTGGCCAGCACACTAGAATTCAGTGTTCAAATAGTTACTCATATTCAGAGGCATGCTCTTGAAAACTTCATCAAATATTTTACAACCTCAATTAAAACAGAATGACTTTGAAGAAATGCTGGAGACTTTCTATCGAATTTTTATTTTGCATTGAATTATTTTTACTGCTATTTTTGCATGAAATGCTGCTTTTATAGTGCAGAGTCAAGATAAATTGCTTTTTTGTCAATATGCCATGACATACTAAATTCAGGCTTTCTAACTGTTGGGGAACTACTATGAATATACACCAGGATCTCTGCCAGTTGCCCAGCTATTGTTGCTCGGTGAAACAGATGGAGAAAATGACACCAGTAAGGTCTCATATACTTGAATCAGTCTTGCCTAATGTATTTAACAACCTGCAAAACAGTCCTAATAGCAGGACAACACTTCCTACTGACGCAAAACTCTTCAGGCCAATTTAAAATAATGTGAAAATGCAAAGTCTCATAATACTCAGTGTCAGAAATGTAAAATGCCAGAAAAAATTATATGTTAATGAACATAAAGTAGTGCATGTGAGGAGGTGAAGGGAACTGAGGACCAGTCATTTTCATCATACATACAGAATGGTAAACTCTAAATTGTGTGTTGTCACTCGTGGAATCAAAATAAATATATTTTTGGGAAGTAAAGATGAAGCAGATCTCTGGAAAAGATGTAAAAGAGAAATTCAATGTTGTGACTTCTTGGAAAATAGGAGCAGTGCAGAAAATGTAATTCAAATGTATAAATCTGTAATTTACTTGAATCTCAGATATTGCATTCTGGTTTTATCGTCATATCTTAGAACACAGAAAAACTGCAAAAGGCTTTTGAAAAGAAGAGTAGAGTAAGTGGAGGATCAAAGGAGTGGAATCACTCAGATGTGGTGGCAGACCGATTGTCTGCCTTGGAAGAGAGATAACTGAGGGAAGATGTGGTAGAGCAAATAAAGGAATGAATTGCACAAGGAAGGTGAATGCAGAACGATCATTTCAGAATCTCAGCATACAAGAGCTAAAGAGCTTCTGTTAATATGTCCAGACAGCAAGTTTAAGTCAAACAAGAAACACTGTTTTCATACAAAAAATAAGCAATAGAAGACAATGCCACTAGATGTTGTAAAGGCCAAAAGTTTCACTGAGTTCAAAAAAGGATTAATGGCTACTGTTGTTTCATGAATTGTGAAAACATCCTGCTCAGACACAACTTCTGCCTTAGGAAGTTCCTAAACCACTAATTGCCAGAAGATGGAAGGAGGGGTTGTTCAGCTTTTGCCATGCCTCTTATGATCTTCCCTTATGCATCTCCTAATGGCCATGTTAGGAGCAGGATAATGGGCTAGACAGATTTACTTTTTTTTTTTCCCCTTTGGTACGTTTGGTTGTTGTTGAGTTTTGTGTTTGTTTTTTTTTTTTCCCCTTTTCTTTTTTATCTGACTCATTATGGCTGTTTTTATTTTGTAGGTGTGAATTTTTATTTGTTTTAGTAATGGGGAGATAAAATGGACACTTACAGCTTGTTTTTGGAGTTCAGTAAATACTGTTTGGAATATGATTCCTTGTGAGTAATTAGGAACAATCACAGTTTTGCTTTCCCTGTTTATATATATATAAGTAGTCCACAAATTAATCTGCTGAAGGCTTAGTAAGATTTTATCTGAATACAGGGAGATAGAGATGAAGTGCATTCATTTGTGTATTGTACCTGAGAAATCATGATGTGTATTTTAGAGGATAACAGGCTGGAAGAGCTGATACAGTGTGGAGAACTTTCTGTGGTTCTGTCTGCAAGGTGAATGATGTTTGTGCTGATGCTGCAAGTTAAGGAATACAGTTTCAGTCACAGAAAATCTTAAAATCTACAGCTGTGCTTGTGGCAATCAATAGAAACAGAGACAAACAAGGACTATTTCTTTGACATACATCCTTATCTTTAATTTGTACTACTCCACCATCCTTTTCTTCTCCTCGGAATGAAGATAAGCTTTTGCAATTAGAGGAAATAAAAACTTTTTTGGTTTTATTTTTTCTTGCTAGCTTTCCATTCTAGTCTTTTTTTTTTTTCCTGTTTGAATTTGTAATTTAGGAATTTCTTTTTTGCACTTACTAAACAAATTTCAGCAACCATCATAGTGCACTTCAGAAATGAAAAATACATTACTCTATGTTATGAGTTTATCCTGAACTGCATGTGAACTGTGTACATCGTTATAAATCATGTCTCAAACTTCTACAGTTGTTATTTTTGTTTATTAGGAGACCTGGCTTCAGATCCAAAAAGGCAATGAAGTGGCTATACACAGCAGGCAGAAAGCAAGCCACAATCAATAATGAAATTCAATTACACAATATTCAAAGCTGAATGGGGAGAAAAAAGACCTTAAATAGCAGCAGCCTGTAAAGTTTACAATTAAAAGTAGTTTCATGGTATATGATGAAAAGGGGGATTCGATCAATGAAAATGATCTCTTGTATCTTCTTTGCTGTTGATTTATATGAAATTGTACTTGAGGTGAGCCTCCTTTTCATATGTACATTCATAAATTTTCATCACTTGTGGAATATTCCTTCAGTAGTCTGGAAGGAGATTTCTTGAGTTCACCTGGTGTATAAATGGAAGTACAAGATCATCCTTAGCATCTTTACTGTTGTTGCAGATTTACTTTGAACAGCAATGCTTTAGATGAAAGCACAGCACATCACTGCTGTGATGCTGAGCCATGAAAATTCAGCAGAATGAGGGATATAATGCAACCTTTCTTCCAGTCCTTTCTGGTATAGCATCATGCAGGACTGCAACATGTGTTCAGAAGGTAGACAGCAATTCACTACATGGTCAGAGTAGTGGGAGAATACTAACTGAAGCTTGGGAAAAATAACTAAGCCAAGTTTCTCTTGCTTTCACTTCATTTAATTCTTTCCTTACCTTTCATACTCACTTTGTCAGACTCCCTTAGTATCAATCTATCTTTCACTAGAGCAAGAGATACTAGTATTTTATGTTGACATACCAAAAATTAAGTCTGGGTCTTCAAATTCTGAAAACTCTCAGGAAAAAAAAAACCAATTTTCTATTGTAGATCAATAATCTGAAATTCATGCTAAGTACAGTGCCCCTTTTGGAAATATGTTGTGTATATAAATCTTCAATTTACTGGCCATGCCTGTGTTTATAAATTCAGCAGATACTATTTTAGACATACAAAATTGAAAACTTTCTATGCCTGTGTTGTGGAGGGGGATTTCTCTATTCCTCCCTTAGTAGGGGGAAGTGAGAAATTAATTTGAGGCGGTGTTACTTTTTTATAAAAATATTTATTAAAATTAATATTTACAAATTTGTGCCACCCCCAACCACTGAATAGTTCTTTTGTGCAAGATTATGACAACAATTTGGATATGATATGTATATACACAGAGATTTGATTAATAATTGTTAAATTACCAACTATAGACAGAGAGAGATTTCCCTCAGGCTTAATGCCTCTTAACAACTCTGCTGTTTGCGCAGCAGGGGCTGAAACTGCATCTGTTTTAAGGCAGAGATAACTTATACTACAGAAGAATCAAAGCTTACTTAGATGTATTGCCTTTAATTATTAATCATTAATCACCCTCCCAGGATTGTGTCATAGTCTGTGCCCAGTGTTCGGGTCATTGTGAGGCTGGAATCTTTCCCGACTTGCAAGGAGAATGATAAATCTTCCCAGTCTCTGGGGTAAACAGGTTTTCTGTAATCTTCTGGTGTGAAGTGGTCTCTGCCTCGATGCTGCTGGTCTTCTGGATGCTGCGTGTCCAGGGATGGTCAGCTGGCAGGATTCCAGGTCCAGGAGAAGGATTTGTCTGTGCAGCTTCTGGCACGGTCCTTTCACAGCTAGCAGGCTGTGTTTGTGGGTTTGCAGACAATCTAGAAGGTCTGCTGTCCTGATTCTCCAGGCTATATCAGCGGGCATGCAGTGTGTGCCAGGCTGCTGGGAGACTGAGCTCCTTAGACAAATCGAGATAGCAGGCCAGTATGTTCAGCTGGCTCTCGGCTTAGGGGCTATCGGCTCCCCATACGTATCAAGTGCAGGCGTGAATGTGCTCTGCTCCTAAAGAGTACGCAGACAGCTTAACTTCACCTTGAGATCAATGCAAGAGGGCTGAGCCTCAGTGAGTTTGCAAGTGAGGGCCAGATTCTGTGTCTAGGCCTTGCAAGCAGGTCAGAGCTGCAATGTGGATCAGAGAGCTGAGTCTGAACCTCTGAACACATGGTGCACCTTTGCACCCCTCTTTATAGACTGTGGGCCGAGATTCGTGGCCCCTTTTGGCCATCTAAAGTGACCAATCAGGCTGTCAGTAAGCCAAACCTTAATAGGTAGGAGCTGTTTGCCTCAACCCTCCCAAATATGGGGATCACCTGTGCGGACCCCAGGGACACACGGACTGTGTGTGTGTGTGTTACACAACCTGTTTACTACCATGGGTCCTGGCAGAAAAACATGTCCAGGCACGAAGAGGCATAGAGAAGCCTCTGTTTTGGGGCTGCAGCCCCTCCACCACAGCCTGGGAGCTTGCATTTTTTGCAGATGGTCTGGGAAAATGCAGGAGGCAAAAGTGGGATGGGTAGGCTTCAGAAAAAGGGAGAATATTTCCAGGATATTGCCACTAACTTATTCTCTGATCTAAATGCAACAAAAGCACAAGCTATAGCCTATCTGCAAAACCAATGTAGATAAGGATGAATGCAATTATGCAAACTTTGCTCCAATCTAACATCCCATGCTTGATCTCCATGTTAGATACACTGTTAATAATACCAGTTATGTTAACATAACTTGGCTCTGTGTGTACATAAGGTTGAGGTGAGGATTAGGGGGTTTTAATTAGCATCTGGGTGCCTCACTATAAGGAAAATTATCTAGGCGACTCTACCTTAAGGCTCTGGGGAGCAGAACAGCTCAGTAGAGCTGCCGTTTGACCTACCACATTTTAGTGGTTTGGCTGTGCCAGTGTGGGTGGAGAAATGCTACAAGAAGATGTGTTTTTTTTTTCTATAAAGTGTTTCATAGACAGAGTGTCTAGGAAAAGCTGATAGTACAATCCCATAAGCAAGCAAACACACCCATAACTCTACTCCTTCATATTAAATCATGCTTGTACAGGAAACATTTCCCCCCCAAAATGTAATCTAAACTTCTTCTATTTATTTGTCTCTAAGTTTGGTTTATTTTTTGCAAATAATTTTCTAACAAATATGCGTTGTAAGATGATTAGAAAACCAAAAGTTGTGTTTCACTCTCTTACTGCAAGCAAATTGTTTGTTCAGGTAGCTGCAGTTTGTCAGTCAATTGCAACATAATCGGTGAATGCAGTTATGATATTGTTGGTAGTTACTGTAAAGGTGTTTTGATTTACTTCATTCTTCCTTCCTTCTAGCATGCAGTTCATTCAGATGGACTCTGTTCAGCGATGGATGGAAGACCTAAAGTTGATGACAGACTGTGAATGTATGTGTATTCTCCAGTCAAAGCCAATCAGTATTGAGAAGGATGACCAAAATGAACTTATCCTTTCCTCACAATATAGCACATGTGACAACTTGCAGCTGTTACTAAAAAGAGCATGGATCATAAGCACAGAGTTGACTAAGATTACTCAAAAGCTGGAGAAGAATAGATGGCAGAGGGTCCACAGCATGACAGTAAGAGTCAACTGCCATGTGCGTTCTATGATAAATGAATACAATACATTCACTAGGAATCCTTCAGAAGAAATGCACCAGGTAGGATGCCTTATGTGTTGTCATGTTTGTCTTGTTTCATTTTTTTGTTGTTATTTATACAATTTTAATTTTTTTTTTTTAATTGGGAGGAAATCCCTGGAGGTCATTAAGGCCAGGCTGGATGGTGCTCTGAGCAGCCTGATCTAGCATGAGATGTCCCTGCCCATGGCAGGGGGATTGTGACTAGATGATCCTTGAGGTCCCTTCCAGCCTTGACAATTCTATGATTCTTGTGTATCAATGCTGGTCCTTTGTCTGAGGCTTTCTAATTCCTTTTTCAATAATGGAGTCATCCTTGACTCATTTTGGATCCTTTTTTGTCATAAACCTGATTTTGTTAGTAATGCTGACAAATTCTATGAAAAGAACTTTTGGTTTTGAGGACTACTGGACTAAACCAACTAAAAAAAGTCTATATGAAGTAGTATGTTTTCAGAGGGTTTTCAGCTAATTGTCGTAAACAAGAACTTAAAATGCATTTGTGTGCAGGATATTGCTTTTAAAAACACTTTCCTTTCTCTCTTTGCAGTATGAAAAACTTTTAATAGACAAGTGTTCAGAATTTACAGCACTCACAGAAAGGTAATCTAATTTTTCTACTTGAAATATTAATTTTGCTGATTTATTATGTTGTAGATTTTCTAAGAAGTATTCATTTACTAACACCCTGAAATGGTTAAACTAGACCTCTGCAGCCCTGAGAGCTCTCTATATGTTAACCTCTGGAGCATACAGTGAGCTGCTTTTATCTAAGCTGCATCCAAATTGAAGATGGGATCTGCTGTTGTACAAAGAGCCTGGCATAGCCACAAAGCTGCATGGAAGTGGATTTTTCAGGGCATTTAGACATCAAGGAAAAAAGATTGACTTTGATATCAGTGACAGGATTCCCTTCAAGTTCTGTGAAGCCAGCTGGTGTCGAAACTTAAGTTGTGAAACTGTCATACTGCATGCTCAGGTATGAACATCTCCTTGTATTGGTAAGCCAAACAGAAACACACATTCCACTAAATTGCAGTTGTAGCTCCATGCACTCCAGAATGCTGAGACTGATGAATAGGAATATCTTTATAATGCTTCTCATGACATGTCCCCTGTCTAACAGAAATCATCTTGTTTCCTTCAGCACAGTTCAGTCTTTATTGGTTTATTTTAAACACTGTGCAAGTTCAGGGAATCATCAGGAAAAAAGACTCTATCTAATAATCAGGAAAGAACTTTTCCTGAGTGCTACTGCTTTTTGCCAAACCCACACAGATCAGACTTTACTTTTGTAGTCTACTGTGAGATGCACTGATTTAATGAGATCTCTGATCTCGGTAGTGCCTGCCCTGAATCAACCCTCTCCCTCCTTGTCTGTTTGACAGGTAAAGGTGAAAAGGGGACACACTGTGTGGGTGGAGACACTAATCAGCCAAACTATATCTTCCGTTACAGTGGCCTCTGTGGATGGAATATGTTTTACCAATTCAAGTGAATGCATTTCAGTGAGAAAGTATTAGTTACTTCAATTGAATTTATAAAGTTTTCCATCTCTATCTCATTTGTTTAGTTAAAACCAAATATTGCTGACTACAGAATAGTCAGACTAACTTTCTATACTTGCCATATGTCATCTTCCTGCATAGAAGGCCAAATTTTACTTTGAGTATGGTATTCAAGTGTAAATGGACTTTGCTCATCTGGACACACATACATTTGGGGTTCCTATCTGGCTGTCATTGAACTATGGCAAAGAAGCTAAAGAAACTGAAGTCACTGAAAACCTTTCTTTGGCTGTGAGGGATGGATGGATGGATGGATGTGTGCAGCTCCAGGTGAAATGCAAACATCCTAGAGTGTCTGTAACTAGTAGCAAGAGTGGAAAATGGCAGAGTTATCCTGTATGAGCACAGTAATGTGCAGCAAAATTTCGCCTGCTATCTGAAGTAAATTATGATCCCAAAATTATTCATTAATGTTCACTGTTATCTTTACTATGCCTACTATGTGTATACAAGGCTTTGATTGAGGTGTGATATGACGCTGCCAGCACAATCCCAGTGTTGTCAGGAGCAGTTGAATTCCAGTTATATGCCTGTTATTACACAGAGCTCGCTTGGGACAATCAGCTTGATACAGCACAAGTTGCCTGTTGCATCTTTTATCTTTCAGCCTTATCCTTTCTTTTCAGGTGCATACAAACTGAAGATGAACAGATACTGAAGTCCATGAAATCTTGTATTAATGAAACACTCACTACAGTTGCTCAGTATTTTGGCCAGTTGATAGAGCTGATTTTAACACAGGAAGCACAGGTTAGTCCCTAGTTTAAAAGACTGTGTCCAGTTCTGGGCCCCTCAATTCAAGAGAGATGTTGAGGTGCTGGAAGGTGTCCAGAGAAGGGCGACAAAGCTGGTGAAAGGCCTGGAACACAAACCCTATGAGGAGAGGCTGAGGGAGCTGGGGGTGTGCAGCCTGGAGAAGAGGAGGCTCAGGACCACATTGCTGCCCACAGCTATCTGAAGGGAGGCTGTAGCCAGGTGGGGTTTGTCTCTTCTCCCAGACAGCCAGCAACAGAACAAGGGGACACAGCCTCAAGTCGTGCTGGGGGAAGTATAGGCTGGATGTTAGGAGGAAATTGTTGCCAGAGAGAGTGATTGGCATTGGAATGGGCTGCCCAGGGAGGTGGTGGAGTCGCCATCCCTGGAGGTGTTCAAGAAAAGACTGGATGGGGCATTTAGTGCCATGGTCTGGTTGACTGGACAGGGCTGGGTGCTAGATGGGACTGGATGATCTTGGAGGTCTCTTCCAACCTGGTTGATTCTATGATCCTATGAAAATAATCTTTCCAAATAATTGATTCTTGAGGGAGACCATCCATTAAGAGAAGAATTACAATTACAGCTCCTGATTTTCAGTTAATTTATGATCAGTGATTCAAATATCTTGCAAAGAGATTTAGGTGTTTGTACTCTCAAATAATGTCTCAAACTGCCCCAGTGTGGGACCACGAGTGTACCTGGGACTGGAGGACAGAGATGACCCTTACCCTTTTCCAGGAGTGAGAATGAGGATATTGCACACTGATTGGAGGTTTAAAGAGAAATTCTATATATAAGAGCCTATATACCAAAGGCAATCAAGTAGAATAAATATAAAACCCACTTGGCCCAAACTGGCTCACCCCTTCCACCCCTCAGTTGGCCTGAGAGTAGGCTGAAACCGCCCTCCCCAGATGGGGCATACAAGGCCTCAGCGGCTGCAATGACACAGCTCAACTCCCTGCCAGCTGTCTCCTCCACGAACCCTGAGATAAGAGCATGTGCTGTACTCGGAGAGTAGAAGTGGCAGCAAGAAAGGCAGGGAAGAGAAAGGGGAGAGACCAGTCAGGCACTATATTTTAAGCTGTGATACTGGAAGAGGGAATATGATAACAATATTACAATATCCTGGGATGAACAGGTCCATGCCCCTGGGATGGGCCTCTGTCCCTATAGTTTTGTTAAGGGAGACCCAGGATCCTTCAAACTACCGCACAAACAAACGGATCTTGTGGCTCACTGTTCACTGTTATTTAGGTTTTTTTCCTGATATGTCTCCTTTTTATGTTTCAGAAATTAGAGACATCTAATTTATGAACAGTGTGTTGCTAACAAAACCTTTAGTCATGTTTGGTTTTGGGTTTTTTTTTTCCTTTCATACAGATGTTGCTTTTCTTTAGAAAGCTTGAAAAAAGTTTCTTCTATAGTATTCCTTTTAAAAAAGGTGGAAGTCTTCTATTGCCTTGCGATACACATTCTGCACTGAGACACAATTAGTTGCCTTCTAAAATTGCTAGTTCAGTCCCAGGCCAAACCCCATAATAATGTACTAAATATCTCAAGAATTCTTCATTGTGTGCTCTCACACGCATACCTATTCTTTTACTCAGTGATATTTATATATAAGTACGAATAATTCTTGGTTACAGCTGTTCAAATGCAATGCCAAATGTGTTACAGGGTTCTCAGTCTGACTCCTGCCTGTGGCTTTTTGTCTTTCTCTGAGAGAGAAGCAAGTTGATGCACATTAAGTGAACCAGACTTTCTCCACAGTCTTCTCTTTTTAAATCTAACACTAATGTTTTTCATTGAAGATAAGTGATGTTTATTTTCTCCTTGTTGCATAGAACCTGCTGAGACAGATTGAGTTGTCGGACAGTTTGCACATCACTGAGCTGGCCATTAGTAGTTTATTCAGCCTTACCCAGGAAGGTGCTCATCTCTGCCGTATTATAGCGAAGGTAAGGGGATATAAGGATTCATCTAAAGGAAGCAAGTTACATAAATGGGTTATTTTACTTAGTAGTGGTTGGGAGCTTTGAAATGTTCAGTACAGGATGAAATTCTGTATCTCAGAACACAACCTTGCTTGAAAACCACCAAAATCTACTCTGAGAAACTTGTTTCCTATTTTGTAAGCCTTACTTTATAGAGTTTATCACAATTATCCTGTTTAAAAAAAAATTTAACCCCCCCCAAAAAAAAACCCAACCCAACCCTGTAAATCTCCAAATCTTTAATTTAATAAAGCTCAATGTCTGTGTAAACAGCCACAGTAGGATGGTCATCTCCAACAGTCTTCTGGGCATTGATTCTACTACAGCTCTACTTGAATCCTGAAGTAGACAACTTTCTTCAGCATCATGGGCTTAAGAGTCTCTTTTGACCATACTTTTTAACTATCAAGCATGTAAGTGCAGAGGAACTTTACTTGGCCATGCATGTGGCTGGCTATGTAAAGAAACAGCAAGATCTCTTCAGATGTGTGTAAACAGGAGGTTAGAGTTATTACTATAGAGGTAAAATTTAGATATACTTTGCATCCGTGATGTTCCTGTTACAGAGGACCTCATTACAGTTATTTATGACAGTGTGTGTTCTTGTTTTCTAAGTAGTTGATACTAACTTTTGTTGTGACTCGTCTTGCCAAGATCAGTGATCCTGGCAATCCCTGAAGAGTTTGCACCTTTAAGGAGACTCGGATCTTGAAAAAGCAAGAATGGCAGTGCATTATATGAGGTCAAGGATAGGATAATCACAACCACAGTGTGTACAGAAATAAGAAAACCTCCTTTCTCAAGCTTCTGCTTGTGGAGAGGCATGCCCGTCATTTGTCCTGCTCCGAGGTGAGGTTAAACAGCAACGTTTAAGGTGGATGTTTGCACCACAAAAGGTGTACGGCTCTCTTCTGAAGGCTGTGAATGTAGTACACTTAGAAACATGCAGTGGATCCTGACAACATCCTGAGAGGTTTAATTCTTTCTAAATTGGTATTTGAGCTCCACTCAGTGGTATCCAAAAACAGTGTTAAATTGTTGAGTATTGAGGAAGTGCTGAGCTAACGAATTCAGGAAAACTAGTCTTGTGCTTTTGGTCATTGTGTGAATTCTGTAAGAGTTTAACTTAGAAAAAGTGAAGTCTGACTTTCTATAAATCACTAAATTTAATTTATTGCTAGAACAATGTCTACAAGTGAGGAAATGCATCCCTCGTGCAGACAGCCATTAATAGCATTTGATTACCAAATTACAGTGGTGATTGCATCACCTGTCCTGTGTCTGTTTCCTCTTTGTGCTATGAAATACACCTATCCCAACTCACCCTCATCCTTCACCCTCTGTATTGGCTGTTATCTGTATCAAGTGAACAAAGTCTGGGAATTGTAACAGCCCAAATTTTTGAGTTCAGTCATTTGAGTAGTTAACTATGAATGTGAGAGCAGAGAATGATTTGAAAATGGATTCAAGTTATACCAAGACAAAACCTCCCACAGATACAGAAGGTCCCTTGAGAGTTGTGATATTACTATTGGTAAAAATTAACCAGAGAAGTAGAACATTTACAGTGAAAGCAAAACTCAGCAAATTTATTCCTGTAAGCTAGAAGTTTTACTCTCCATTACAATGTGCAATACTGTGGAACAGTGGTGTCAGGTTTTTTTCCTATTGCAAGCTATAAATTACACTTCTAAAGCACATCAGAATTTTGAGTATGTCAACAAAGAACCACAGTCATATCGAAAAGTTACAACTTAGAGGCACTGGTTTCTCATTGCACATATAGGTAAGACCAGTACTCTCTCTCCTCTTCTGTATCCTCCTCTAATAGCTTACCAAACTTTGAAAAGGCTTTGAAATGCTAGCTCTCTATGCTGAAGTGTCACCTATAATTTTATTTCACCTGCAGGCATTCTTCAACTTTTTATTTTAGCTTGTAACTTTATAATCTGCTGCAAAAGAGTCATGCTGCTGACTCACCCTGGCAGCCAGCTAGTAGTTCTCACCAGCTGTCAGAGGTATAAAGTCGAAGATCTGTAACACCAATGAGTAGTATCAAGGGATACAAATAGGAAGAAAGCAATAATAATAATAATAATAATGATAATAATTATTATTATTCTGAGCTAATAGAAGCGCCAACACTGAGCTGTGAGTTTTGAACCATAATACGTAACGTTCACCTACAAGCAACTACACTGGTGGCAGCATAATGGAAACCACCACTCAGGAAATTTGAAAAGAAAAGAAGAGAAAATGTAGAAAGGAAGAGCCAAAGGAGGTATTTGTTTCAGCTAACAGAGAATGTTTTAGGTTTCTGCTTGCAGATGGGTTTCCTACCTTTGGAGCCATATGTTACAAAAGTACTCTTCTATCAAGTATTATGGTGCATACTTAGCTATCAAATATGACTAATCTGCTGTATCATTGTTTAGAGTTACATTGCAGGGATGTATTCCCAAAAAGTATTTTTTATTATGCTCTGTTAGATTTTCATCCTGAGATCTTTCATATCAAAAATTTATATTAGTTTTGGTTGTTAAAACTTGACCTTCATCTTCCGATAGAATGAAGAGATGCTGAAACCAGAAATTTGAGCAGACTTGAGCAACTGTTGAAAGCTAACATTACATGAAGTAGACTGGCTCTAAATTGGTTTGGTTTTGTAACCACCAGAAGAATGACTGAAAATCAGTTTGAGAGTCACAATACTTAGACACATTGGGGGCTTTTGGAAAAGTGCAGGTGAATCCCCAATACAAGCAAAGCTCTGTAATGTTATGTTTCTTGGTCTGAATGGTTTTTTAAATCCATTTGATCAATTTATGCATATCCTAGTCACATGGAGTAGTTCTATCATCAGTGCAGAAGATTTGGTGGACAAATCTTGAGGAAAGTAAATAGATCATGAGGAATGTTGAGATCCCAGCAAGGAGAGTGTTTTTGACAAGCCACAGAATCAGGCTCAGTATTTCCTACTGCCATGGGTTGAATTGAATCTGCTGCTGATGCTCAATGCAGTGCTGCTGTCATGCTAGCTTCAAAATCAAAGTGCTGGCTAGAGCACAGCACCATGGGGCTCGAAGGTCAGATTGTAATATGAGAGGCTTCTTGGTCTGGTTGCTTCTTCCAGTTTCTGGGTTCTTTTGGGGGTGTTGGTCTTTTGAGTGGGCTGTGGGTGAAGGGAGTTTGCTGATGGCTGCAAGTGCACTTTGTTGCACTTTTCTGCAAACAGGCTAAGGTAATTATGCATTGGACTACCTCCTTTCCAGTAAAACTCTATCTTAACCCTTAGTTGGGTTTGTTGGTGTTACTTCCCCCCCAGTCTGTATAGGGGGAGAGAGGATTGTGACAGTGGGCTGTGTTAACCCAAGAGACCTACTGATTCCATATTTCACCTACAACTTTTTTAGGTTCATTACTTGTGATCAGTATTTTACTGCTTGGTAATGCCACACAGGACATAAAATAAAGTCTGTAAGTCCTGACAAACACAGTGATAGATCACTTCCTGACCATCACAGGCAAATAAGAGGGCATCCATTTGTCATACAGAAAGCTTGAAGCAAACATGCCAATAGCACCTGAGCTTTGCTAGCATTGTCCACAAATTTCCACTTACTGTGGCGAAAGCAGAGGCTCAGATCATCTTTGATTCCATCTGACCTGTGGGGACTTCCAAGCTGATGATAAAATAAAATCCCCAGATAACTTAGGTTTGGAGACAACACCGAAATGTATTTTACCTGTATTTTTTCACCTACAATTGAATTACTGCTTGGCTGAAATATATCCTTTTGTGGAAGGAAAAATGACTGAAACTTTTTTGTTAGAGTATTTCCTCTTTTCTATTTAAAAGGCTCAGAAACATGTCTCTGCAATAGGCTATGTATAGCAGTACTAGATACAGAATAACTCATACAGATACATGTTCACTTCCTACAATACCAGAAATAAAAATCCTTTTAATTTTGCAAACCTCTTTTTACTGATCTCACACAAATTACATGGACATGTGCAAAGGCATAACAAAAAAACCTTCTCTTTTGAAAATATATCGAGGTGCTTATTTTGTGTAATTCTGATTTTCTTATAAATTAGTGTATATATTTTTGTCAGACTGAACAGGTACCTTTTCTTGCTCTATTAGTCTCTATTCCACCAGAGCTAGTACAAAAAAAGCAGAATTCTGAAAAGGAGTCAAGTCTGAATTGTAGTTCATGTCAGTAGTCTGAATCGTAGTTTGTGTAGCTTTATGTCTACACAACTTCTTGAGTTTTCAAATAACAAACAGTTGAGGAGAAAAAGATCATTTCTGTGAATCTGAAAAATACTTTTATACAGGAGCTACTGAAATGGGCTTTTAAAAAAGTGTGTATTACAGTTGGTCCATGATTCCAATGATCTGTAATTTTCTGATATAATCTGAAAGCTTTAGTCACTCTTTCATCTGACATTAATGTTTTTGGTGCTTTGCTCTTTACTATAGGTCTGCTCTTACATAATATACGGTATCTATATTCTATCCGATGGCATAATATTTTGCAATGGGCAATCTAAAAACACCAAGTGTGTGTATCGTCCATATCTGTGTCTTTCCATTTACATGTGGACTGTGCAAACATCTTTACAAGCTGTGTTAGAAGAAATTAAAGCTACTTACTGTAAAGATGTATGTATATTATTTAGCCTGGAGAAGAGGAGGCTCAGGAGTGACTTTATTGCTGTCTACAACTACCTGAGGGGTGGTTGTAGCCAGGAGGAGGTTGCTCTCTTCTCTCAGGTGGCCAGCACCAGAACGACAGGACACAGCCTCAAGCTATCTCAGGGGAAATTTAATCTCGAGGTGAGGAGAAAGTTCTTCACTGAGAGAGTCATTGGATACTGGAATGGGCTGCCCGGGGAGGTGGTGGAGTTGCCATCCCTGGAGCTGTTCAAGGCAAGATTGGACGTGGCACTTGGTGCCATGGTCTAGCCTTGAGCTCTGTGGTAAAGGGTTGGACTTGATGATCTATGAGGTCTCTTCCAACCTTGGTGATACTGTGATACTCAATCCTTTGTCATTCCTGACATATGTATAAAAATGCAGGAATGTAAATTTTGTTAGAGAATGATGATATTGTATCTGTACAGAACTTAACACTTCCACCTTATTTTGCAGTAGCTCTTCAATCATATAATCTTCTCTTTCATATTTTAGCATTAAGTAAATATTGTACGGGGCTCATATATGTAGAGGAATAGGAAATACATGCCAACAAAAATCTGATTTAAACTAACAGCATAAGCTGAACTAACACTTAAATGTCACTCCAATTGCTGCCTATTGATAATTCTTTGTAATTTTCGCATGAATGTCAAGTTTAATTTAAACTGTGCTTGTAATTGCTGAAAGTCAATCTCTTAAGCACACCTCCCACAGAGGCTATATTACTTTTTCATCACTTAGTGTATAAGCATTAATCAACTTGAGTTCTCTGTGTGAGCTTAACATCCTCTTTGTTGGTGTTGTGATGATAGCTAATTTGGATAAATTACTAAAGGAATCTACTTCCCAACCCAATTTCAGTTAAATATTAGGGAAACATTCAGTTCTGCTTTTCCTGATTTCTTTGCTTTGCTTTTCCCCTGCAGGAAGGAGGTGTGGTTGCTCTCTTTAAGATCTGTCGCCAGGATTGTTTCAGGTGCCTTTATCCCCAGACACTGAGAACATTGGCATCTATTTGCTGCGTAGAAGAAGGTATGCACCAACTGGAAAAGGTAGGCACTTGAATGTTCTTTACTGACTGCATTGTAAACCAGAGAAATCCTGCGTTTTAATCTCTTCTAACAGTGGATAACTTGATGGTGTTAATATTGTGCTCCATACTACGCTTGCTTTTTGTGTGCTGAACACATCTTCAGTCTTCTCAAAATTCATCCCACTGAAACCATTATCCTATTCAGTTGCTTGCAAAAATAAGCTAAGTGGAGATAATTTTCATAAAAGAAGAAAATATGTCAGTGGCTACATCAAAATACTGGGGAAATTTTAATTCCCAGACCTTCTGAAGTGTTCTACAATATTTCAAATAACCCTTAAGACAGAAAGCTTTTTGCCTCTAAGTCCTCTCCTGACACTCAGATAGGGCACCTGTTTGTGATATTGAAGCAACATGGGAGAGTTGTAATTGCACAGGAAGAGCTGGGACAAGTAGAGCAGGTAGCCAATAGGAAAATGTGAATGCTAGTCAGCAGCGGGTCTCATGAAAGCAAATTTTAACTGGGATCACAAACATCTAAACATTATCCAGATGAAATGATAGCAACTACTTAGGCTCCGTTCCTTTCTCACTTTCACTACATACACCTGTGTTTTGGAAAATGAACACTTCTGGTCACTAAATCATGATCTCATCCTTTGTGTTTCATAAAACAGTAATCTTCCACAGCTGAATAATGGCCTCTTCAAGTTAATGATAAATGATTTCACTGCCACTTTACATTGACGTGTCTTGTAATTTACTGCCCAGAATTCAAGCAAACTGACAGAACATCTGCAGCAGAAAGCAAGTGTCTGAGCTTACAGTAAATTAAGATTACTTAGTGGTTTTTTTTCTTTTTTTTTACATAATGCTGGTTCATACTGACACCAGAATCAGTCTAAAAGGATCTTTCATTATGTCCACTGTAGCAGTGGAATTAATAGAGTTAGAAATAGAAAAGATTGATTTGGTTCACCTGGTCCTGTTCCTGGCACCGTCAACATGCATTTCATGTGGCCCATTTCAAACCTGGCTAAACAGGAGTCCTAGAAAAAGCGATAACTCTCAGGCTCATATGCCTTTGATCTATTTGAATGTTGGTCACAAGTGAAATTGCTTAGGGTAAACTTTGTCACAATTAGGACTGGAACAGTATATTAGTACCACTGCTTTCAGTAGTTAATTTTTCTTCTGTATCTTGGCAAAACTGAAGTCTGCAATACAAGGAGCTGGACATTAATCTTACTAACCTGATTGATCAGACAAGATGTTATAACTGGAGTATTTGGTTATTGTTTCATCAGCTTCCTTTCTCCCAAATTGTGTTGCTGAGGATCTGTATGTTACATGAGTCCAATATGTGTCTGTGTTTTTGGTGAAGGAGAGTAGAATACCTGGTATAACAACAGAAAAAGACATTTTTCTCTGCAAGGAAGTTAGTGTCCCTCCAAGTGCTAACAGAGGTTAAACAACATAGGCTAGTAAATGTTATGTCACCTGTAACTGTGTCAGCTGTTAACAGCCCAGGTTTGTCAATACATAGAGATGAGGAATGACAGGAAGTTTTACTACTCCTTGTACTCTTTTCACCTTTCTTGTACATCTGTGTAGAAACAAGAAGATATTCTGGCAGCAGAGAATCAATGGCTCAGATGTCCAGCATTTTGATGTGAACAGCACTCTGGTTTTTTTTTTCATGTTGTACTCTTTAAATGGCAATGATTGTTTAAAAATGTGAAGTATTGTTGCAAAGAACAAAAGAGAGGGTTAACAATATTAGCATTCTTATAATTACAGAAGTTGCCACAGCACATATCTGGCAGAAAGGGAGGCTTCTGTTACTCAACTGAGTACCTGGGTGGTGATGAAGTATTTAATTTGCTCTAGTGTGAATATCATTATGCCACCTAGTGCATTAAAACATCAGTGCAATTTGAATTTGATTTTAAATGACAGAAACTTCATTTGAAAAAACAAAATTTGGCCTCCAAACAATTCAGACATACAGAATTAACCCCCCCCACTACCCTCTGCCTTCGTTTTTCAATTAGATTTCACAAGCATTAAAGTGTTTAAAAGATGACTTTAAAGAAAGCAGCAAGAGCTATCATTTCTAATGGAACATTTGTCTGAAAGGTGAACTAAAAGGGGTGGTATGCTTTCTGCAGTAATTGCAGTGCTTAATTACTAAAAACATTAGGAATATTGTTTATTTATCCAGTGTACTTTGATGTTGCTAATTCAGTAGCTACACAAGAAGGTGACACAAACCATGTCAATGGTTATTTAGAAAGTAAGCAAGGAAGCCAGAAGTTCACAGAAGGCAATCCAATAGATCAATATTTCAATAGTATTTCAATATTTGCTTGGGGTTTAAGATATTTGAATAATAGGTTTTCTTTACAATTAGAGTAAATTTAATATGACTGATATTATACTGGGTAGAAACCATTTCTCTTGAGTGAGTTTTTCAATAGCAGTGTGGAAATATTGCCATCTTGTATTAATACAGGACAGTATCGATTGCCTTGTTTCTACAGATGTGAAAATTGTCTATTTGAAGCAAAAAATGTTTCCCTCAGTTATATATTAAAAAAAAGGCAAAAGAAAAAAAAAGGGGGAGGGGGGAGGTGTCTTTAGATATATATCTGCAATACCCTCTTGTCATCACACAGATTCATACAATGATTTGAGTTGGAAGGAACCAACCATCTTGTTCCAACCATGAGACATTGTAATGGGAGACTGATTCTCAACACAGATATTTGTTAAGGGTTCTAGAGCAAAGAATATCTGAACCTTCATCAGTGTGCTTTGGAAACTTAATTCACAAATAGGAAGAACTGTTGAAGGCACAAAGTTCAGAGACATTGGTGTGTATATATCAGGAAACTTAAGATAAAAAAGGTGATCTTGGTTATCTGTTAATGTGCATCCTACAGATTACATTAGAAATAAGTGTACTTGAAATACCTTTTTTTTTTTTTTTTGTCAGACACATAAAATCTAACAGAGACTGTCTTCAACAGGAAGCAGACTTGCTTAGAAAAAGGGTTCATATTTGAATACAATCATACAGCTTTAGCACATTGTTTGCCTTAAAGCAGTTCGTCAGCATTTTCTTCTGAGGCTGCATTAGGTCCTTGTTTTGCAGATCTCCCTGAACAGTGTCTCCTATACACATGCTGATATGCTGCCTCATTAAATTTGAAAGACTCTGTCAGTTTCTCTGCTTCAGGTCTGTCTGTACAGTGCTTGTTGCTGACTGGTGCTAGAAGGCATAGTTTTCCAATTTTTGCCCTACACTGCAGCTCAGTTATGTATTTTTCCCTGAGGCAAACTTACTGCTCCAATAAAAGAAAGGCAGAGTTAGTTCAGAAATACAGCCAACAGATCATGCAATGTACTGCAAGTTCACAACAATATGAAACATTATTCCATTAAGAAGTTGCAGCTCAGCTGGTCTCAACTACCACAGAACCATAATATTTTATACAAATAATCAGTCAAGCAGCTGCCTAAACATTAACACTGTGCAGTGTGTGTTTATTTACACTAGTTAAAGTACTCCAGAAAGCAAGACACCTGGAATCAACTCATTAAGAGAAGATATTCCAGGGAGACTGGTGATAACACTTGTTACTTTCATTAATAAAACCTACTTTTTAACAAATGACACTGCTTTTGTCATTGAGCTTTAAGCAAAATTGCCTAGGTATAGATTTTAAGTGCTTTGAATCCTTCATTTAAAGCACATTAAATCAAATGACAAACCTCAAAAATAATCTAGAGAGGGGGAAGTGAATACTAAGTATGTTGCTGTTGAGGTTGAGAACCTATTCATTTCATGGAGGCTTCTTAACCATGAGTTATGTAAAATCTATTGTTCACTGTGAACTTGCATCAATTTTCAAGCACTAAGATCATATACATAATTTCTGTTGGATCATATATATAATTTCTGCTTGATTGGGAATGTAGTGTGGTGGTATGTAATTGTATGTATATGAAGAGCAAGTGTTTAGGACTTCCAGTTTTAAACAATAACCTCAGGCTAAATCAGGCAGTAGCATTTCAGGTGATGTATCTGTTTTGCCTTGAATCTCAGCTGCTAAAACCACGACTATTTATGTAGCTGTATGATAAGACAGACAGCTATGGAGAGGGTTTTGATTATGAGAGCTTGGATGACCTGGTTTGAGTATATGTTCAGCGTTTCTAAAAGCTGAACTTAGTTAGGTCATGGCTTATGGATTTCATTGTCACAGCCTGTGAATGTTCCACAACCATGAATGTTTTCATTGTACAGTACCTTGTATATGATGGAAAATTTTAACTTACAAGATATCAGGCCAGGTATTAACAGCAAAATGCAGGACTTTTAGAAGTCATTAGAAGGTGATAAGTTAGTAAGAGGCCCTTCTCTTGTCTCTTTGCTGAAAAAACAAGTACAGTATTTTCTGAGCTTTTCATGGGTCACATTGACAAACACATTCTCAGCACTCTTTTATGAAGAAGAATATAATTCTTATTTGTTCCCCAAAGACAGTGCTTGATACACGAAAAACGTGGAGCTTCATGGTTGGAAGTTCCTGAAAGAGTGTGACATAGATGCTCAAGAGTAAAGCTACTGAGGAACATCAGCACAACCAGGCTGCCAAGGTGTTTCAAAGAGATGCAAACTGTAATTTGGATTTAGACTGGGAACACTGAGGTGAACTTTTCTTAGCCCAGAGGACCCACGATTCCTCAGGACATCAAGGTAGAGATGCTACCTACCAATGGGCACAGGGTAGAGCAACTGACATATCCATGGATGCTATAATGCAAGTTACACATGACTGTGATGTTTGTGCTGCTATTAAACAAGCCAAGCATCTGAAGCCCTTGTGGTATGGTGAGCGATGGGTGAAGTACAAATATGGTGAGGCATGGCAGATTGATGACATCACTCTACCCTGTTCTCAGACTGGAAAGCAATATGTGCTCACCATGGTAGAAGCAAGCATCAGATGGTTGGAAACCTATCCAGCTACCCATGCTACTACACGTAACACCATTCTCAGCTTGGAAAGACAAATCATGTGGCAACATGGCACTCCAGAGCAAATGGAATTGGATAATGGCACTCATTTTAAGGACAGCCTCACAAAAACTTGGGCTGAAGAGCACAGCATTGAGTGGATATACCCCATCCCCTATTATGCATCGGCCTCAGGCAAAACTGAACACTACAATGGCTTGCTGAAAACAGCTTAAAAAGCAATGAGGGGAGGAACCTTACAGAACTGGGAGGAACATCTAGCCCAAGCTACCTGGGTAGTGAACAGTAGTGCTTCTGCCAGCTGAGCGGGTCCAGCTCATTCAGATTTGTTATGAAAAGTAGAAGGTGACAGGGTTCCTGTCATTCGTGAAGAGAATTTGTTGAGGTTGGAAGAGACTGGAAACTTTTTCTGTATGCTTAAGACCACAGCATTGGTTTGTGTGCTAAAAACAGATGAGATGATTTAGATGGAAAGAGTTCAAATGCTGTGTTCCTTTTATAACCTTTTTGGCTGGAGAGTCAACTCCTGATTTGCATAATGCACTTTTTCCCACCCAAGAACATTGTTTAGGCTCATTTTTCATGGCCATTTGTAGTCAGGCTTTCAAGTCAGTTATGAAATGATGAACTGTAAGCAAGAATGGATGATCAAGAGATTTCAGCTGTTTTGAATTTTGAGAGAGTAGGATAACCTTTTATAGACTAATTCAGGCAACTTTTGACATGCAGTGCAGAGCACATTGAAACTTGATGTCATTGACAACTGGAGCTGGGAACTATCTTACCATCGTCAGTGGGTAATTGTGTAGGTCAGAGGATAATGAAGAGCTACAATGAACCAGAAAAGCAAGTGAACCTTAAGGAACAGTGTGGGAAGCAACTATTTCCAAAAGCTTTTCACATAGTCTTTTTAGTAACCAAGGAAATCTATTTCAGTAGCTGTTTGTAGTACAATTAGATAATGTAAAGTTTTAGGCTTGCAGGTCTTTAATTTACTGGGTACTTCTTCTCAGTAAAGCTGTTTAATTAATTGGCAGTGAAAAATGTGCTGGGTTTGGCAAATTACATTTCTGTCAAAACCCCTGCAAGATTCATTAAATCATATCTGCTTGCAGAAGTTGCCCTTCCTCAGCTGTTGGCATCATGTATATTAGGCAGTGTCTCAAGGTTCACCTCCTGATTACAGCTATGTATACATAAGTAATAAATGCAGCTTCTTTCAGCACAATCCCAGGCAAGTGCAGCAAGACTTCTTAGGTCATTGCAGAATCTGACCAGTCTTCTAATGTGACAGGCTGTGGTTCTAGGGCAAAATGTTTTGGAATTCATGGCAGGGTCATGTTTCTGAAAATGAGCATGAAAAATGATTTGCAAAACAAACACCACAAAAAAGGGCAAACACACCCTTCCCACCCCGCTCTTGGTTATGCATAAAGGAAAGAAAAAGGGTTTCTTAAATGAACTTACTTAAGAGACATGGAGAATAAAGACAGATGTGTTAGTTCAGGATTATGGTACTCTGCCAGATCTTTGTAGGAAAGAAGTATCACAAAATGCTTTAGCTGAGGTCACTGTCATTATTCCAATTCTGGTAAAATGACTAAATTATAGTGGTTGTGTTGTAGCCCTGATGGTATCAGTTGCTCTAACAAAACACATTACCTCTCCTTACAAACCATGCTTCACTTTAATCATATTATAGAATTTAGAAGAGAGAGAAAGAAGCCAGTAAGCATAGCATGAAAGATAAACATTTTGATAACATCAGTGAAGTAGGAAAATGTGAGACTTAGCTAAGGAGTTGGTGAAGGGCACACAGGTTCTGTTGTTTATCAGCAGATCCTCATTTAGATGTCATGTCTAGCACAGACTCTACAAATGTATACATGTGCAGTTAGCCTTAAGAATGTGAGTAATTTCATGGAAAACCGAGACCACCACTGTCTGTTAAAAGTGTCAACAAATATGTACATCTGATGGTTCGCTCTTGATTGAGGTTTCAGACTCAGGCAAATTTCACAGATTAAATATTAATTTGGTGAGCTCAGAGCACATAGTGCTGTGGGACAGAGTAAAACTTATGGAGCCAGATAAGATAGGCACCAGACCTTGCTGCTTAACCTTTCCTGTCTTTCCAATCGAGCTGCTGCAGGCAGTCTATGAATTGATACCAAGTTATAGATTTCTGTAACAGATGTGTGAGCTGCGTTCTAACCCACCAATGAACACTGTAATTCTTCTTGCATTTAGCGTGAGCACTTTTATGACAACCTGCAGATTTGGACCTTAATTCTCTTTGTCCTGTGCTTCAAGTGGCATACTGCTTAAGCATGGATCTGTGATAACATATTCACATATAAAAAAAAAAAAAATCATAGCAGCCCTGTTTTATTTGGGGCTTGTTATGTTTCAGTAAGACTTGATCAGGGGAAGGCATAGCAGAAGCATTCAGGTATTACCACTTCAGATTTGCTGAGGGTGAGTCTTGCCACTGCTCTACTGCATTTTTCTTTTTCAAGACTCCAGGACAGTGCTCATGCAGAGTGAGAACTGACAGAATTGGATGTACTTGGGCATTTGGCTCCTCTATACGGTGCAGTCATATAGAAGGAAAAAAACTCTCTTCTCATCTGTCCCTCAGTTTTCTCTTCTTATACACCTCTATCTTTGTACCTTAGGGGCAGAAGAGAATCCTCAGACTTTCCTTCTTGTTTTTGAAAATACAAGTTCCATTGAAATAATAAATCTTGAAAGCTGGGAAGTCTTCAGACTATGCCAGGTTAGTGAGGTGCACACTTCAACGTGCAAGATCAAATTGGAGCAGTGCCTGCAGATTGCCATCCTTCCAACTTCAGCTTCATTTTGAACATTTGAGCTGGTGCCAAGTTACCACTCTGCACTTGTTTGGCTGCTATATAATTTACACATGGTTTTTGCAGTCAGTAATGTTAGTATTTTATGCTATCTATTGATTTTATATTTCACTAAGTATTTTATCTAAAGCACTCCAAATAGCTCTAGATTTATGTTTCAAAAGTCAGGATGTTAAGAGAATTTTATAAATGAAAAATAATTTGGAAATAACCAGATGATGATTTTTCTGTAATGATTTAAAATATTGCTGAAGGCAGTGACAATAATCAGGGGAGCAAATGATCCACGAATGACTTCTGAAGGAACAGAAGCCAGCACATGAAATGACAGGTGGGTTTTCCCTATCTAATAATAATAATAATCTATCAAGCAAATTTAATTTTAAGATGAAAGAAAAAGCTTACTCAGCTCCTAATCTGAAGGCAGAGATTAATGACAATTAATTGAAGCATTTAAAAAGAGTGCAGAGGGAGAGCTATTTTGGACCTCAAATATTTCTCTTGTCCCTTGATAGAGGTAGAAAAAAACTAGAAAGTCATGGCCTTGCAAAAAGACCCATCACACAAGCAGCTTTCATAATTCTTCTCACTCAGGGGGGAACTGTGGCATTGCATATCTGCATTTATATGCTCATGTAAACACACCTACTGAATGTACTTACGTCACATGCACTAAATAGTGCAGTTGTAGCCCCAAGAAGTGTGAGGAGCGATAGGGGTGAAAATACTTATTAAGCCAGGCACATAAAAATCTCTGCTGAAATTAGATGTGCCAGTCTAACTGACCCATCCTGCTGCAGACTTCATGACTCAGTATGGCTGATGATTTTTATGACTCATTAGAAAAGTCTGGAGAGTTTACTACTCAGTCTCTACTTCGTGTTTGCTTAACCTTTGGGCTTGCCTAAGCTCCCATGGATTTCAGAGAGCTCTGCAGAAAGAAAAGCAAGCCTATAGAGATTTGGTTATTTACACTTCTTTGGAGCCTGGGAATTCTGTAATGGCATTATTTTCTGTTCTAAGGCTTCTATCAAGTTATTTTCCTGTCTGAATTAATGATGATTCTTGGAATTTTCTGGTGTGCCATATGGCTTCCTGTATGTCTGTTCTTGCTTCTGTAACACTGACTTTGAAAATTTTTCACAGAAATTTTGAAGGACTGAATTCTCACAGATGCAGATCACTAAAAAGCAAAAGAAGGAAATAGTTTCTTCATTCATCTCACTGCATCTGTAGAATTCCTCACAAATACAAAATTGTGCTTACAGAAGTACTGAATGACCAGTGGAGCGTGCCATTTGGAAGCAGAAAACTCTGAATGTTCTATCTGTTGAGTTTTAAACTCATCCATCAATGAGCTGATCTAAATCTTACTTGGGGATAACACAATGGAGCCTGCTAGACAAAGTGACTGACTTAGTTTGATCTGGTAATGAATACTGGTAATTTATTGAACTGAGAGTCAGAACCTGAGCACAAAACTGTTTCTCATCACAAAAGCATCCATTTTCGGAGTTAGCTTCTCAGTTTGACAGCTTCCCTGGGCTTGTCTTTTTAGTACTAGTTCAACCTAGCAAATTATGCAAACCTCAGCTTATGCTCAGCTGAGACCATGGCCCTTTTCCAGAACCACTTCTGTAATTCTTGTACTTCCATGAGTGTTACTAAGCTCCCTTGGGTTCAACATGGGTTTAACAAGTCTCTTGCATCACAGCACTTATTAATGTTCACACTTATGCAGTGAGGCTGTAAGAGCCCTGCTGTGCCACAGGGTTCAGTGCAGGTGTAAGCTGAGAATCTTTTCTAGCTGTTGCAAATCAAGTCATAGCAGTGTTCCCAAAATACACAAGCTCTAGGCACTGTTACTGAGAGGGAAAACCACCAGTTTGTATTTTACACAAATCTTATTTTATACAGATACAGTCTTCTTTTGCCACATTTGCCAAAATTATGCCCCAAACCTCTCTTCTTTTTCCTTCTCTTCAGTACCCACCACTGCAACATATTGAGAAACTGCTTCACAAAATGGAAAAAGTAGATACAGGAAACCTTTTTTCTTATGGTGGTAGCTTCAAATCTACTGGACAGTATTAAACTTTCAGTAGATTTGCTTGTTTTTAATCAGTAATTAGAAATGTAATTTTCTCACTCAAATAACATTATATAACTACAAAAATATTGTAGGGTTTTCAAGTCAGTATTGGTATATGCCAACTGCTGTGTATAGGCAACTGCTAGCTCTTAACTGGAGATGAGTTTTTTCCTAGTTGTAAAAAAAGAAACAGCCAGTGGCATCCTGGCCTGCATCAGGAATGGTGTGGTCAGCAGGAGCAGGGAGGTCATTCTGCCCCTGTACTCTGCACTGGTTAGACCACACCTTGAGTACTGTGTTCAGTTCTGGGTCCCCCAGTTTAGGAGGGACTTTGAGATGCTTGAGCGTGTCCAGAGAAGGGCGACGAGGCTGGGGAGAGGCCTTGAGCACAGCCCTACGAGGAGAGGCTGAGGGAGCTGGGATTGGTTAGCCTGGAGAAGAGGAGGCTCAGGGGAGACCTTATTGCTGTCTACAACTACCTGAGGGGTGGTTGTGGCCAGGAGGAGGTTGCTCTCTTCTCTCAGATGGCCAGTGCCAGAACGAGAGGACACAGCCTCAGCCTGCGCTAAGGGAGATTTAGGCTGGAGGTGAGGAGAAAGTTCTTCACTGAGAGAGTCATTGGACACTGGAATGGGCTGCCCGGGGAGGTGGTGGAGTCGCCGTCCCTGGGGCAGTTCAAGGCAAGATTAGACGTGGCACTTGGTGCCATGGTCTAGCCTTGAGCTCTGTGGTAAAGGGTTGGACTTGATGATCTGTGAGGTCTCTTCCAACCCTGATGATGCTGTGATACTGTGAAATCAAACCCAGTGTAATTTAATTGGACTAATCATCTGAAAGTCAGTGCCATTTCCTTGTGGTGTCCGTTTAAAGCTGGTTCTGGAAGTATTGCATAAGTCAGGGAAAGTATCCTCTGTGCAGTCCTAGTAAGAACAAAGGAAGTTAACTGCATACATTTTTACTTTGCCTTCTGTTTGTCATGACCTAACAGCTGCCCTGTGGCTTAGCTGAAGCTCACCCACGGCATGTATAATTCTCTATTTCCTCAAAAAGTGAAGGTTAAATAGTAATTAATGTCAGGTGATGTAGAAGAAAGTTTCTCTGTCACTATATACATTTTCCCCCTTAGACTTCTTTGCAGGAATTTACTTAGATCTGGCACAAAAATTTAATGTTGCACAATGTCTTCAAAAACATTCAGAGAGCTGCTGGAAAAACAGTCTTATCCATTTCAGATAAGTTTTGAAAAACTAAATCTCCAACAGCATTCCTCATAGACTTACTGTAACTTAGTGCTCTTGTTAGAGAGTATAACTCTTTCACTGACTGTTCTTTCCCTTGCCAATGCTGTCTGGAGAGTTTCTTGTTCAGTTTGGGCATTTGGAGGTTTTGTATGGATCAGGGGCATACTCACATGCAAAATCATTCTCAGTTTTCGGAGATATTTTGCCTGTCTTAGAATGCTGGGTTTCACTCTGCACCTTGTGTTTTGATAGGTAGGTAAAGTCCAGAGATTACTCAGGGTTGATAATATGCTGAGCTGGAAATTTAAGATGAGTGTTTAGTGTTACTCTTTAATCTGGAAGTTCTAATCCAGAGTCCTGAAAACTGACTCTTAGGCTGTTGTGTATAGCTGATTTTTAACTCCTTTTGCCTTTAGACTTCAAGCAAAAGTTTGCTTCGTTCAGGATCTTAATCTGAGATGAGGTCTTGGTCCTGTGGGATTAACATGGGGAATTAAGGAGGTAGAAGGAAGAAATTTGGTATTTAGCAAGTTGTGGCTATTCACTGATGATCAAATAGAAATTAGTTTTATGAACTGCTGTAATAGTTCATTGCCATTATGTTAAAAGTTGTCTGATAATGTATTTTTAATGTTACTGCCATCCTGATGTGCACACGGTTTCAGAACACTCAGGAAGTGAGTGTTGTTAAGGTCACCAGTGTATTTGTGGTTAGTTTTACACTTGCAGTAGGTAAGATGTCATCAAAGCACTTTAGATGAGACATAGACTCATGGACTAGCTTGGGTTGGAAGGGAACCTTTACAGGTCATCTCGTTCAACTGCCCTGTAGTGAAGTGCAGCATCAGCAATTAGATCAGGTTACTCAGAGCTTTGTGGTTATTGTTCCATCAGAGGTTAAAAAGTGATAGGTCGAAATAGCCTGCTAAATTGATTATCAGTCATCCTGCAGGAAGAGATCCACTTACGGGGTTAAAAGGCTTTTTAAGGTGCAAAATTGGGAAACAGATAATCTAAGTGCTACTGTGTTTGAGACTTTAACTGTAGTAATCTATGTGGGATTGAACCCTTCCTGTATTTCTGTCTCAAAAAGAATTACCAAACAGCATTTTAGGGATAGAACTGAGCAATAATTCTCTGTATAGGGTTTGGAAACTTCACAAGCATGAGGTGCAAGTTGTAGCTTCTGCCGCTGTGTTGTCCTGCGCAGCATTGCGTTATGCAATAGTGGCACCCAGTGGAGGCTGCAATTACAGCAAAGTTTCTGTAGCTGCTGCTTGCCCAAATCTAGTTCAGAGCTGCAGGAGCTGATTGGAGAAGGCAGGTCTACCAGGACAAAAGCTGTGTAGAGCTGAAATACTCTCCTAAATCAAGAACCTGTAGCTGTCAATGGTGATTTTAATTTGAAAATCTTAGGCTGTCTCTGAATTTATCTATTCACAACAAACTCTGGGTAGCGTGGGAGTTTTTTCCCATGGGATAGACCCTCTGGTTTAGCTCCACTGGTTTAAAAACCTTAAGCAACATCTAATGCAAGAGCATCGTGGGAGAGTGGAAGAAAACTGCCCTCTGCTCCTACTGCCCTAAAAGTATAGCTTGAATAGCAACAGCCTCAAAAGCTTGGAGAGAAATTGGAGCAGCACAAGTGTGTGGGGCAAGGGGGAACAAATGGAAAGTATGCTTCCTGATTCAGCCACAGTCAAGGCTTAGATGCAGCAGTCTGAAGAGACGCAGGGTTCTCACTCTGAGACAGGAGTGAGAACAGGAGAAATATGTCATATAGAGAAGGAGGTCTCTAGGGAGTATAATGTTTTAAATTTTGGCAATATTAACAGCACTGTCACTAAAAGTAAGTGGACAGCTTAAAGGACATAACAGGCTACTTCCCCCCCCATCCTTGGAAGAGGATTTTGAGGAATCACCGTGTGGAACTGAGTTTGAATTTCCCAGCCCATAGCACTTCTGTGTCAGATTGCTTCAGAAAGTGCACCCTACACCTTTACCATTCTGACTTTGCCATCCAAGTTGTATTGAAAGCTGTTGCCCTTCGGCTTGTCTTCTCTTCAAGCTCCTTTGAAATAACATGCTTACATTTACTTTTTGGTGCAGTTTTGCCACTTCTCTGCTAGAAGGATTTCTGTCTCATATGAGCTAGTCAAAATGCAGATGTGCCACAAAATATATGAAGAAGGTAAGGTGCCTAGGACCTAGGGCATTGGAGAAGGCATTAGGACAGAGAAGTCCAATAAGTCAAGTGAAGACTTCCATCCTGAAATATGACAGGTAATTGAGACATACTCATGTAATTACAATTGATTTTTCTCACAGAAAAAAAAGGAGGACAGGAAGTATGGCAATTGCTGAAAATGGTAATGGCAAAGGATATAATTTTAAGTAGAGATTATGCTGGCTTTTTTCTTTCCCTTGGTTTTAAAGAATGTTCTGAGTGCTGACATCCTCAAATCCTAAAAGGAAGTCATTCAGGGTAAGTCTATACTGATAAATGGTATTGCAGAGTTGCAGGACAGAGAAAATAACAGAGTGATATAGGAAAGATATATTGGGGAATTCTAGCATTTAGTACTTGCTAGTTAAGTGGCTTCTGTCACAACATCTCTTGTGAGTATTTTTCTAAGAGAGGGCAAACTGGCTCAGAGTAGGAACACTGACAGTGACTGGATGACAGAATCAGGAGAGTATTTGGAACTTTTCCCAATAACATGCTTATGCTGCCAGATCCATGCAGCATGTGGAGGTTTCATCTTTGCCATACATTCCTTACACATCACCTGCCTCCCCCCACCCCCTTGCCCTGATAATATCCTGGGCTATTGAAGCTGGAATCTGCTCACTATGTAAACTCAGTTTTAGGGAGTTATGACATAGTTTTCTGACGTGACATCAGTTTATGAAAGTAAGCCTAACTGACAAATATGATTTTTGAATGCAGATTGGAACTGCCCCTGTATCAGAGTGCTATTTTTGTTTGTTGGAAAAAGAATCTCTATTGAAAGTACAAATTTGTTGCCTTGTTCCTCCTCCAATGCAACTTTCAAATGCTATCTTAACTTTAAATATACGTTTGTTATCCTTGACAAGGATTCTTATTTGATCCCTGGTAATGCAACAAACATTGAGAAGAAAAATCAAAATTCAGCTTCTAAAAATATGCCCTTTTCTCAGCCTCTTAGCATTTTCCTGATTTCTTCTGCAATAGCATCAATATAGCATCTGCATTTAACCAAAGAATAGCACTAGAAGGTGCTAATGGAGAGAAAAACTCCTGACATCATGTTGCCTGATGGCTCATGCTAGACCTTTGACTGCTCATAAAGATTCCATGCAAGCAACAGATCTTAAACTGGAATTTCTTATGCCTAAAGCAATTCTGAAATTATTTTATTACCACTGCAGTCATAGAAATAAATCAATGTTTGTAGGAGACCCAAGGAGATTTTTCCTAACTGTCAGGAGAGAAATCTTAGGACCAAATAGCTTGAATCTGCTGCAGCCAGTAAAGTTCCATCAATTTTCACCAGATGAAAACTGCTACTTTTTTACTTTTCTGAAATTCTTGTTTGAATAAGGGTGGCAATTTCCTCTGTTATTACAACACAAATGGGCTCTTATTGAGTCGCTCACTAAAAGTTTTATGGCTAAAGTGCTGTGAGTGTTTTCATTATAAATGGCTATCATAAAGCTCTGTAACTTGCTTGTAAGAAATTCTCAGCCAATGAAGATCTGGCACATATAAGGTTTGTTCTGGAGCTAATTTATTTAAATTAATTTATTAAAATAATTGAGCAGCCATTGCGAGGTAATGACCGTAGCAAACAATTATATTAATGCTTGGTGATTCACAGTGGCTTTCTAAGGGCAAAAAAAAGTTGTAGAGAGAACAAAATGAGCGAAGCACTTAGTCACTTTTGGCAATTATGTGAATTTAGACATTATATATATATATATATATATATTTTTTTTTTTTTTAAACTGAGTTGCTGTATATATTTAATACTTTCTATTCCAATATGGTGCACTTAATTAACAGACATGTGATTCAGGTACTGTAGAGCTCTCTCTACCTTTCTAATATAAGTCCCTACTTCCTGCTGTGGTGTTTTCATTGTCATACCTGAGCATACAGCAGGGTTATGCTTGTTTCTAACTTCATGGTATAATGACTTGTTCCTGAGTTTTCATCTCGTGAGAGGACAAGTTGCATGTGAAATTACAGTAATAGTATTAAGTCCTTTTATTATCCCTTTAGCATAATCTTGTTAAAGTTTGAGTGTATTGACTTGGATACATCCAGAATTCTGCCAGGAAGATAATCAGGTACTTTTTCTGAGAGAAAGAAGACACTATGACAAGTCAGATTAGCTGATAATGACTGATTCTCTGGCTGTGACCTCCTTGCTGTTCTTTTTTTGTTTGTTTGTTTTGGATAGAGGCACATTTTTCATTATTGGAGTTGATGAAGAGAGTCCTCTAAAAACGTGGTGAACATGGGATTTATTCATTTTTCTCGTGAAGAGGTACACTAACAGACACTTCTTGAAAATAAAATCTACTGTGTCACACCAAAACCTAAATAATACAAAGTAATCAAACTTGTTGAAAGAGTGTTCTTGATTTTCAAGTGCCAGACACCAGGTGTCAGAGAATATGCCCTCATGCACTGAAATGTCTGTGACATTATTTATTTAAAACTAGATGATGGGAGCATGTTTTTTTCAGTGATCACATCTCATTTTCTGGAGTGCCCCACTATGCATAACCTTGCAGCCCCTGTTTGTTTATAGCAATAGTTGAGCTGCTTTATTTTTTTTTTCTTCTTTTTCCTCACAGGATGATCCCTCAGGGTAAATAAAAATGAGGGCTCTGTGAATAGTACTAATGTGTGGTCTTTTCCTAATTCAGATTTCAAGTCCCAGGATCATTCTTATATGACAGTTCCTCTCATCTTGTGGCTGAGTCCATTTTGTGCCTGTATGGCTTTATTTTAATGAAATTCAGACCCCAAAGTGTAATATATAAAGCCTTATCCATTATTTAAAAGAAACAAGCATAGACTGTCTGGAATTTGTAATGCAGATATTGAGAAAAATCCTACAAACAGACATAAGTTCAGGCAGCTTAAGACCATGCCAATATATCCAGCCCTCCAAAATGTGGGGCAAAAGAATGTGAGAAACCTTTGACTTGTCACGTGTCACAACTTCGACAACTTAATTTCTAACTTTATTATATGTGAGCACAAAGAGTCCTGAGACTACAGATAGCACAGGCGTTATTGTGATTGTCTTGTACCTGTGACAGAAGATGAGAAAGAATGTAACAAATGCTGAGTAAAATGGTCATTAGAAATGTCTTCATTTCCAAGCTGCTGTACCCATTTGTGCTCTGTAGTTTGCCATGTATCAATGCCTTGCAATTCTATAACCACCCACAGAGTCTGAGCAGAAGGATCTGTGCTACAGAGAACTTCTGCATAACTGCAAGTGAATTCCTTTGCAGACTCTTCTGCTCCTGTCCCTTGGAGCCCACCAGCAGCTACCCTGTAGAACTGTAGGTGTGTGAGGAGTAGATCAGGAAAGTTGAATGTGTTCTTGGGTGGTTCACCTGTGTCTGTAGAGCTACTTTGAGGCAATGTAAGCTGTGCTTTATGGAAGCTGGAATATATGAGCTGCTAGGCTAATATCAGTTGAATTCCTGGCTTCTTTTATCAACTTCAGAAATAATACTTGACAAGACTGTCTAACAGTTCCTATCAGTCCTCAAAACTCAGGGAGTTCAAAGCCAGCTATTACTTATCTTTGAAGTGAAGATGAGAGAAGTCTAAATGTTGATCTTATTGATTACTGTCCATCCTTTCTGTAAAATGACCTCTTTGACAAACAGTTGTACTTCTTATTTACAACAAGCTTAGTGCATCTCTGAGTGCCAAGGAACATGCACTGTACTGTGACTACTCCCTGGGTTGCACAGGGAAAAAAGCTTTCCATACAATTTGTTCTTGCCCTCCTAGTCAACTGAGGGAAGGGAACTTTTTTCATCATGCTCTGCAATTCTTTTTTCCTGCAGCATGGCTGCAAGGTTGCTGCTTAGGTGTTGCCACATTTAATGCATCCTTCAAGCAATAAAGCCAGCTGTCTCTTTTTTTTTTTGAGAGTGGAGGGATTTTATATTTTTTTGTGTTATGTAATAATATTCCTCATAAAGATCAGATAATCTTACTGCCCCTTGATGGCTAAAACCAAGGAAGAATAAATTCCTCTTCATTGGATTGGTTACGTTCTAAAGGAGGGAAGTTTAAAAGGGAAGCTTTAGTTTCAGTTGCCGTGAATGAAGGCATCCACTCTCAGCCAATTTAGATACAAAGGTTACTGCCAGGAGTTTTAAAGCTAGAGAGTTGGGAACTATTCAGCCTTTGTTCAACCCCACAGTACTCTGCAGTGCTTATAAATATAGCTTATGAATTAGGTCCTGTGGCTGCTGTTGTACAGCAGTAGTTATAAAAATCATTGCAGTTTGGTTCACTGGTCACTGCTGCTGCCATGGAATTGCTCCAGTAGCTTTGATTAGTTGGAATAGTATTTGTGAACATTTAATGGCATCACTTTATTAATATATCATATTACTTGAAAAATAGCTGACCAAATCTTCATGGTATAAATCAGCACAGCTCTCAGTTAGGAGAGATAAGGCAGTTTATAACTGCAGGGCAAGTCTTCAAAGAGAAAGATCATCTCATGCAAGGTAGAATAATTTTGTCCTTTTTATTGAAGGAAGGGAAAATGGTATAAGACTTGTAGACCTTCTACAGGTGTAGAGTAAGTTGCAGAAATTGACACAAGATACTCTTTAACCTTGATGATCAAGAATGCATTTAATATCAAGTCATCTAAATAACAGACTGTGGATCTATTTTCACCAGAGTTGCAGAACAGTGAAGTGACTTCACCGTTTATGTGTTAGGCTGAGGAGTGAAATAGATTGTGTTCAAAGAATGCTAAGTGGAGAGTTCAAATATTTTCTGAATATGGTAATGTTTTCTTCCTTCCCTGTCTGTCACACTCTTCCTCATCCTATAAATGTTAATATGCTTGGGCTTTCCCCCAGTTATGCTTTTCCTAGTTAGTCTGCTAGTGTTTGTGTCTTCACCTATATAGCTAACCTGTCCTAGCTTCAAGCTGAAAGTGCTAATACACCTCATGTGTGAAAGGATGAAACACAACTCAAATCTGTCAGTTCTTGACTGTTTGCAGCCTCTGCTTTTGAGATTCTTCTCTATCCTCCGGAGAAGGTTGAGACAATGTTTAAGAGGTGATCACTTTTTTTTTGGTTTTCTTTCCACATTTGCTGTCTTATATTCAGATCTCGAAGCCTCCCTTCCAATTTTTTTAAAAAACTGCTTTGGAACCTGCTGGTTCTGCTCCACTGGAAGCAACCAATTGTATGTTGGTAGTGCTATTCACAGATTTGATAGTGGGCACTCCAGAATCAGCAAGATAACATAGGAAATTAATTTAGAGAATGTGGAAAAACCAAAACCAACCAACCAGAAATCCCAAACGAAACTGAACCGACCCAAAAAAAATCCCAAACCAAGCAAAAAAAAACCCCAAACCCCTAAAGCCCAAAACCAAACCACCAATGAAAAAAACCCAATAAAACAAACAAATAAAAAGCCCCACCACCCCAAACAAACAAACAAAAAACCCTTTGGGAAATTTTACTAATGTAAAGATCATCTGAATGTTAAGAGTGGACAAACAGGAATTTTAGGCGAAATCATCGTGTGAGAAAAGACAACATTTTGTACATATGATGGTGGACTAAAAGGCAAAAGGTCTTGGTTCATGAAGTGGCATGGAAAGTTTACCTTGAACCTCCTTGTGGGAAGTAGAGAGTCAAGACTTGTTGTGTCTAATATTTCAATCGTGAAGCTGTTAATGCAATTCATCCCAAATTGTGTATTAGTATCCATAACAAATGCCTAGTTCTATGTAATATTCCCAGCAGGAAGAATAGGTGTCCTGAAGAAAGAAGAGGGCTCCTGAACTCATCCATTTCTGTTACAGAGAAAAATTATTTTCCTTTCAAAAGACTTGATCTATGAAGTGGAGCAGTCATGCATTTATTTTGTCACTTGGACGAAGTTTCTGTAGCAGGGCTATGTTCAGAAGGATGTAAGTTCCTGGCATTTTTCCAGTTATCAATATTGAAATATCGGTGATCGAGCGTTTACTGAAGGCTATTCCTCAAATGCAGGGGCTCCACAGCATTTTGTGGCGTTCATGGAATCCATTTGTTTGCATTATCTGGCTAACCAGTTCTTTTGTATTGCCAAGGTGATGAACAGATTTGACATTTAGCTGATTACTTCACCAAAATTAAACAGAAAACAGGGCAGTGATCCAAAGTTCCTTTCAGTGTGAAAACTAATTATAAAAATGCTTTGAGCAGCAATTTCTTTTTGGATGTTAAAGTGCTTTTATTAGATTGTTCCCCTGTCATTTCAGAATTTATTGCTAGACACTTATAAATGGGGTTGCCTGCTGAAGTAGAATTATTTTAGTTTGGTTTCCATATTTAAGAATGGAGACAAAAGTGTGTAGGGCAAATTTTGGGCTGAACTTGTTAGTATTTCTCATGATTCTGAATAGAAAGGAAAAAACCTGCCTAGTGGTGTTTTCAGGGATCAAATATATATATATATATATATATATATATGTATATATGATATTTTTTTATGCATCAAAACTTATATCAACTTCTATTTACAATTCAACAACTCCCAATTTCTAAAAATAATTACTTAGCATGTAAAAAAAAAATCAAATAATGTACTTGAAAAGTTGGGTACAGACTTGTTTTATGGGGTAACTTCTGGTTTATGGTATAGATACAATCAGTGGTGATGGGAAAATCTAACCACGTGCGTGTGCCCATCTTTCATGAGCTGTTGCTTGTCCCCCAACAGCATAAAACTACTCCAAAGTCATTTTGTCAAGGTCACTGAGTAGGAATTGGCAAAATGAATTTTAACCAGTAAATTTAGAGCTGAAGACTGCTGTATCCTGTAACCAGATCTTAGAAGAAGTTTCTTGTGAAGTGTTTTTTGAATGCCTCAAAATAGATATAACTTTTTACACTGACTGTTGTTATTAGCATCCTTCGGCCCCCGGACAAGGTGTGATCTGGGGAGGTTTCAAGGTGACAAAGTTGGGGGGTTTTGCATACGATATTGTCTCGCACACTTCGGCTACTAAATCATCTTGTGAGGACATATATTAATTCTTGACACTGAGATCTATTAATATACCTTGAAGCCAAGTGAATTATGTGAATCTGCTGTTTCAAGCTGTAGAATTCTGCCATAACTAAGAGGAAATATTTTGCTGTAGTTAGATTAATGTTGAAAGCTTGTCAAGAAAAAGTTTAATGTTGAAAATTTATTCTTCCTCTTCTTGCCAGTACTTGAGCTTCTGTACTAAATCCCATTTGTAATCTGAGGGAAAATAGACGTAATTTCTTTTGTATTTATCTTTGTTATTAGAGTTCCAATGATACAGTCTATTGCCTATTAAGAAGTGCATCCCAGTGAATAATCTTCCAGAGGGTAATTTTTGCTCCCATCTGTCTGAGGACTTTTCTTGTGAAACACAGAAACTGTCAGTACTTCTCAAATAATTTAATTCATCCCCACTGCAGGATAAGTAATTAAGATAACATTTAGTATTAATGAATAATAAAATGGTGAATAAGAGATTTGCTTAATACCCTTTGCGGAGATAATGGATAGGACTTCACATGCATGTTCTAAGTCGGCTTTAGAGAAAGCAGTCTGAACAGACCTGGAAAATAGTGCAACACAAATGAGGGTTTGGCTTTTCTTCACCATTGAAGTTCATTTCAATGCTAAGCCTTCACAACTCCTCTTTGTAGCCAAGCAACACATAAAGCAACTGATCACTTGTAAACTGTCTTTAACGGCTACATCAGTTTTATGAAGATTTGAGTAGTGAATTAATGTGAATTTGAGGTAAGCATGTCCATATTTAAATGCTTAAGTCTTTATGTGCTAAAAGCATAAAACCTATGCATATTTCGATGATTCTTTCTGTTTCTCTTCCAAGTAGGAAAGGAATATACAGACTTAGCTTTAATGTGGGAGCTGTGCAAGCTCATCAGGTGCGGGTTGGTCAGAGTCTCTCCTTAACAGTATTTTTGTGATCCTGCACTGGCTGTGTGGCAAGTTCACAAGAAAAATACAATTGAAAAACTTGTTCTGCCCTTAGGTTTGACTCTCTCAGTAAGACACACTCAGACAAGAGCTCAGGTGAGGGTGTGGCATAGTAGTAGTTAGCATTTGCTTGTCAGAGCTTGGTTTTGGATTAATGTCTAGCTTCAGACATCTGTCAGAGAGGGCATCTTGGTTTGACCAAAATTAGTTCAGCAGCAATATAAAGAGAGAAGGAAATGCAGGATTTATTGCTGGTCATCAAATTTCTATGCTGAACTCATTTGCATTGGCTAAATTGAAACTTCTGATGTCATATATACCCCCAAGTTTAAGTTTGGGTTTTGGTTTTTTTTTTGTGTGTTTTTTTTTAAAATGACCTGCTTTGTTTTAGCAGAGCCAAAAAAGGAGAACTGTAAACCCATCTTTGGTTGCAGATGTATTTTTGTGAAGTATTTCCAATGCACACCTGTTGTTTTCCATAGGCTGATGGGATACTGTGCCTGGCCGACATTCTTACTGATAACAGCCACTCTGAAGCTACTCACGCAGAGGCAGCAGCAGTTATTGCACAGATCACATCTCCACATCTCACATTCACTCAACATCTCAGCAGCTTTCTGGAAAACATGGAAGAAATTGTAACAGCACTCGTCAGTAAGTTCTTTATGGGACTTCCGAGCCTTTCCAGTTAACAGAACACAGTGGGGTAGGACTCTCATTAGAAATGCTCCCTAAAGTTTGCCATTTATCTCCTTAATAGATACATGAAACCAGTTATTTATAATTCTGAATCAGAGCAGTTCACAGTTGAGGAGAATGTATGCAAATTTGTCAAAGTAATATCTGTTGGAAGTTGTGCTGTAACAGCCACAGAAAAGATTCAACAAATATCCTCTTGCCCTGTATTTGTAACAAAAGCAATTTCTAATAGTTGCTTTATTTTCTAAGCTTGCTAGAACTCAATCTCAGAACTGCATCTGAATTTCTGTAATACTTTAGAGGAAAAGTACAATATGGTCTAATCCATGAGCATTATTACAAGAAAATAAATTTTAAAAAAGAATCTTCCTTCTCTAGGCCTTTGGTCCATGTTAATGAGCCAAAAGTGCCAGCGAGATTTTCCGTAACTGCAGCAAAATAAGATGGTAGTTCTCATTACTTTGTAAAGAGCGGGACCTCTTATTTCTGACACAGTGCTTCATCCCTCTCAAATACCAGAAGCTTTCTTGTGGATTGTTTAGCCTGCAGAAGATGAGGCTGAGGGCAGATTTTATTGCCCTCTACAGCTTCCCGAAAAGAGGTTGCAGCAAGTTCTCCTGAGTATCACAGTATCATCAGGGTTGGAAGAGACCTCACAGATCATCAAGTCCAACCCTTTACCACAGAGCTCATAGAACAAGAGAAAATGGCCTCAAGTTGTGCCAAGTGAAATTTTGATTTGGCATGAGGAAGGGCTGTCAAGACTTGGAATACGCTGCCCAGGGCAGTGATTGAACCACTGTCCCCAGAGTTATTTTAAAAGATGTGTGAATGTGTCACTTAGGGGCATGGTTTGGTGGTGTACTTGACTATAGTAGGATAAGAGTTGGACTCAATTTTAAAGGTCATTTCCAACATAAATAGTTATATGAAAATATGTAACTGACAAGACAAAGAATTTTCTTTTATTCATTTTGATTTTAATGTTGATCATTATGTGTTTGGTCTTAGATGCTAGGATTATCAATGCAAGTTGCTTTAAATATTGCTTGATTTTTGTAATAAAAGAATGGCTTTTATTCAACTTATTTTCTGCATTCTTAGAACTGTGCAAAGAAGCGTCATCTGGCGATGTTTTCCTGCTGGCTTCAGCAGCTCTTGCCAATATTACTTTCTTTGATACAATGGCCTGTGAAATATTGCTCCAGTTAAATGCAATGAAGATTCTTCTAGCAGCATGCTCAGACAAACACATAGTGGATAGTCCATATTCCCGAGACCAGGTGAGTGGTTTCTCAGCAGGATGCTGTCTGGCTGCACATTTGTGCAAAAGTCAACGCATCTCAGCTCTGATTTGACGTAGTCAAACCAAAGTTGCTTTTGTGTCATAGAATCATATAATGGTCTAGGTTGGAAGGGACCTGAAAGATCATCCAGTTCCAGCCCCCCATAGGCAGGGGCACCTCCCACTAGAACAGGTTGCTCAAGGACTCATCCAACCTAGTATTGAACATCTTCAGGGAGGGAGCATGCACAACCTCCCTGGACAACCTGTGCCAGTGTCTCACCACCCTCACTATAAAGAACTTCTTCCTAATATCTGGTTTAAATCTCCCCTCTGCCAAGTTAAACCCATTACTCCTCATTCTGTCATTACAAGACCTTGTAAATAGTCCCTCCTCAGCCTTCCTGTAGGCCTCCTTTAGATACTGAAAGGCCACTACAAGGTCCTTTTGAAGCCTTCTCTTCTCCAGGCTGAAGACCCCCAATTCTTATAGCTTGTCCTTGTAGGAGAGCTTCTCCAGGACTCTGATCATCTTTGTGGCCTCCTCTAGACTTGCTCCAACAGTTTGATGTCCTGATGCACAGTTTATTCAGGGCTCCAGAACTGTATGCTGTACTCTCAGTAGAGTTTCATGAGGGCAGAATAAAGGGGGAGAATCCCCTCCTTTGCCCTGCTGGCCACACTTCTCTTGATGCAGCCCAAGACATGGTTGTTGTCTGGGCTGCACTCACACACTGCTGGCTCATGTTGAGCTTTTAATCAACTAAGACCCCTGGCTCCTGTCTTCTGTTCTTGCTTCTTTTCAATGCGTGGATCTTTATCTGCTTCTGTTCCTTTTTATAATAACTACTCTGAAATACCACAGCTTTTAATGTGATTTAAAAAAACCCCAAACCTCCAAAACTTAAACCAAAACCAGCTAACACCCCCACCAAAACCAACAAACCACTAAAGAAAATTAAAACAAACAAACAAAAAAGCCAACCGAAACACCAACAAAAACCCAACCCCCAAAAAAGCAACAGCAAAGTTCCATATTTCTAAGATGATAGTTTGTGATTTTTTTTTCCCCACATCAAGTTGGCCAAACAGTGACAGAGGACCAGAGAGGCTATGTGACCTCAGTCCTGAGAGGTATTCAGAACTTGACTGGACAGAACTTTGAGGCAAATAAGATATCTATGGAGACTGCAGCCTAAATATATAGTTGTCAGTTCAGAGATGAATTAGCTCCAAAAGCTGAATAAGGATCTGATCCTCAGCCCATTGACGTTGGTGGGCTTTGAATCAAGTCCTAACTGCGTGGTAGATGGTTTGCAAGTTTTACTGCCAAATATTACTGATGTACTTCTGCCTCCTTTTTTTTTTTTTTTTTTTTTTTTTTTTTTGTCTTTGTCAGTTCTTGTAGTAAAGAGATGCAGAAAATTAATTGTCTGTGCTAATGCACAGAGTAAGTCAGAGAGAATTCTTTTGTTCCTCTCAGGTACTGCCATGCAATGGGATGCTTCAGAGGCACTGCTTATTTGGCATCTGAGTGATGAATTTTACTTCAGCAGAGTAACAAGTATGATGAGGCTTGAAAGTTTCAGTAGTTATTACTGAGGATTGGTGTTTGCTAGTCAGCTCTGTTAACCTACTTCTTTTTATGAGACATTATGAATATAACTAAAAGTCTGTAACTTGGATCTCACAAGTCCATCTCCTTCCTGTCTCTGAAGTACTTAAAAGATGATTTATGGCAGCTGTGGGATCTGCAGTGCCATATAAACCCCTCAAGAAGAGCCAGGCCATAGAAATCAAGACACAGGGGACCTTAGCATTGCTAGGGCTGCTTTAGCATATGATCACTGTATCATCAGGGTTGGAAGAGACCTCACAGATCATCATGTCCAACCCTTTACCACAGAGCTCAAGGCTAGACCATGGCACCAAGTGCCACATCCAATCTTGCCTTGAACAGCCCCAGGGACGGTGACTCCACCACCTCCCCAGGCAGCCCATTCCAGTGTCCAATGACTCTCTCAGTGAAGAACTTTCTCCTAGTTTTCCAGCTCAGGAGTGTTTACGAGGAGATGGAGTTAATCCGTAGTTGCTGTATTGTTCTTTGAGCAAAATCAAGGCCATGAGCTGTAGTGATTACCATGGTTGTATACTATTATTACAGATAGACAATTCTTCAGGTGATTTAATTTTTGTTGATCCTGTACACTCATATAGGTTGATTTCTGCCCTCATCTTAATTCTGGTGTCAGTGGTGAGTTTGCTCTACAGGTAACATAGCAAGTCTTTTATCTGTGTGAAGAAGACAGATGTTAAATGTGCATGGCTTCAGGGAACAGACCAGTTCCAGGACTTTTCCAGTTTGTATGATGTCTCATTAGCTAGAAGAATGGAGAACTCAATGGCTTCCTTCCTAGAACTACAAAAATATTATCTCAAAAAAGCCCTTGCATTCCTTCTTGAAGTGAAAAAAAAAAACAGATCAAAAAGGTATCAATTTTTCTGTGGTGTGCTCTTTGCAGCAATGGGGACTATACAGTCCTGCTTTGTGGTGGTCTGTAACTGAGCACCTGATGTTCAAATAGAATCTAAATACTGCACAGCTTGTCTTTAAGAACTGTCAGTGTTAGTATACAAGCAGTTTGGATAATGCAACAGCCTTAAAAGAAAGTCTTCCTTGAAATTTCTGAGCCAATAAATGTTTGAGTAGATTGAAACAATTACCCTTTTGCAAAGAGAGCAGTGCTGTAAGGGGAGGAAGGGTGTCTGTAAACTCTGACAATTTTATGGGATATTTTACTTTTTAATTTGCTCTCTGTCTCATCATTGCAATGAGAACACACTTAGCTAGAGAGAAAAGCAGCACAGCGTTTTATCAGGGTATTCTAGATTGCCCTTTTGGCTTTTGATGCATATACTTGATTGCCTTTTAGGTACATGTTATATTTACTAATTTTCCCTATTATATATTATTATGTCCCAGCCCATAGACATGTAGATTACAGCTCAGTAGGTTTGGAAATTTTTGATTCAAAGTTTTGTTTTGAAACATGCAACCACATGGAACATGTTTTTATGGACAGTTGTCCATTGTAAATGATCAAGTAGTCCTGGCCAGTAAAATAGGTGAATTAGAATGAAGATGTAGTAAAGGTTGAGACAAGTAAGAATAAGATTCATAGCAAATGCAATGAAATATGGTCTAATCATAATAAAATGTTGTAAAAGAACCTTTCAAATTTAACTGCCTTCAAAGTGAACTTTAAGGAACACAGTTATCCTGTAGAAAACTACCCAGTATTTCTAAATACAATACTACTTCAGCATCACTGCTGATTAAGAATCTTGTAATTTCTAAAACAGGCTGCAGCATGCTGACTGTAAGTCGAAGATGGAAGAAAGATGTCTGAAATTCAAGAGAGAAATGGTGAATTTTGTTTCTAATTGTGCCATATAATCTCCTCTTAAAATCAGAGTATGGTCTTTTAATACAGGCTTTCTAAAGGACAGCTAGCACTGATTAGTTCTCACCTTCCATGATGCTATGAACAAACATTCTGCTCCTGGGTACACTGTGTATTGCCTGTAGAGAGTATTTTCTTGCTCAAGCACCTCTATCAGTGCTCTATCTTCTGACTTTGGAAAGCATGTGAATAACAATTTTCCCCTGCTTTTGGTGTCTGAAAGCCAACCTTCCTCTTTCATTTCTCAGACAGTGAGATTAGGTCAGGTAAGAAATTTATAACTGAGTGGGTGATGGACTTAATGCTAAACACGATAATCATTATCCAGCACTATTACACTGAGATGGCTTAGTTTTATAACAAAATATTTTGTTTAAGATGCATAAATGTCATCAGATAAACTTAATTTCCGAATATACGAGCCTCTGTCTTTGGGGATGAATGTGTCATGTTCTTTTTCATGCTGCAGATATTTAGTTTTTAGATATTTTTTACTTCAAGAGAATATCACAGTAGCCTTTTAGAAGGGTTCATGCCTAAATGGGTACAATCAGATGCCTTAATGGCACTGTCAGAAGCTAAACCCCTAATCTTTCAGGGCCTTCTTAACTTGAACCATCATCTTAGACCTTACACAGGAATATATGAAATATGCATGTTTGTATAATATTTTTTTCCTCTCTGCATTTCCACTTGTCTCTTCAGTGTTGCTAGTATTCTCACCTTACCTGTGAAGGTGTGGAGGTATAGTCTTAACAGCTTGTGATCTTCAGCCAGAGAATTGATGTGCAGTGAGCACATCCATTTTGAAGAGGTTATTTCTAGGCCTAAAATCAGTGATTTAGGCTTCAAAAAGTTGAAGGTGGAGACAGGCTTTTAAGTTGGAAGGAGAAAATGGAAATTTTTTTGCCCTTTTTCTTTCTCTGCTAAATTCTTTCCTGCTGGTGTTTGGAAGATGCTGCAGGCTCTGAAGACAGTCCTTGTTTATGCTTCTTAAAGCAGAAGATTATGAAAGGGGGAGTTCCCTCTCCCAGATGGCTCAGAAGAGGAATACCTCTTCCACTGCTGAGCAATCAGCAGGTCTTTCCCAGAGAAGAAATCGATGTGGTAGCCTGGGCCTCGGTCACCTATGGCATGTTACTCAAGCAACCAGTGACAAGGTTGAAAACAAAGCTTGGTGGTTTGCCCATGTCACATTTCACTTCAGTAGACCTAAGCTTCCTGTTTAATCCTGAAATTATTTTCAAGATCTTCTACAAGTAATATTTAACAGTCCTAAGTGGCAAAACAACCTGTCCCCACATCCCTTTGGGAGCTCAACACACACCTTTGACCAACACAAAAGTGTAAGTAACAGTGTTGGCTGGCATTGTGTGGTTTATGTTACAGATGGTTACGTCTCAAAGGTGCAGCACTGACTCTCTCTCTTAAACACTACATTTTTTGGAAACAAAATGACTGTTTAGGAAGAATTTTTTTCTGCCTTTAGAATTTAGATTTGATGCAAGATGAAACAACATACTCCAACTTGACAAACAAGAGGATTAGTTGGAAGAGTAAAATCTTGACTCTGCTGTTCTTGTCTAGTTTAGTGTGGTGAGGACTGTATCCTTGGGATCAGTTCCTTATATGGCTGCTGCTCAGATTTTGAAGAAGCAATTTAAGTTTCCTGTACTTCTGTTTCATCATCTATGAAGTTGGGCAGACATTGAACTTACTCAGTGTAGTCTTTCTAAAAAACAAAAGTGCTATATCAGCACAATTCTTTGCAGTTTTTCTTTTCTGCCCTTGCCTGCCATGTTCACAGTACAATCAGGCTGGTGCTGGGCTGTTCACTGCAAAAATTATACACACTTTGCTCCAGGCTGTACCAGTCGTAAAGCTGCGTGTTTGAGATGGTTATGTATGCATTTTGCTGCATTCCTTGTCTTCTCTTCAGCCCTCCAGGAAATGAGATGGCAGGTTTCAAATGACCTCTGAGTTTTGCCACTCATCTCTTTCTTTTTTTTTTTCCTTTGAAACAGAATCACTGCCTAGGTGAAAGTTGTGATTTCAGTCTTGGTTCTGAGCATCTGGGCTCATAACAAGTTTTGCTACTATTGCTTTCTAGGAAGCCACCAGAAATCTCTTCCTGACCACTCTGCTTGAGTTAGTGGCAGTTGAACTAGTCCTTTGCACTTTCTGCCTCCTTTAAAATAAGAGTAATTAAGTTTCCTCCCACATACTCAGACAGTGATTCCAATTAGACTAACTCTAGTCCAGTGTAAAGCAGGCTAGAAATGAGGAGGGATGTTCATGAAAGGCTGGGTGAGGGAAAGGAAATTATGTGGAACTAAAACCACTTCTCAAACTATAAAAAGAAATGTTGTCTGTGAGAGTGAATAACAAGATGGAGGACACTGGTAATTTTATAATAATGGATGATACTGTCACTACAGGGAGGTATTTGTTTACTATGTATTTATTTAGCTAACAGGAAGAGGGCTTCCTGCTTAGATTTTAGTGTGGGGGTTCTGTTTTGGAACACCTGTGAGACTGCTGTACTGATTAAATATCTCTATTTTAAAATGTATTTGTTAAATGATTTCTCCCCCCACCATGGAGCAAAAAGGAATTCCCTTCCTACAAATATCCCTGCATTCTTAGCTCACAAACAAAGAATTTAAAAAGGAACTTCAAAAGCTTCTTAATTTTTTTTTTGGTATGTTTTTACAAGTGCTCAAAGTTTAACTACTGTGTCTCTTATTCTTATGAAGACTCTTACTACTCCAGTGGAAATATCTGCATGTTAATATTTGGTTAGGTTTGTGCCTCTTTAAAAGGTGCTAAACCATGAGTTGCTCTGAAAATTCACTTCCTGGCATTTTGTGTTTTGCTAACTCACTGCTATGTGGTTTAGGTGCCATGTGCATAGAATGTATCAGGCAGGTGAGTGCAGGGATAAACCCCAGGGGCCTGTTCCTATGGTTATTTTCAGTAGTGTAAATCAGGTGACTTCGAGTTGAATAATTCAACTTTCATCTGGTGGCAAACAAAGGTATTAGCTCATTATGTGTTGATTGAGTCTGTTTCGCTTTGGTGTTCATTACTACAGTGGTGGTCTGGCTGTTGGTTCCTGCAGAAAAAGCTGCATCTGCTGGGTTTATCTGAGTCTTGCTACTGGGAGACATTTGCAGTTTTTGATGGATCTAGACCAGAGTTTGGACTAGACTGGGTTAGTCTGCTGAGGAGCTCTGCTGGAATACAGATATTGGAGGTGCCTAACAGACATGCAGGCACTGAGGCAGGGAATTACACTGGATAGGATCAGTTCTTGCAGCACGTTTTCTAAGGCAGTCCACCATAATCCTGCATTATGTTCAGCAACAGAATGTGAGAACAGCTGAACAGCTGCTTCATTAAAAAAAAAACCAACCCAAACTACATGTGATGAAGTAACTTTTTTTCCCCCACATGTACAGATCACACATATCAAGATAGCACTATAATAGTGCAATTTGTGGGTGGTTTCAGCACAGACTTTCTGTATAGCATAATAGCAGTGGCAGATGAAGAGAGCCTGTCTTGAGGAGATGTTCTTTATACTTTGAGCTGACTATAAATTGCTTGCATGGCTTAA